>NC_080580.1:87156072-87471072 GCF_029962835.1 Magnolia sinica
TTGCTTGGACTCTGCCAAGTTCAGTGGACAGGCTCTTTATAGCTTGGCATGGGGGTGAATCTTTGGAAGCGAGGGTTCTTTGGAGATTGTGTTTTTTGGCTGCCCTTTGGACGATTTAGGGAGAAAGAAATGGATGGTGCTTTTGGAATGAGAGCAACATGGTGGAGCGGGTTACCATGGCATTTTTACATGTAGTGGAATGGGCCTCTTATATAGATAGTTTGAAAGAGTGTAATGTTTCCTTCGCTAGGATGTAGCTTTTGTGCCACCTCAGCACTTTTTTAATAAAATTGTCATTACCTTTCAAAAAATAATAATAAATAAAAAGAAAGAAAAGAAAAGAAAGACTAGTTAAATTGGCATTGTAATGCACAAATGACTTACACAAATCACGTTCACCACAATTGTGCAAGTGTTGTGAAAGACTGAGAACATCATAAGAAGAGCCTCCAATCACCAATAAATCCTCTAGGTGCGACGTTTGCCACTTGTCCTAAAATACTACCATGAAAAGAAAAGAAAACAAGAAGAAGAAGAAAAGAGCACCACACTCCACAGTGCTATTATATGAGGGGATAATAGTTGCTTCATTTGCAATTTGCAATTTGCAAGTTCAAGACCACCTAATTACCGTTTACTATTAAGGTGTAAGAAAAACCTATAAAGTTACCATGCTTGTTTCTTGAAAAGAATTCTATTTTTAAAATTCTACTTACACTCGGTATTGATGTCTGACACAAGAACCCATATCACATGGGAATACAAAGGAGGAAATTTTTTACAATACTATACCTTCGGAAACAGAAGTCCTGGCCCACTTTGTGAGTTTATCATAAGAACCTCGACAACCTTCTCCGGTTTAGAATCACAATTTTCATCAGAATTTCTGTACTTAAATGGAATACACCTGCCAAGTAACAAGCAACAAAGATGTTACAAATTTCCTATTATGGATAAGATAGTAACATTTACAGACATTTTAAGAAATATGCCAACAGTAATCAAGTAAGAAATGCACGAAAAAGGGAACAAATGTTATGCTCTTCTCCATATATCACTAATTTATCAATTAATTTAAGTAAGATGGTCTCATGAATTAAAAGAAGGAAAATAGAGTTTCAGTGAGAGAAGGAACTGGGGCCCAATCGACAAGTCAATAATGGTCTTAAAGAACACTCACTTGGAAGAGAATGTGCCTCATCAAATCCCATCTAAGAGACATGTTTTAAAAGGTGCACACATGCCCATGATCTCAACATATCAAAGTCTTAGGGAGCAGTGTCTCCCGCCATGCACCCATCCAATTATTCTTTAAAGAGTCCCTTATACTAGGGTTGTCAATGGAGAACCTAGATCTGCAGATATCAAGGGAGCCAACCCGATTTAAAATGGATCTAGGTCCAATTTTCACACCTGTTTAAGAAAGATGTACAGAATATCGTCCTTCCTATCTAATTTTGGGGGTTATAGGATGCTCCAACTTAGATCCCTGAAGATTGGAGCATAGCATGTGGAAAATCTAATTGTTCTCATGACATGGGAAAGCAAAGCCAATTGCCAATATGCTCCAAAGCACCTACCATTTCATTCAAAACTGACATGCAATGGCCAATATTCACCATACAAGCGTAGATTTTGACCAATTACTGCAGTATCATCAACACATGCAGAAAAAAAAAAGTATTGCATGATTTGCATCACTGGTTCAGAAGACGGATATGTATCAAGTAAGGGTCTGTTGGCATTGCTTCTGGCAATTGCAAAATTGATTCTCAAGAGACAAAAAGTGTTTCTCGAGAATTACTTGTGTAAAAAAGGCTTCAATGGTGAGTGTTGAATCCCCACTGTTTCCTATGGCATGACCCACTAACGTCTTGGATCTACCTCTTTTTTGGAATCATACCTTAACATGATATGGCAAAACGGATGGATGGAGTGGATGTCACATGGTCATCACAGTGGGCCCCATATTGATACAAAGCAAGGTTACAAGAAAGTCGCATCTGTCTAGCTTCTCCAAAGATGAGATTTGCTAAGCCCGTGCATGTGTGCAATACAACTCATGTACATGCCACACATTGGTCATCATGGCACATAGGTCCAAGATCCAATCCATCCATTAGAAAGGCACCACTATACTAAATCCCTAGCCCAAGAATTAGGTTGATCCACTGGTTAGGTGAGCCATAGTTTGCGAAGCAAATTTAAGATTCCAAGACACTTGGCTAAAGTTTTCTAACACATCCACCTGTTTCCAATATTGGGGCCCCCCTTCTGAGTGGGCCAAATTCATTTTACAGAAAACATGGTTGGACCAACCGATGCATGGATTTGATCTCGGAGCTACGTGCCATGATGGGGACATGTGTGAAGGTGTCCGGCTCTACACTCATGTGCAATTAAAAAACCTTCCAATAAGAGAGAATCTTCGATTTCATGAGTGATTTTCGCAAGTTTGTAGAAGTGGAAATGACTGTAGGAAATGGGGGGGGTAGGTACTATGGGGAAAAACCCAAATTTGAAATTTTGTTTTCTAAAATTGATTACTTGTCTCTAAACATACTTCAGTCTTAAAAAGTGATTTCAGAATCAAAATCACAATAAGGAATAATTTGTTCAATCTTCTTGGGCTTAGTGATGTTGTCATGCTGATGCAATTCAGAGGGCCCACAATGTCTGCGATTGTCAAATGCTATGCTTTGGAAAACATTAATTAGTTGAGTGTTTGACAAGAGTTTGGATTGGATTTGGAAACCCACTTTATGGTATAAATGTAGGATGTTTTAAGACTGTTTTGGGAACTGCTTCGGGACTGTTTAAACTGTTACAGAAATGTGTTACTTTCTAATCAAATTGTACTAGCAACTGGGTGATTTAGGGCTAGACAAAATGAGCGGGCACAAGCAGTCTAGTGCCGAGCCGATTGATCAAACGACGACTACTGAACTCATTAGATTAGTATTAGGCACCTATCTCGGAATGAAATGGGATGGCATAGAAGGAACGCGAAGTGCTAGCACCATAGGGTCGGTTTTTTTATAAAAAAAAATTATTATTATATATTTGTGGGGGGGGGAGCTTGCTTCTTCACAAGCTACTGTTTTGGATAGGTTTGAGCACCAGGATTAGTTTAGATTGAAGCTGAAATGGAGATTGCAATTTGCCAATTTCTACTGTGTTGGTTGTACACAATAGGTAATATGACTATCTTTTTCCTTAGCAGTATTAATATTCCATCTTGAAATCCTGTGCTAATCTTGATTTTAAAAATTGTCGAAGCTCTGTAACTATTCGTGATGAAACATTCACACGTTTGAGCCCATTGTTAGTGAGATAATCCTTTAATATGCTTGGGCCATTTCAAGTGATCCAAGTTGTTCATATGATTGCAGCTGTACTAATTGATCATGTTGGCGTGAGTTGTCAAATCAATCAATGAGTTGTCAATTAAGAGACAAATCAGAAAGATTATATCCGTGATTGTACAATATCTACGTATAGCCAAGAATAGGGTTGCTAATCTCCCTATATATTTGTACAATATCTCTGTAAAAAGAAAATGAAAGAAATACAATAATAGAAAATCTGACATGGTATCAGAGCTAGTCGATTTCTAGCTCTCGGTTCACGTCTAACCCTAGTTCATATCCTCCTTCCACCGCCACCTTCACATATGGGAGACACTGAAACCCCAACGAAGTCCGGTGACTCTTCCATCGACCATAATACGCTCCTCTCTAACATATTCACTACAAAAATGGCCGAAGCTCTGTCCAAAGCTCAGGCCTCGACCGTGCTTTCTGAACCTGCGGCTGTCCCAATCGGCATCAAGTTGGATGGTTCCAACTATGCTTTATGGTCCCAAGTTGTCGAGATATACATCTCCGGCAAAGACAAGTTGGGCTACATTAATGGCAAGTTACCTCCGCCATCTTCGACCGATCTGTCCTTCCGCAAATGGCGTACTGACAACGTCATTGTCAAAAGATGGTTGATTAACTCCATGGATCCAGCGTTAATCGGCAATTTCATTCGATTTCCCATGGCTAAAATGGTTTGGGATTCAGTTGCTACCACCTATTTTGATGGTGGAGATACCTCTCAAGTCTATGATCTCCGGCGCTGCGTCTCACATCTCCGCCAAGCGGGTGGCTCCCTGGAAAAATACTACACCGATTTGCAAGGCCTCTGGCGTGAGATTGATTTTCGACATCCCAATCTGATGAAGTGCCCTGCCGATATTCAACGTTATAACAATCTTCTCCAAGAAGATCGGGTCTATGTATTCTTAGATGGTCTTGATGACAGGTTGGACAATATTCGCAGTGATGTGTTGCGGATGCACCTATTTCCCACCATGGAGCAAGCATATACCCAGGTCCGCAAGGAGGCTCTTCGCTAGGTGGTGATGAACGCCGACAACCACAAACCACCTCCAGGGGCGGTGTTTGCTTTGAAAGGCCTAAAGCTTGGACTGTCTGGATTGACTTCTCAGCATATTAGGAAATCTTCCTCTAAAGCCCGTACCTCATCCGATGGTCTCAAATGCTCTCATTGTGGCAATATGAAGCATACACGTGAAAACTGCTTCTAGTTGCATGGGTACCCCGATTGGTGGCATGACTTCAAGCCAGGAAAAAAAAGATGGTATAGCTGAAGGCGCGGGAAAGGTTGTTGTAGCAGCAGCCGAACCTTATCTCTCTCTCATCCCGCCCACTACTTCCCCTAAATTGGACTTCTCTCCTGCAAATCCAGGTAACCTCTGTCATACCTTGCTTAGTCATTACCACAATGTGGACAGTAGTGATTGGCTCATCGATTCTGAGACCACGAATCATATGACGTTTGATCCCATGGATTTCTCCCATTACTCACCTCCAAGGTGCACTAACATTGCGAATGCTAATGGAGTGACCTCACCTGTTACAGGGGTCGGATTTGTAACCCTATCACCCTCTCTTCATTTACCCAACACTCTGCTTGCTCCCTCCTTATCTCACAAACTATTATCTGTTAACCAAGTTACTACAGATCTAAATTGTGTGGTGCTAATGTTTTCCGATTTTTGCCTTATTTAGGATATTCTCACCAAGGAAATAATTGGACGTGGTACTAAGAGGGGGGGATTATACTACATGGAAGATTTCAGTTTGGGTCATGCACATCACGTGTCTTCTACACTTGGTTCCAAGGCTCGACAGATTTAGCTGTGGCATCGTCGTTTGGGACATCTGTCATTTGGGTACTTACGACATTTATTTCCTGATTTATTCTCTAATGTGGAGACTTCTGAATTTCATTGTGATATTTACATTTTAGCAAAAAGTCATCATGCTATTTATCCATTAAGTATGAATAAAAGTGATACACCTTTTACTTTAATTCATTCTGATGTATGGGGACCTTCTCCTTTATCTACTATATCTGGTGTATGGTGGTTTGTGATATTTGCTGATGATTGCACCCGGATAACCTGGCTATATTTGATGAAACATAAGGATGAAGTATTTAGTATCTTTCAGTCATTTCATGTTATAATTCAGACCCAGTTTCCGCTCAGATTCGGATTCTCCGCTCTGACAATGGTGGTGAATATGTTAATCACCACTTTCATTCCTATTTTCAACAACATGGTCTTATTCACGAGACCTCATGTCCCCAGACCCTTAGCAAAATGGAGTCGCTAAACAGAAGAATCGATATATTCTTGAGATTGCCCGGGCTCTCCTTCTAGGCACTCATGTCCCCACATGACATTGGCCCGAGGCTATTACCACTGCTGTACATTTAATTAACTGTCTTCCTTCCAAAATATTAAATTTTAAGACCCCATTACAGTCTTTGTCAGCCTCGGTCTTTCTACCTACGGCCCTAATGTTCCCTATTCGCATATTTGGGTGTGTGGCGTATGTGCACCTCCCTAATAACCAGTGCACCAAACTTGACCCATGTGCCCTTCGGTGCCTTTTCTTGGGTTATGCTACGCATCAAAAAGGCTACCGCTGCTATGATCCTACTACCAAGCGTACCTATGTGACAATGGATGTCACCTTTCTGGAGTCCGAACCGTTTTATCCTTCTTCGGCATCCACTTCTTCTCTTCAGGAGATGACACTAGATGAAGAGTTGAATTAGCTGAGTTTTGACTAGCTTGGAGATCAGAATGACACACCAATAATCGGCGAGGAATCAACAAATACATCTTCAAGGTCTAACATATCCTCTGAATCTAGAGGGCTTTCGGCAACTGAGCTCACATCATCAAGAGAAGAACCCGAATCTTTCCATCTCTCAGTGCCTGCAGACCCATCTCCTGAGAATATTCCTGAGGTAAGCAATTTCACTACACCCTCATTTATGAATAACATAGATACGTCTGCTAGGTATACCTTACCTTTCAAGTGTAACTGTGACAAGCCACCAAACAGATACTCTCTAGACATTGAGGAAAGAAGGTCGAGGTATCCAATTGCCAACTATGTTTCCATCGAAAAGCTACATGAACCTCTCGAGACATTCTCACACGAGCTGTCCATATGTCATATTTCCACTATAGTTCAGGAAGCTTTAGCTGATTCCAAGTGGACACAGGCAATAGAGGAATAAATGAGAGCACTACTAAAGAATCAAAAATGGACCTTGGTTCTATTGTCCAAAGGAAAAAAAATGGTCAGGTGCAAATGGGTCTTCTCTGTTAAACACAAGGCAGATGGATCTATAGAACGATTCAAGGCAAGGCTAGTTGCAAAGGGCTACACTCAGACATATGGTGTAAATTATCAAGAAACTTTTTCGCCGGTAGCCAAGTTAAATACAGTCAGGGTCCTGTTATCTCTCGCAGCCAGCTTGGACTGGCCATTGCACCAGTTTGATATAAAGAACACATTTCTCCATGGTGACCTTAAAGAGGAAGTCTACATGGATACTCCTCCAAGCTACACAGCATCTTCAAAAGTCGAAATTGTATGCAAATTGTAGCGAACACTGTATGAATTAAAACAATCACCTCGAGCATGGTTTGGGAGGTTCAGTCTGGCAATAAAGAAGTATGGCTTCCACCAAAGTAATTCAGATCATACATTATTTCTGAAGCACCAACGAGGCAAGGTAACAGCTTTAATTGTATATGTCGAGGATATGATCATCACAGGAGATGATAAGGAGGAAAATCGCTAAGCTTCAGAAACAATTGGTGACCGAGTTCGAGATGAAAAATCTAGGAGGGCTTAAATATTTCCTGGGAATAGAGGTTGATAGATTAAGGCAAGATATATTCCTTTCTCAGCGAAAATATATATTAGACTTACCATGTGAGGTTGGAATGTTAGATTGTAAGCCAACAGACACTCCAATCATTCAGAACCACAAGCTCGGAGAATATCCAAGCCAAATGTCAACGGACAAAGGAAGGTACCAGAGATTAGTTGATAAACTTATTTACCTCTCTCATACTCGTCCAGATATTACCTCCGCAGTGAGTATAGTAAATCAATTCATGCATCAACCTCGTAAGGATCATATGGAGGCGGTGATCTGGATTTTACGATACTTAAAATCATCTCCGAGAAAAAGGCTTGTGTTTTCAAAAAATAACCATCTTAGAGTTAATGGTTATACAGATGCAAATTGGGCGGGGAATACCACAAACAGAAGATCCACCTCAGGCTACTTCATGTTTGTTGAAGGGAATCTTGTTACATGGAGAAGTAAGAAGCAGAATGTGGTGACATTATCAAGTACTGAAGCAGAGTTCCGTGGAATGGTTAAAGGACTTTGTGAACTCCTGTGGGTCAAAAAACTTCTAACTGAAATTGGGTTTGCTCCTACATCCGAGATGGACCTCTTTTGTGATTACAAGGCAGTTATCGCCATTGCTCACAATCCGATCCAGCATGATTGTACCAAACACGTGGAGGTTGACAGACACTTTATTAAAGAAAATCTCGAAGCTAAAATAATTCAGTTTCCATTCGTGAAGTCCGAAGACCAACTGGCGGATATTCTTACGAAGGCCTTATCAAGCAAGGATTTCTACAACTCACTAAATAAGTTGCGTATTGAAGATTTGGATGCTTCCACTTGAGTGGGGTGTTGGCGTGAGTTGTCAATTAAGAGACAAATCAGAAATATTATATTCGTGATTGTACAAATTTATGTATAGCCAAGAATAGGGTTGCTAATCTCCCTATATATTTGTATAATATCTCTGTAAAAAGAAAATAAAAGAAATAAAATAATAGAAAATCTGACAGATCAAACTGTTGAAAACTTTACACTTTCATTGTTGGTCCCAAGCCCAGATAAAGGAGGGTTGAACCAAGTTGGCAGCTGGTGTTAAACTTTTGGCCACATCATTTTCTCCTGAATACCTAACATTTCATGTAGGGTAGAATGGGGGGACAGAATTATTGTAGCTGACCCCAATTTGTTGGAGAAAGGCTTAGATGACAATGATGATCATCATCATTTCTTCAACATAAACAGCCCTTGTTTTTGTTGATTTCCTTCTTTATTCTTTCTTGTTCAAGGAGACTTGCGATTATGGTGGCATTATCTGGCAAAAATATGCAACCATTTTTTTTGTGCCAGATACAACACATGTATGATGATCATATGAATCAAAATTGCCAATGACTTAAATAACATGGAAGTCAAACTGAACGTCTTCAAACTAGAAAAATTCTTTTTGGTGAATCAATGTGGAAATATTTAGTCCAAACTCCATTTCTTTGTAAAGTTACAGCCTCATGAAACTGTCATGCTGCAGTTTCCTCATCTTGAAATTCTTTTCATCTATTCTGCAACAGGGGACCCACTATTTACGATGCAACAAGTTTGTGTTAGGCGATTCACAAGAGAACAACCTCAAAATTGGACGAAAAGTTTTCCATAAATAGGGAAAAAAAAACACGAGATTTCTCATGTTTTTGTCATTCAAGGCAAGTTTTCACTTGCTAAATCATATTCAAGTTTGGTGATTGAACAATGAATTCAAGTGGCAACGAGACCATTTTATTCAACATCCAGACCGGTTTGCTTGATAAACAAAATCACCATATCTTCTTCTTCTTCTTCATTTATAGGTATATAGACTGGTTTTGCTTGATAAACAAAATCACCGTATCTTCTTCTTCTTCTTCATTTATAGGTATGTATGGGCTCAAACCCAAGACCTCAATGTTGAAATGCACTCTATTACCACTGAAACAAGAGCTCAAACTCATAATTCACCATCGCAGAAAAAAGAAAAATGAAAAGAAAAGAAAAAATTTCTAGACATCCAGATCAGCATAAAATGATAAACTGTGGATGTATCATTTTTTGAGTTTGTCACTTGAGGAGTTATCCGATACTGTGGCAAAAAGGGATGCTACACATGCATGCATACAGAAATTGTACAATCGGGCATGCATGTACCTTGAATTTAACATCCCAAATTGCATAAACCCACTAAAAACACATCACAGACCCAAAATCAGATGGCCGATCCTGAATTTGGAAGGCGGCAATTTTTCACTCTAACCAACCATTAGATCTCCACCAATCAGACAGTTATCACAGTACATAACCCAATACAGTCATATCATAGCCCCAAAATCAGATGGGCAATCCCGACCTCAGATCAATGGATATTTCTTTCCTGAATTTCAATCCAGGCAATTTTTCATTCTAACCAATCAGACAGTTATGATCCTCGTTTTAACCGATATTTAAGAAGCACCCCACCTATAGCATGGCCCACGATTTGGGCGGCTTAATTCAAGCCACAATAACTATTTACATGCATACGAAGAATCAAATACTCCCAAAGAAATCGAACATTTTCTGTCTTTGCTTATCCAGAAAAGCAGAAAAGAAAGCTTGAAACGACAGTTTAGCCAATGAAGCTCCAACCATGAGACACATTGATAGGGACAACCAAAAAGTACTCACCAAACCACCAAACACGCCAATTCCAGGTAGTGGAAAGAAGAATCCAGGCACAATGCTGATTGGTCCACATAAAAATAAATAATAAAAATGGGCCCAACCTAAGGGTAGTGGGGCATTCCATGGTCAGACAAAGGATGCATAGGAATTCCAATGTGGACCAATCAGCATGCGTGGCCCCATCAAGATTCTTCTTCCAAATACATAGATATTCCAAAGGTCATATTACGAATTGGAAAAGTAGATATAAGAAAATAATAATAATAAATCCACACCCGTCTATAAAAGAAGATTAAAAAAAAATTTAAATAAAAAATAAAAATCTGATATTACAGAGGGGAAAATGAGCAGGCAGTAATGTAGGTATGGAATTATAATAAGAGAATATGAATAAAGAAAATGCAATGACAGAGAGAGAAGGAAAACGACAGGGCAGTGACTAGTGAGAGCGATACCCCGCGACAAGGCGACAACCGGCCTCGTAACGTTGCTGAAGTCGACCCGTCCGGGCCACCAAATCAGTCATGCTCTTCTTGAATCCCCAGCGATGATCATCGTCTGGAAAACATATTAACGGCTGATGTTGCTTGCTGCTGCTGCTGCTGCTGCTACGAGAAGGGTGTAAGGCCCAGAGACTGCCCCATCAAACGGCGACGACGACAATGACTAGGCCAAGGAGAGAAGAAGAAGAAGAAGAAGAAGAAGAGAGAGACAGAGAGAGAAAACGACCGTCTTTACTCTTTAGGCTCGAGAGGGAGAGAGCCCTAAGCGAAGCGCGCGGCTCGGATCGTTGGAGAGAGAAGGTGGCATGCGTGTAAATGTGGCCATTTGGTACCGCTCGGTCAAGGTCCCACCAGAGAGCCTCGCGCGCGTGGAATTGGTCAGACCGTGGTGATCGCCACTTGTTCTTCACATCTCCCTCTCCGCCAAAGCCTTCTGCAGCAAAGAGTTCCTGGGCTGGAATACTAGGTGGGGTCCACCGTGATGTCTGTGAGAAATCCACCCCGTCTATCCTTTTTCCCGGATCACGTGAGGACATGAGACCCAAAATCAGTCATCCAGATCAGATGTAAAACAGGGAAAGAGTTTAGTACCGTTGAAACCTTCCTCGGCTCCACGTTAAGATCACTCTAACTGAGAAACGGACTGGCTACTCCCCCTGCCACCAGCCACTGGGCTCGTGGTCGGTGCTCTGTGGGCCCCACCATGATGTATGTGTTTCATCCATTCCCTTCGTCCACTCTTAAAGATCATTTCAGAACTTTATTCCAAAAATTAGAGGGATATAAATCTCAGATGGACCGTACCACAGGAAAACAATAGTAATTGGATATCGACCATTAAAATCCTTCTAAAGTTCATTGTTCTGTTTATTTTACATCTAATCTGTTGATTAGGTCATAGAGAACCAGATGAAGGGAGAAAACAAAGATCGGCTTGATCCAAAACTTTAATGTCCTCCAAAAAGTTTTTAATCATCAATGTCCATTCAACACTGTTTCTAATAACGTGGTTCACTTGAAATTTGGATATAACTCATTTTTTGTCTAATACTGTAAAATTATCTTTAAAAATATGTGGACATCATGAATGAAACACATACTTCATGGTGGGGACCACAAAGCACCGACCATCATTGGCGGGTACGGGAGCAGCCAATCCGTTTCCATTCCAGCTAGAGCGGGTTAGGTGAGACTTCGGCCTCACCCAAGACGGTACAGTCGTTACCGTAGGGCTCACCTTGATATATGCATTATATATCGACGGCCTCGATCCGTTTTTCGGGTCATCTTAGGGTGTTATTCCAAAAATGAATTATATCCAATTATCACGTGTACCTTACCATAAGAAAAGGTGTTGATTGACTATTAATGAGCCACAAAAGTTTTGGATCAAGATGATTTCTTTTTCTCCCTTCATCCATACTTACATGATCTTGGATGGTAAATAAACACCCCGTGAACATTAATGTCTCCTAAGAAGTTTTAATGGTAAAACGGTCAATCACCACTGTTTGTTATGATATGGTCACGTGGTAATCGGATCTGCTTCATTTTTTTTAATATGATGCTCTAATAGATGGCGTGGATAAATAATACATACATTAAGGTAGGCCCACAATAACCCTGCGGTGATGGCCACACTATCTTGGGCGAGACCCCGGTCTCTGCCAATCCCCTCTCCATCTGATACGAAAAATTTGTAGAAAAGGATTGGCTACTCCCCTGCCACTAGCTAATGGCTGATGATTGGTGCTATGTGGGCTACACCATAATGTATGTTTTTAATCTATGCCATCTATCTATTTTTCTATATTATTTGATGGTATCAGACCAAAAATGAAATATATCTAAATCTACATTGAACCACATTAAAGGAAACAGTGTTGAATGAGAGTCTGCCATTAAAAACCTTTTAGATGCCATAAAAGTTTTGGATGAAGCTGATCTTTGTTCTTTCCCTTCATACTGGTCTTTACAACCTAATCAACGAATTGGATGTCAAATAAACAGTACAGTGGACCTATGGAGGATTTTAATGGTGGATATCCAATCACTATTGTTTTCCTGTGTTGTGGTCCTCCTGAGATTTATATCACTCTCATGTTTAATGCTATACGTAAAATGATCTATAAAAATGTATGTACGGAATGGATGAAACACATACATCACGGTGCGGCTCACAGAGCACCGACCATCAGCCACCGGGCTAGTGGCAGGGGAGTAGCCAATCCGTTTCCAAAATTCGTAGCCATAAGAATATTTAAACACTGGTCACTGAATCCCGACTGTGTCCTCTCTTGTGGCGCACATAGTTTCCGATCCACCTCATTTTTTGGTCGCATGTTGTAAAATGAGGTCACAAAAATGGATGGATGGGTGGATTTCTCATGAACATCACGGTGGGCCCCACCTAGCATCGAAGTGCATAAACTTTCTTTGAATATCTTTGGCAGGAAATCTGCGTCCGACGTTCTGCGCTGCATTCCTGTGATGGTTGACCACCATTTTATAAGTGGGGCTTTACGATCCAGACCCCAAATCTCTGGGCAAAGATGGTAATTATTTGATTTTGCTTTTAATCTTTGATTTGGTAGCTATCACTTGGACGGTTATGGATTTTTGAGATGTGCTTCTTTAATGGTTTCGATGGCTGGAAGTGAGTTCCACATGGGGTGAGGGTGAGTCACCACCGTTTTCTGGACAAATACACGAGTCTAGTAGCATCTAAATGCGTATACGATTGAGAAATTTACCACTGTACGACCCATTTATGGCCCATTTACGCGTTCAAACACACCGCTTTTTACCTCACCAGAATAGATACCAGTTGTACGGACGACTTGCCAAAGGTCGAAAATGCCCCTGCTTTCAGCATTTTGAAAAAGCTGGGGCTCCTAGAGCTACATATTATAACCGTAGCCATAACCGTAGCATTAATCCCCCAATTATAAGAGGGGACAGCGAGTCGAGGTTGACGGGTTAAAGCTGGGCCTATAGCTACGGATTATAACCATTGTGCTATGCACATTTTTCACTCTCTTTTTTTAAAAATTTTTTAAAATTTTTATTTTTTACATGAAGAACTTTATTCTACCTACATTTTTCTCTAATACATATATATATATATATATATATATATATATATATATATACACACATAAGTATATAAATTTTTTTCTCTCTCTTTTTTTTTCATTTCTTTCTCTATTCATTTAATAAGAATATCTTCTAAACCAAAATTAGTTACTTGACGTACCACATATGCTTTTGGGGTAGGAGAAGCTACTTTATCCAACCAACCTAGTTATTTTCCAATGATTTCATTAGGTCGATGGTCGAACATCCATTTCATTCACTTCATGGTCAATTTCAATCAGTTCGCGGTCAATTTCATTCACTTCGCGGTCAACTCAATTCATTTCACGGTCAATTCCCTTCACTTCACGATGAATTCCATGCATTTCACGATCAATTCCCTTCACTTCACGGTCAATTTCATGCATTTCACGATCAATTCCCTTCACTTCACGGTCAATTTCATGCATTTCACGATCAATTCCCTTCACTTCACTATCAATTCCCTTCACTTTACGGTTAATTCTATGTATTTCACGGCCAATTACGGCGATTCTCCTTTACTTCACGGTCATTTCCATGCATTTCACGGTCAATTCCCTTCACTTCACAGTCAATTCTATGCATCTCACGGTCAATTCGCTTTACTTCACGAACATTACCATGCATTTCACAGTCAATTCCGGCGATTTTGTTTCATTTCAAGGTCAATTCCATGCATTTCATGGTCAATTCCCTTTACTTCATAGTCATTTCCATGCATTTCATGGTCAATTCTGGCAATTCCGTTTCATTTCACGGTCATTTCAATGCATTTCATGGTCAATTCCCTTCACTTCCCGGTCATTTCCATGCATTTCACGGTCATTTCGCTTCACTTCACGGTCATTACCTTGCATTTCACGGTCAATTCCGGTGATTCCGTTTCAATTCACGGTCATTTCCATGCATTTCACGGTCAATTCCCTTCACTTCACGGTCATTTCCATGCATTTCATGGTCAATTCCGACGATTCCGTTTCATTTCACGGTCATTTCCATGCATTTCACGGTCAATTCCCTTCACTTCACGGTCATTTCCATGCATTTCATGGTCAATTCCCTTCACTTCATGGTCATTTCCATGCATTTCACGGTCAATTCCCTTCACTTCATAGTCATTTCCATGCGTTTCATGGTTAATTCCCTTCACTTCACGGTCATTTCCATTCATTTCACGGTCAATTCCCTTCACTTCACGGTCAATTCCGGTGATTCCATTTCATTTCACGATGATTTCCATGCATTTCACGGTCAAGTCCCTTCACTTCACAGTCATTACCATGCATTTCACAGTCAATTCGCTTCATTTCACTGTCATTACCATGCATTTCACGGTCAATTCTGGCGATTCCGTTTTAATTCACGCTCAATTCACTTCACTTCATGATCATTTCCATGCATTTCACGGTCATTTCCGGCGATTCCGTTTCATTTCATGGTCATTTTCACTTCACGGTCACTTCCCTTCACTTCATGGTCATTTCCATGCATTTCACGGTCAATTCCCTTCACTTCACAATCATTTCCATGCATTTCACGGTCAATTCCCTTCACTTCACGGTCCTTTCCATGCATTTCACGGTCAATTCCGGCACTTCCGTTTCATTTCACGGTCATTCCCATGCATTTCACGGTCAATTCCCTTCACTTCACGTTCATTTCCATGCATTTCACGGTCAATTCCCTTCACTTCACGATCATTTCCATGCATTTCATGGTCAATTTCGGCGATTCGACTTCACTTCACGGTCATTTCCATGCATTTCACGATCAATTTCCGTCACTTCACGGCCATTTCCATGCATTTCATGGTCAATTTCGGCGATTCCGTTGCATTTCACGGTCATTTCCATGCATTTCACGGTCAATTCCCTTCACTTCACGATCATTTCCATGCATTTCACGGTCAATTCGCTTCACTTCACAGTCAATTCTAGCGATTCCGTTTCATTTCACAGTCATTTCCATGCATTTCACAGTTCATTTTTTCTAAACAAACAAGCTAAAATATAGGACAACTACTCTATTACAAGTCGTATTTTGTATCAAGCAATTTATTTGGGAGAGGGAAATCTGGTTAATCGGGTTCGTGTTGGGTCAAGCAACCCGAGACCTCAACCTGAGCCTAACCCAAGTTTTATCGGGTTGGTGTTTGTTTGGCCCAACCCCAAGACCAAACCCGATACATCCTGCCCAAGCCCAACCCAATGTCGGGTCAGTCACAGGTTGGTCGGGTTAAGCCCGCCCAACTTTCAGCCCTAAAATCATATATGGTACGTCAAGTAACTAATTTGGGTTTTCGTTATATGAATAATGAAAGAAATGAAAAAAAGAGATAAATTTTTTTATATGCTTATATATACATATTTATATAAATATGTGTTAGGGAAAAATGTACGTAGAATAAAATTCTCCATGTAAAAAAGAAAAAAAAAAGTGCATAGGGATACGGTTATAGCTACGGTTATAATCCGTAGTCATAGATCGCCGATTGGGACAGCGAGTTGTGGTGGAATCACGGAATCCGGGATTGATTACCGATTGGAACAGTGACTTGCGGTAGAATCACGGGATCCACGATTGATCGCCGAGCTACGGTTATCTATGGCTACGGATTATAACCATAGCTATAGCCGTATCCCTATGCACTTCTTTTCTTTTTTTTCCTTTTTTTTTTTTTACATGGAGAATTTTATTCTACCTACATTTTTCTCTAACACATATTTATATAAATATGTAAATATAAGCATAAAAAAAAATTCTCTTTTTTTTTTCATTTCTTTCTTTATTCATATAATAAGAATATCTTATAAACCAAAATTAGTTACTTGACATACCATATATGATTTTAGGGTTGAAAGTTGGGTGGGCTCAACCCGACTAACCTGTGATCGACCCGACATTGGGTTGGGCTTGCGTAGGATGTATCGGGTTTGGCTATAGAAACAACAACCCGAAAAAACTTGGGTTGGGCTCGGGTTGAGGTCTCGAGAATCGCGGGGAAATGCATGGAAATGACCGTGAAATGAAACGGAATCGCTGGGATTGACCGTGAAATTCATGGAAATAACCGTGAAGTGAAGGGAAATGATCGTGAAATGCATGGAAATGACCGTGAAGTGAAGGGAAATGACCTTGAAATGCATGGAAATGACCGTGAAATGAAACGGAATCATCGGGATTGACCGTGAAATGCATGGAAATGACCGTGAAGTGAAGCGAATTGACCGTGAAATGCATGGAAATGACCGTGAAGTGAAGCGAATTGACCGTGAAATGCATGGAAATGATCGTGAAGTGAAGGGAAATGACCTTGAAATGCATGGAAATGACAGTGAAATGAAACGAAATCGTCGGGATTGACCATGAAATGTATGGAAATGACCGTGAAGTGAAGGGAAATGACCGTGAAATGCATGGAAATGACCGTGAATCCAAATGGAATCGTCGGGATTGACCATGGAATGCATGGAAACGACTGTGAAGTGAAGTGAATTGACCGTGAAATGCATGAAAATGACGTGAAGTGAAGGAAATTGATCATGAAATACATGGAAATGACCGTGAAATGAAACAGAATTGTCGGAAATGACCGTGAAATGCATGGAATTGATCGCGAAGTGAATGAAAATGACCATGAAATGCATGGAATTGACCGTGAAGTGAAGACATCAATTACTGCAAAATGATGTCTTCACCATTCATAGTGAAATCACTATTACGAAGACATCATTTGCTACAAAATTTTGACAAAATATGAATGTTTTACAGGACATCATTTACAACAATTTACAATATTTCACAAAATTTTCCAATTCCTCTCGTGCCTAAGACAAATATATCATATTTTGAAGTCACTTAGGCAATCATAGGCTATTGACTCCCTAAAGCTGGAAGTGAATTGCTGCAAGTCTCTCCCTGACAAAATTTGATCGCTGCACAAAATGTCGATATATTTCATGATAAAAAGGTCACTCAGGCAATCATAGTCTCTGCGCCTTTAGCTCCTCCCTATCCTCCCTCGACTCCCAAGTCAATTGCAATCTCGCTCCCTCTCCCTCTCCCTCATTAGTACTCTCTTCCTCTTTCCCTTCTCCTCCCTCTCCCCCTAGTCAGAGAACATCTTCGTTTTCATACTAGAGAAACACACACATACACACACACACACACATATATAGTTGAATGAGTGACCACTTAGCTTCATAGAAATTGAATTATATCTTTACTCTTTATAATTTGATGAATCTTCTTATACCTCCAAACATTCCATCCCCGATATTGTATGAATCGTGGAATTTAAAAGGGGACGTATGAAATTATATATTGTTGGAGAGCTGGTACTCTCTCAACGGCCCATATCTGTTACAATGAAATAAGAAGATGGATATTAGGTATAGAGAGGTCACCAGTCTTTAGCCCTGTTATTAAGGTAAAGTCCATCTCGATAAATTTTACATGGTTCCCCTGTATCTTGAATACAAGATTGCCTATATATCTGTTAATAAGTGAGTGAAAAATGACTCCTATAAATCAAAATGATGGAATGTATAATAAAAATGAGAATGGGGTCTGCCTAAATATATTTAATCTAATGTTATTCTTCTCCAACCCACTCTTCACACTATCATACCACCATGTCAAAGAACATCTGCATGAGATGGTGGGGGCCGACTCGCCAAATCCCTTATGCAAGGGTTTGTTATCTACAAGGATGAATTAGAAATTAAATCAACGATGACATTCAGTATTTAACAAGACATAATGTGAAAGTTGACTTGTTGTGGTGAAAATTCATAAAGTATGGTGTGAGTCTGTCGAGTCGACGGCCAGTTTTTGGCGAATTCCAAATGACGGTACAAGACTTGTTAGTGAATTTTCACAAGTTTTGGGCTTGTTTCACTCGCTTTGGGCCTATTCCACTCATTTATTAGTCAAATGTATGTAGTTGTTGGTAAATTTATACCAAGGTTGTGAGTCAAAAAAATGTCAATATCAAGCAGTCATCGGCCATTTTGAAGAATTCCATGTCAAATGGTTGACTCATAGGTTACATTTAACAAGTTCACGACCAATTTCACCAAGTTATGGGTCAATTTTTAGGGTTATATGTTGCATTTTGGCCGAGAATGTCATGAAATTGACTATGAGTGGATTTGTCTAAGGAGTGTAAATGACTGTTAAGTGAAGGGGATTGATCGTGAAATGCATGGAATTGTCCATGAAGTGAAGGAAATTGTCTGTGAAATGAGTGGAATTGAACATGACATGAAGGGGCTTGTCCATGAAATGCATGGAATTGACCGTGAAGTGAAGGGGAATTGCCGGAATTGACCGTGAAGTGCATGGAATTGACCATGAAGTGAAGGGGAATGACCGGCAATGACCGTGAAATGCATGAAAATAACCGTGAAATGAAGGAAAATGACCGTGAAATGCATGAAAATGACCGTGAAGTGAAGGGAATTGACCGTGAAATGAAACGGACTCGCCGGAAATGATTGTGAAATGTATGGAAATGACCGTGAAGTGAAGCGAATTGACCGTGAAATGCATGGAATTGACAGCGAAGTGAAGCGAATTGACCATGAAGTGCATGGAATTGACCATGAAGTGAAGGGGAATGACTAGCAATGACCGTGAAATGCATGGAAATGACTGTGAAATGCATGGAAATGACCGTGAAGTGAAGGGAATTGACCGTGAAATGCATGGAAATGATCGTGAAATGAAACGGACTCGCCGAAAATGACTGTGAAATGCATGGAAATGACCGTGAAGTGAAGCGAATTGACCGTGAAATGCATGGAATTGACAGTGAAGTGAAGCGAATTGACCGTGAAATGCATGGAATTGACCGTGAAGTGAAGGGGAATGACCGGCAATGACCATAAAATGATTGGAATTGACCATGAAGTGAAGGGAATTGACCGTGAAATGCATGGAAATGACCGTGAAGTGAAGCGAATTGATCGTGAAATGCATGGAATTGATTGTGAAGTGAAGGCGAATGACCGGAGATGAACATGAAATGATTAGAATGACCATGAGGTGAAGGGAATTAATCATGAAATGACGGGGAATGGCCACAATTAAGTCAGTTCACAGTCAATTTAACTCAGTTCACAGTGATTTTAGCTTAGTTCACGGTCATTTTAGCTCAGTTCACGGTCATTTTACCTCAGTTCACAGCCATTTTTGTAACAACCCTAAATTTTGGTACATTATAAAAAAAAAACTAAATTAAATATTTAAAGATTTTATTTTTAAATAAAAAATAAAAACAAGTCAATAGTTGAGTTGGTAGTGAAATTCTTAATTGAGAGAGAGGTTTAGGGATCGATTCTTGAAGTAGTAATAATAAATTTTTTTATTAAATATCATAAAAAAATTCAAATTTAGGATAAGGGAGGATGTGCTTATCCTATCTTATGAGAATTTTCTTTAAAAAGGGATACGGAAAGTTTCTGCATTAAAAAAAAAGGAGATAGGAAGCCCTAAAGTAAAAGGAAGAATAAATTCTAAGAAGGCTCGATCAGGTAAGTTCTAATCGTTAGATCTTTTTAACTTTTTATTATGTTGTTAATTTCTTCTTGATCTATACAATGGATGGCGTGGATCATCCACACCATCATTATATAGGTGTGTAGAGTCAATTTTAATAAAGTGATGTTTTTATGATTTTGGTCTAATTAGTAATATTTTAGGAATAAATTAAATGGATGGAATCTGATTATGCTAAGATAGATCTGTACGGATCATATGATCCTTAAGGCCAAAATATACAAGGGCCATAATTTTTAGATCAATCTAACAATCAGATAGGCCACATTAGTCAGATCTAAAAGTGTTTAATAAAGGAATCTTAGATTTTTGCGCAAGTGTTGGTATCACTTGGTGTAGAAGGTCGAGATGGGTCATCGGTGTATGTGTGGTTAGATCCACACCATCCATCTAATGTGTAGAGGCAAAACATGATAATACCTTAAGAATCTGAATGATCTGACCATCCGATGGACCACCCCGATCAAGTAATTATCATTCAATTTTATAACATTAAAAAGGAGAAAAAAATAGAATAGAAATTTTAATTATTTGATTATTTTGGATCTGGCCACCTAGGATGTTAATCAGAGGTGGGCCCCACCATGTAATAAAAACATATGAATAATAATGTTGTTGATATAACTGATAGGATTTCTGAATTCAAACCAACATAATTACCCTGTGGATTCTACACTACCAGACTCAGGTGAGTAACCCAACTTGTCTCATAATTCATTAAAATTAAAATAAATCATTGTGATTGTTTGATTGATTTACTGGTTTGAATATTTTGATATGATAATTGTACGATAAATTTATATGTGAATATTTTAATCGAGACAACTATGCCAAATATGAAAAATATGCATTTACATATCATCCTTCATTCATTACATTGCATAATGCATGGTCGATCCTAGGGGCCCTCCCTGGAAGAAATGTCGATCCTGGTAGAGCGTTACCAGATGCGGGCTATGCCCAAGCCTACCGAAAGGTGGAAGCCTACCCAACGGGTGGATGCGGGTTGACGACCTCCAACCCAAGCAGATGGACGATCATCCCATCTGATGCATTCATATATCATTTTACATTTATATCATTGTACATGTATTTATGTATTATTTTAATTGCTATGATTATGAACCATGCTGGGTTATATCACTAAGCCTGGCCAGCTTACATTTTTATTGATGGAAAAACCATACAGAGGAGCCATTAGCAGATGATGTGACGCAAGAACCGGAAGGATCTACTGTACCTGAACACGACCTGCCTGAAACATGGCCATACCTATCCAAGGATGAAGTGGCGGCATTAGAAAATTTTTAATTATATGTTTTATTTCGTTAGCATAGTTTAATTAATGAATAATGCAAACTGGCATTTATTTTGAGACTTTAAGCAATTATTTAGATTTATTTCTTTGTAATAATGTTAGCATGAAATAAATATCATTATATTATAATGGTATAATAAATTAATAATTTTAAGGTTCATTTTATTTTAAGAGTCGTCAAGATTTATATATGTTTAGTTGATTGGTGCTAAGTATTATGCATGTGTGATTGAGATTATGGTGGACCTTATATTGAATATAATTATTATCTCTGATTGAACTGATTAATGAATTAAATTAGTATACTTTGTGTACGAGTTACAAATTGAAACTCGGGTCTGAGGGTGCACACTCTGTACTCGGATTTTGGGGCGTGACAATTTTAGCTTAATTCATGGTCCTCATCAATAACTCAGTGGGTCCTCGGTCTGTTAACTCAGTCGATGCTCAGTCTCTTTCATGGTCTTCGTTTAGTTTCACATCTCATTTCATTCTTTGTTTAAAAAACCCTCAATGTGGGCCATTTGAGTCCTGATTTTTACTCATTTATCAGGACATGCCATACCATTTAGTATTTTTAAAATATGAAAATGGATTGTGGACTGTGCGCATATATAATATAAAAAGAAAGCAAGGATTTGAATATACCTGCCATTCGAGGCTTCTTAGATGGGGGGACCATTTTTTGTCCTATCTTGGCTTAAAAAAGTCGAAAAGGACGTGTGTGGGGTGTGTATTTTCGACCAGATAACAGAGAAAGAAGAAAGCAGTAAAAGGAGGGTTTTACTGCCCGGGTGAACAGTCACAGAGGGAGAGAAGTAATCAGAAAATGATAATCTACGAGTAGGATGAAGGATCAGGGAGAGGAAAGAAGAAAAAACCAGTTTTCTTGGTGGAGACGTGGCTGGCAACGTGAATAGGGTAAGTCGACTATACCAGGGGCATTTTCGACCTTTGGGAAGGTGTCCGTACAGATGGGGCTTATTCTGGTAAGGTAAAATGAGGTGGGCTTCAACGAGTAAATGGGCCATAAATGGGTCGTACAGTGGTAAAATTCTCCTAGTTCCTCCCATGTGGCTCTTGGTATGCAAAAGTAATCCGGTAGTACCGAGTGCGAATTAGGTGTGTGGCATGGGCAGGGGCCACCATCAATGATGTGTGTATTTTATCCGCACTGCCCATCCATTTTGCCATATCATTTTAGAGAAATTTACCACTGTATGATCCATTTTTGCGTTGAAGCCCACCGCTTTTTACCTCACCAGAATAAGTCCCAGTTGTACGGACGACTTGCCAAAGGTAAAAAATGCTCCTACTTTTTCATCTTTTTGAAAAAGCTAGGGCTCCATATGGCTACAGATTATGACCGTAGCAATGACCGTAGCATTAATCCACCAATTGCAAGAGGGGGGACAGCGAGTTAGGGTTGACGGGTTAAAGTTGGGCCTATAGCTACGGATTATAACCGTAGCCATAACCATGGTGCTATGCACATTTTTCACTCTTTTTTTAATAAATTTTTTAATTTTTACATGGAGAACTTTATTCTACCTACATTTTTCTCTAATACATATTTATATAAATATGTATATAACCATATAAAAAAAAATTTCTCTCTCTCTCTTTTTTTTTTTTTTCATTTCTTTCTCTATTCATTTAATAAGAATATCTTCTAAACCAAAATTAGTTACTTGACGTACCACATATGCTTTTAGGGTAGGAGAAGCTACTTTATCCAACCAACCTAGTTATTTTCCAATGATTCCATCAGGTCGATGGTCGAACATCCATTTCATTCACTTCACGGTCAATTTCAATCAGTTCGCGGTCAATTTCATTCACTTCGCAGTCAACTCAATTCATTTCACGGTCAATTCCCTTCACTTCACGATGAATTCCATGCATTTCATGATCAATTTCCTTCACTTCACGGTCAATTTCATGCATTTCACGATCAATTCCCTTCACTTCACATTCAATTTCATGCATTTCATGGTCAATTCCGGCGATTCCCCTTCACTTCACGGTCAATTCCCTTCACTTTACGGTCAATTCCATGCATTTCACGGCCAATTACGGCGATTCCCCTTCACTTCACGGTCATTTCCATGCATTTCACGGTCAATTCCCTTCACTTCACGGTCAATTCCATGCATTTCACGGTCATTACCATGCATTTCACGGTCAATTCCGTCGATTTCGTTTCATTTCACGGTTAATTCCATGCATTTCACGGTCAATTCCCTTCACTTCACGGTCATTTCCAAGCATTTCACGGTCAATTCCCTTTACTTCATGGTCATTTCCATGCATTTCATGGTCAATTCCGGCGATTCCATTTCATTTCACGGTCATTTCCATGCATTTCACGAACAATTCCCTTCACTTCCGGGTCATTTCCATGCATTCCACGGTCAATTTGGTTCACTTGACGGTCATTACCATGCATTTCATGGTCAATTTCGGCGATTCCGTTTCAATTCACGGTCAATTCCCTTCACTTCACGGTCGTTTCCATGCATTTCACGGTCATTTCCGGTGATTCTGTTTCATTTCACGGTCATTTCCATGCATTTCATGGTCAAATCCCTTCACTTCACGGTCATTTCCATGCATTTCATGGTCAATTCGCTTCACTTCACGATCATTACCATGCATTTCACGATCAATTCCGGCGATTCCGTTTCAATTCACGGTCATTTCCATGCAATTCACGGTCAATTCCCTTCACTTCACGGTCATTTCCATGCATTTCACGATCATTTCCGGCGATTCCATTTCATTTCACGGTCATTTCCATGCATTTCATGGTCAATTCCCTTTTAATTTTACGGTCATTTGCATGCATTTCACGATCAATTCCCTTCACTTTACAGTCATTTCCATGTATTTCACGGTCAATTCACTTCACTTCACGGTCATTTCCATGCATTTCACTGTCAATCCTGGCGATTCCATTTCGATTCACGGTCATTTCCATGCATTTCACGGTCAATTCCCTTCACTTCACGGTCATTTCCATGCATTTCACGATCAATTCGCTTCACTTCACGGTCATTTCCATGCATTTCACGGTCAATTCCCTTCACTTCACGGTCATTTCCATGCATTTCACGGTCAATTCCCTTCACTTCACGGTCATTTTCATGCATTTCACGGTCAATTCCCTTCACTTCACAGTCATTTCCATGCATTTCACGGTCAATTAGCTTCACTTCACGGTCATTTCCATGCATTTCATGGTCAATCCCGCCGCTTCCGTTTTGATTCACGGTCATTTCCATGCATTTCACGGTCAATTCCCTTCACTTCACGTTCATTTTCATGCATTTCACGGTCAATTCACTTCACTTCACAGTCATTTCCATCCATTTCACGGTCAATCCCATCAATTCTGTTTTGATTTACGGTCATTTCCATGCATTTCACGGTCAATTCCCTTCACTTCATGGTCATTTTCATGCATTTCACGGTCAATTCGCTTCGCTTCACGGTCATTTCCATGCATTTCACGGTCAATCCTAGTGATTCCGTTTTGATTCACGGTCATTTCCATGCATTTCACAGTCAATTCCCTTCACTTCACGGTCATTTCCATGCATTTCACGGTCATTTCCCTACACTTCACAGTCATTTCCATGCATTTCACGGCCAAACCCGGTGATTCCGTTTTGATTCACGGTCATTTCCATGCATTTCACTGTCAATTCCCTTCACTTCACGGTCATTTTCATGCATTTCACGGTCAATCCCAGTGATTCCATTTCATTTCACGGTCATTTCCATGCATTTCACGGTCAATCTCGGCGATTTCGTTTCATTTCACAGTCATTTTCATGCATTTCATTCTTCCTATATTTTTTTTAAAATTTTTTATTTTACATGGAGAATTTTATTCTACATATATTTTTATCTAACACATATTTATATAAATATGTGTATATAAGCATATAAAATTTTTTTTATCTCTTTTTTAATTTTTTCATTTCTTTCTTTATTCATATAACAAGAATATCTTCTAAACCAAAATTAGTTACTAGACGTATCATATATGATTTTAGGGCTGAAAGTTGGGCGGGTTTAACCCAACCAACCTGTGATCGACTCGACATTAGATTGGGCTTGGGCAGGATATATCGGGTTTGGTCTTGGGGTTGGGCCATACAAACACCTTCCCGATAAAACTTGGGTTGGGCTTGGGTTGAGGTCTCGGGAATCGGCGGGAAATGCATGGAAATGATCGTGAAATGCATGAAAATGACTGTGAAAATGAAGGGAAAATGACCGTGAAGTGCATGAAAATGCCGTGAAATGAAACGGAATTACCGGGATTGATCGTGAAATGCATGGAAATGACCATGAAGTGAAGGGAAATGACCGTGAAATGAATGGAAATGATCGTGAAATGAAACGGAATCGCCGGGATTGACCGTGAAATGCATGGAAATGACCGTGAAGTGAAGGGAAATGACCGTGAAATGCATGGAAATGACCGCGAAATGAAACAGAATCACCGGGATTGACCGTGAAATGCATGGAAATGACCGTGAAGTGAAGCGAATTGACCGTGAAATGCATGGAAATGACTATGAAATGAAGGGAATTGACCGTGAAATGCATGGAAATGACCATGAATCAAAACGGAATCGCCGGGATTGACCGTGAAATGCATTAAAATGACTGTGAAGTGTAGGGAAATGACCGTGAAATGCATGGAAATGACCATGAAGTGAAGGGAAATGACCATCAAATGCATGGAAATGACTGTGAATCAAAACGGAATTGCCAGGATTGACCGTGAAATGCATGGAAATGACCGTGAAGTGAAGCGAATTGACCGTGAAATGCATGAAAGTGATGACAGTGAAGTGAAGCGGAATCGTAGGAATTGACTGTGAAGTGAAGAGAATTGACCATGAAGTGCATGGAAATGACCGTGAATTTAAATGGAATCACTGAAAATGACCATGAAATGCATGGAAAAGACCGTGAAGTGAAGCGAATTGACCGTGAAATGCTTGGAAATGACCGTGAAGTGAAGCGAATTGACCGTGAAATGCGTGAAAATGACCGTGAAGTGAAGGGAATTGACTGTGAAATGCATGGAAATGACCATGAATTCAAACAAAATCGTGGGAATTGATCGTGAAATGCATGGAAATTACCGTGAAGTGAAGCGAATTGACCGTAAAATGCATGGAGATGACCATGAAGTGAAGGGAATTAACCGGGAAATGCATGGAAATGACCGTGAATCAAAACGAAATCACCGGGATTGACCGTGAAATGCATGGAAATGACCGTGAAGTGAAGCAAATTGACCGTGAAATGCATGGAAATAACCGTGAATCAAAATGGAATCGTCGGGATTGACCGTGAAATGCATGAAAATGACCGTGAATCAAAACAGAATCGCCGAGATTGACCGTGAAATGCATGGAAATGACCATGAAGTGAAGGTAATTGACCGTGAAATGCATGGAAATGACCGTGAAGTGTAGGGAAATGACCGCGAAATGCATGGAAATGACCGTGAAGTGAAGGGAATTGACCATGGAATGCATGGAAATGACCGTGAATCAAAACAGAATCGCCAGGATTGACCGTGAAATGCATGAAAATGATCGTGAAGTGAAGGGAATTGACTGTGAAATGCATGCAAATGACTGTAAAATGAAAGGGAATTCTCCTTCACAGTCATTTTTGGCGATTCTGTTTCATTTCATGGTCATTTCCTGCGATTTCGTTTCACTTCACGATCATTTCCATGCATTTAACGGTCAATTCCCTTCACTTCACGGTCATTTTCATGCATTTCATGGTCAATTCACTTCACTTCACAGTCATTTCTGATGATTCTATTTTATTTCACGGTCATTTCCATGCATTTCACGGTCAATTCCCTTCACTTCATGGTCATTTCCATGCACTTCATGGTCATTTCCATGCATTTCACGGTCATCGACCTGATGGAATCTTGGAAAATAACCAGGTTGGTTGGCTAAAGTAGCTTCTCCTACCCCAAAATCATATAGGGTTCATCGAGTAACTAATTTTGGTTTAGAAGATATACTTTTTAAATGAATAAAGAAAGAAATGAGAAAAAGAGAGGAAAAAAAATTTATATGCTTATATATACATATTTATATAAATATGTGTTTGAGAAAATTGTAGGTAGAATAAAGTTCTCCATATAAAAAAAAAAAAAAAAGAAAATAAAATAAAAAAATTTGCATAGACTGTCGTCACGGCAGTCCATCTATGGCTACAGTTATAATCCGTAGCCATAGGGGCCGCCAGATGGGCGTGGCCCCAATGGATAGGCCAGCAACTGGCATGGGGGCCGCTAGTTCGGCGAGCCCACCCCGGACAGTCCTCTATGGCTACGGATTTTGATATCTATGACTACGGTTATAATCCGTAGCCATATCTCTAACCGTAGCATACGCCATTACCATTCTGCTTTGAACGTCTACCGTTGAAACCCTTTTAGGGGTCACATAAGTTTTGGATCATTATGAAATTTGTTTTTCCTCTTCATCCAGGTCTTTGTGACCTTATGAATAAATTGGATGGGAAATAAATGTTATGGTGGGCCCTACAAAAGTTTCAACGGTGAAAATCAATTTTCTGCTGCTCTTTATGGTGTGGTCCAGTTGATCTTTAGATATGATTTTTTTTAAAATATTTATAATGCTCCGAAATGATCTCGAAATATGGATGAACGTTGTGGATATAATAAATACATAACTGTGGGGCCATGTAACTTTGATTTCTTTTGAACCGTTCGTATAACTCGGAGTTCGAGGAGTGTCAGCGCTCGTCTTCGAGCACTAGCCGATCCGCTTGAAGGAAAAAAGCAGGGGCATTTTCGACCTTTGGCAAGTCGTTCGTACAGCTGGGGCTTATTCTAGTAAGGTAAAAAGGGGTGAGCTTAAGCGGGTAAATGGGCCATAAATGGGTCGTACAATGGTAAATTTCTCATATACGATTAGTTCGCTATAATACATGCCGAGGTATTGCGATAGAATACGTCCGAATTACAGTAGTTGAATGTGGGGTTGTGTTGGTTGATCTAAACCATTTATAAGATAAATGTCACTAGGTAATAATAATAATAATAATATTAATATTGAAACTTGATGACATCTTAGATACAAGATTTAGTCACATGTGATGTGTGTGGGCATCTTAGAATTGAGTGTGTGGCTCGATTCCAACCGAGCAACTTTGACCAGAAGAACGGTAGCCTATTCAATCACTAATGAGATGTTGTTTAAAATGACTAGGCAATTATCGGAGTTAAGGTTTGTCCTCTGAGATCGAGTTGTTAAGGTTCGTTATCTTAGAATGAGTTGTACCTTGCCATCCATATGAAAGGACTTTCAGAGACAAAAGTAAAATGAAAGGAAATACACTTACAATCGATCATAAGGAGTAACAGCAAAGCACCTTTATGAGATAACTAGCTATATTTGAGTATAAATTGTTCGGCATGTGAGTGTAGACTTGGATTACATCTAAGGATTATAGCTATTGGAATGCCGCTACTCCTAAGGTAGGATTAAGCTATTGGTTACGCTAAGAAACGTAAAAGGCAAATTATTCTAAGTAACATAAAGGGTAGTTGATAAATTGATTTATTTGATTGTGTTGGTATGAGACCTTTTACTTCATTGAACTCATCTACTATTTATAGACCTCCTCGAGATAGCCATCTAAATGTTTATTTCTACGTTTGATCAATTACAGCAATTGCTTCAACACCACTCGAGCTTTCAGACTCTTTTTGGAAACCTATTTCAGTAACCGCCTCAACACTGCATTTTTCATAACCGCATTCAGTCTTTCACTTCTCGACCATGCTCCATCTCTAGATGACGTCTATCATCCAACTAGTGCTAGTTGTTACCTCTTAAGCATGCGCTTGAAATATCTTTGCATATCTTGTGTGTGTTATATATTTCTTGTGTAATGACACGTGCCCCATTTTTTACTGGCTCTTCCATGAATGTTAAAATATATATGCATACAATATTGTCCCCCACATTGCTTGGCCTTTGGGCAAAAAAGTAAAAGCGATGGTGGTCTGTTATTCAATACAATAAATGTGATCGGCCTTTCTTTCAATGTGTCAACTCCCAAATGATTTTAGCCCGATAACATTAAAGATAATTCATGATCGGAGCTCTCCATTCATTTTCACCTCTCTAAGCTTAACATATTTTCAAAATTGGTTCTCTTTAAAACACTGATGATAGAGATCTCTTTTACACGACAAGCAATCTCTTGCTAGATCCTTAGGTGATTTGAAGGTCAGCTGTCAGTTATACCATCTCATTGGCATCAATATTATGTTCTCGAATTACATGCTTCAATTGGACTTCATCGAAATTATCCATAATTGGGCTGCCAAGCCATAATATGGCAATAATGCAACACTTGTACACTTAAACAAACTAACCACTTGATTTATTATTAATTGGAAATCGACAGTTATTGATATATTCATTGCACCTGATTCATCAACATTTCCAAGTTGATCACCAAAGCTTCATATTCGACATGGTTATTGGTGCACTTGAATTTTAATTGAATGCAAATTGTTGCCTCTTCCCATCTGGTGAAATTAAAATAATCCCTGCTCCTGATGATCTGTCGGTTCTTGAACCGTAAAAAATCAATTCCAGGGCATCAAATGTACATGATGCAAGTCTAATACTTATGAAGGAAATTGACTTTTTATATCGGATGGATAATTAACCAGAAAATTTGCTATGGGTTATCCTGTTACTACTCTTTGGAGCACATACTTATGATCAAATTCAAATAAGGTTAATACCCATTTGTTAATTCGACCATTTAAAATCGGTCGATTTAACATATATTTCACTAAATCAATAACTACAATTATGTTAAATGATTCGTCAAGTAAATAATGTTCTTACTTAGTGGCCACAATACACAATGATAAGCACAAAAAATTTATTGTTGAATATCGTCTTTTAGTATCAAGCAGTGTCCGACTAAGGCAGTAGACTGCACACTCTTTCCAACCATCATCATCTTGCGCCAGTAGGGCTCTAATTGACTCTTTAGAAGTTATGTTATATAGCTTAAGCAGTCGACCTTTGACTGGTTGTATTAACACTGGGAACTTCATTAAGTATTCATTGATTTTGTCAAAAGCCAATTAATGTTTTATTTCCATTTGAATTCATCTCATTACTTCAATTTCACCAATATAGAAAATACGTCATGCATGATTAAAAATGAACATGTGCACAAAATTAACTTGACCAAGAAAACGTTGCAACTTTTTTTTGTTTCTTGGGGGCTGAGCATCTACAATTGCCCGTGCCTTATTTTGAGCTATCTCGATCCCTCACTGATGCACAATGAATCTCTAGAATTTGTCGGCCGAAACTTCAAAAGCACACTTAACGGGGTTTTTCGGGGCATTTGAGAAATAAGCTAACCGTTAGGATTTCTCGTGGGGCTCCAATTAGTGTTGGGACTACCCAAGTTTGCGGTGCCAGTCATTCGCAATTAGCGAAAATGACATTCGACTTTGATTACCCTAACTTTCCTAATTTTGACATAATTAGGGCATTTAGTTAGACTAGTATGGCTTCCTAATGGTCTCGTTCATGGACGCAATAGTGTTTTAGTATGGGATTTTACAAGATGCTACATATTGACTTCAATATTCTGCTAAGGTGCAGTAGGTGTCCTCTTGGTAAGGATGGTCATCACTCAATTCAAGTTCTCAATCTAGCTGGTCATCCACCTATTAAAGGTAGCGATTGCTACGCCTAAGCTCGCTCTTGCTACGCAATATGTTGGATTCTCATATGCATATTGTATAACCCAATTAATAATGTATCGAGAGGATCACTCTGAGATGAAGATGCTCGATCCTTATTTGAAGGATTGAGCATTATATTTAATGGCGACCCCATTCATTTAGGTGTTGTTTGCACCTACATTTCCTCGGGTGGAGGTAGTGTAAAAGGTGTCGCAGGCTCATTTGCTCTAGAAGATTTTCAAATAACCCTTCGACTCATATCTTCATGGTTGGATAATTAGTTAAACTTATGTAGTACATGTATGTTTACCAAATCAGGTGTCCCATTGGGCGTACTAAAAACTGTTGGTGCATGACTAGTGCATAATGAATATTTATGGCAACCAAGGAGGTTTGAGTTCCACCAAGCGTGCCAAAAACTGTTAGCATCTTAGATACAAAAATCGGTCATGTGTGATGTGCGCGGGCATGCCAAAATTGATTATGCAACTTAATTCTAACCGAACAACTTTAACCCCAAGAAATAAGATAGGCAAATACCTTAGAATTGACCATATATGACTGAGATATGAGAATAATGATCGCTTATTTAGCCACTCGTAGGATGTTTAGAATGATCAAATAGTAGGCTTTGTCCTTCGAAAATGAGTTGCACTTTGCATTCCATACGAAAGGACTTTCAAGGATAAAAGGAAAACGAAAGGGAAACACTTACAGTTGATTGCAGGGAGTAACTGAAATGCATCTTTATGAGAGAACTGTTTATATTTCAATAGAATTCATATAGCGTATGAGCGTAGATTTGGATTACAAATATGAATTACAACTATTAGATAACTGCCACTCCAAAGGTATAATTAGGCTATTGGTTACGTCAGTGAACGTAAAAGGTAGATTATACTAAGAAATATAAAATATGATAGATAGATAAATTTGTTTGATTGGGTTGGTATGAGACCATTTACTTCATTGAACTCTACTATTTATAGACCTCCTTAAAATAGCTATCTAGATGTTTTTTCCCATGTTCAATCAATTTTAACAATTGCTTGAGCACCACATTAGCCTTCCAAATTCTTATTGGACACTTGTCTTGGTAACCACCTCAACATTGCTTTTCTCTTGACCACATTTTATCTTTCATTGTTAGGTAATACTGTACTTGGATGACGTGTATTATCTAACCAATGCCAACTATTACTTCACACGTGCTCAAAATATCTTCATAAATCTTATACATGTTTTATACTTTTCATACAATGTAACGTCCCGAATTTTCAGGGGCCGAGTAGGAACTCCGCTCCCGAATTCTCGGCCGCCACGTGTGCCCTAATGGGCTTTAGATTCCAATGCATTTGGGTTTATTCATAGCAATGAGGAGTTAAGCAAACTAAAGGCATAAGAATATCATAAAAATGGAAATATGGGCCGCTAAACATGTAAGATATCCAAAATACAGTACCAAGAAAATCTAATTAGGAACTAGACCCACCCAGATAAATATCCCAAAATGACTATGGCCCCGGCTCATGTCCCGCGACCATTCAACCATAAACTAGAAGAAACCGCTGAAGTCTGGGAGTATATCCGCTGTGCCTCGTCATCCGTACCGACATCATCTAACGCGTCTCGCTCCATGGTTCCTGTATCTATACCGGAGTCTGGTTGGTGTTTTAGAACACCGTCCCAGAGTGGGAGTGAGTAGCTAACTTAGTGGTACCATTAGCAATAGGTATACGAATTATCATGCATAGGATACATTTAATGAACAACAAGAAGCATAGAATCCTAAACACTGTTGTTAATACAAATGCATGATTATGATATGATGCATGCTCCTCACCACTAACGCTCCCTCAAGTGATGACATCTCACGTTCCCAATCATCAACACTCCCTCAATTTGCGACCTCGACTGCATAATCGCTACAATAATAATGCAATGTCGTGAAATATGTTAGCCTGGTTGGTTAATTAGGTTCATTCATCCAGCAGGTTGGGGAAACTAGAATACCCTTAATGGAGTTATTGCCCTAACCCGATTGCGTGGCTCAAGGGTCGTGGCCATGTGACTCTCGCGACCCTTAGCCCTATCTTGGGGTCATTAATCTCGAAAAGTAGTATAAACATAGACGAAACAGGTTGAGACTTAAATGTCTTACTCGCGGTCATTGTAGGAAGGTCGTCACCTCAACATAAGCCGATAGCACAGGGTGTGAGACCTGTATCCTAACCCGTACAGTTCCGTAGGCTTCTGCGATCCTTCCAGTCGAATTTCTGTGACCCACGACGCGTAGACTGCATTTACGCGTAACCTTGAGTCGTGTCCCGTATTCTAGAGTCGGTTCGAACCAAGACTTGTACCATTGTGACCGCACTGTCGCCGCGGTTCCGACGCTGCGTATTACTCGCTGAGGCGATACCTAGGCCAGGAGATGTGGGCCTGTGTTCAGTTCGAGGAAACGCCTTGCGTTTACAATCACCAAGAGAATTTCTACAACATGTCAAATCAATCCAATCAATCATCTCACATCTCAAGTACATGTCCCATCCCTAAAAGCAACCCCAAAGTCAAAGCTACCCATCCCCTACATGTCAAGTACACATCACTCACCCATCACCCATCCCTCTCTCTCTTTACATCCCATCCTCTCTCTCTCTCTCATTTCTTCACTTTTTAAAGCAAACCCCATGAGAGCATCCAACGTCCAAGCTCCATGAGAGAGCTTTGTGTGACCCACTTTCTATCTCCCATCTCTACCATCCAAGTTTCATCTCGACCGTTGAAATTGTTCCTATGGAGCTGTAGCATGCATTGGCGGAAGAAGGAAGAAAAGATCAAAGGTGGGTGCTTTATATGCCTAGATTTCATTCTTTTGATGATGGGCCAAGTGGGGTCTACCGATTAATGGTATGGATCTCACTTTGGACCCTAGATGTGGCCGATGGCCCACTATGACTCTCATGATCATTCCATGATGGGGCCATTCTCCATGAACCCCATCATGATGTTTACTTTCTAGTTTGATAAGGGTCATCTAGACCTTCCATTTTGGTGGAGAAGGAATCTCCACCGTTGATTTTTGATTTGGTAGGCCCACATGTATTGGGACCCACTTGATGTATGATTGAATGCATGAAAGGGAGGGCCCATAGTGCCGGGGTCCCTCCATCGCACGTGTCTCTCTCTCTCTCTCTCTTTCATTTTTTGTGATGATGTGGCCGTGTGGCCCACCCGGATGTACCCCACCTTGATGTATGTCTTATCCACATCATCCAGCCATTTGGTGGCCCATGCTGGTAGCACGTTTGTGGGTGGGGCCCACCTTAAATATGTGTTACCCAAACCATCCAGCGTCCTTAGACGCTGGACGTGGCTAGACAGTGAAGTATGAACTGACGGTGTGGTGTAGCGTCTAGCAAATAGAAAACAAAAATATCAGTTTGATTCTAAACCTTGGGTGGACTGCTCATGCAGGCCCCACCTTGATGTATGGGTCTAATCCACGCCGTCAAAATGAAGTTAATACGATTATCTGGCGGGCCATTTTATAGAAAACAATGGTTTTACCGTTAAAATCTACTCTAATGTTTCTATACACCGAAACATGCTGAATATTGGGCTTGTTTGATTTGTCATGAGCTATAGAATCCAATGGCTGATGCGGGCCCCACCTACGAAAAACCGCAAGTAAACTGATATATATATATATATATATATATATTATAGCAGCAGACGCTACTGCTGTTAGGTCTAGAGGACACTGCAGCAGCGTCCTGCTGCGTTTAGAGGTGGGCTGGGACCCACAACCGTAGGCCCCACTGTGGTGTGCGATGCACATCAACACCGTGCATTGATTGGGCCCTTTAGGGCAGTGGGCCCCCTCCCAAAAATCAGCCGTATTTGAAACTCAAGTGGTCCACACTACAGGGAACAGTGGGATTGAACAGCTACCATTGAAACCCCCCTTTTGGATTTCACAGAAGTTTTGGATCGTTATGAAATTTGTTTTTCCTCTTTACCCGGGTCTGTGTGACCTTATTAACAGATTGGATGGATGATAAACATTATGGTAAGCCCCACGTGGGACCCACTGATGTGTGTATTGTATCCCACCCCTCCCCACGTATGGGAGTGGGACGGCTGGTGTACCTCACTCTAGCTACATAGCTGTTGTAGTGACGTCACCATGTTATGTGGACCCCACCTGTTTCATCCACGCTGTCCATCTATGGGACCCACCATGATGCATGTGTTGCATCCAAACCGTCCAACCCTTTGGCAAGCTCGTCTTACAACTTGAGACTAAAAATAAGACAGATCTAGGATCAGGTGGACCACATTATAGAAAACAGTGGGTTTGAATGTCCACCATTAAAACCCTTGGGCTTTAAAGTTTGGACCAATATGATATTTGTTTTTCCTCTAAATCCAGGTCTTTGTGACCTTATGAATAGGCTGGATGGGAAGTAAACCGTATGATGGGGCCCACTGGAATTTAACCGTGGAAATCATTATCACCACGGTTAGATATGGTATGGTCCAGTTGATCTTTTGATATGATTCATATTTTTATACATATTATATATATATATATATAGATTTCTAAAAATAGATGAGTTGGGTTTAGCCTATTTGAATTGGCTCATTCAACTTGACCCATTGATTCGGCCCATTTGATTAGGCCCGATGTGATATATGAGGCCCGTTGTTGAGGCTCACCTTGATGTGATGTATGAGGCTTGTTGTTGAGGCCCACATTGATATACATGAGGCCCATGTGATGCGGCCCATTTGATGTATTTGGGGCCTATGGGTCAAGGCCCAATGGGGTGTATATAAGGTCCATTGTAATGTGTGATTCCACAATGGTTTATGTAATGATATTTGTAACAGGCCATGCCTTAGGAGCAATGATGGTTTGACGTCCATATTGTAAGAATAATGATGGTTAAATGTCCACATTGTAACTCTCCTTAGGGCCCATTGATAGGCCCATACTTGTTGTGTGTAGGCCGTCTAGGCCCATCTTCGTTGTGAGGATAGTTCATTACCATATAACATGCTTAGTATAATTCCATGACTCATGCCCATATGCATCATGTATGCTTGATATGAGTAGTGACTGATCATAGCATATGCCATTAGGCAAACTATTTATGAGACTCATTGATAGGAGTTACTTACATGAGTGCGTGGTACGCGCAAGATTGTTGCATGACTGGAGGGTGTGACTCATGCATCTCGCATATGTGTGATGTGACTACTGTACGCTCTAGCGACATCAGGGATGTGACCTCCACAGGCATGTCGTGGATGGTCAGAGGGGACACCAGAAATGTTTGGTTCGAGCATCTGGGCACTTTGGATGTTCGTGGGTGAAAGTCCCTAAACCTCTGAGGCTAGGAGACGCCCCAACGTCTAGACCGAGTGGATACTGAGCGCCCGAGTGCCGAATACTAGTAGGCCGCGTCTCCCACTATGTCGTGGTCGGTTGGGAGGGGGTGTAGCCTTATCCGCCCGAGTGAGGGGGTTGTAAGCTAAGCTGAGTTTGACCAGCTCGTAAATGAGTCCGCTATCGACGAGCCGGGTAGGTATTGACAGACTACTGGTCAGGCGGATAGTGTGGTCTCTTCCACTCGCTAGGCTGTGCGGCTAGGGAGGTGGTAGTTAGTGTGGAGTGTACTAGACCCCGGTGATGTTCCCGGAAATGTACAATGCTGATATGTGGACTTATTAAGCGGGAGTTGCATACTCATTCATTCATCCATTCACTATCCACTTGGGCTGGTGGTACATAACTATTTGTTACGTGTACCTTCGCAATGGCCAGAATTTTAGTTGGGGCGCACAACTAACCTGAGATCAGGAGTTTACCACATTGAGTCTGAATATCCAAATTTAGGTATGAGACTGGTTTGGATAAAAGTCCCTTGTGGTGGACCCCGTAGCCTGCGATACTACGTACTATCATCCCGACTTCACACTCCAGCTTGGTCATTTCATTCGCATCGCATATTGCATCCGTAAGCATATGACATTTTGGATTGCTATGTTTCTACACTTATATGGCCCAAACAGATTTATCAGGATTTGTATATTGCATTGCATCCTCGGCATCTGATATTTGACTCTTTATGATTCTCCGTTTGCATAGTCGATATACATTACATATTCTGATATTGTATGATTCATGAACTTACCAGTATATTTTCGCTTACTCTGATATCGTATAATTCATGATCTTGTTAGTATTTCTTCTTATTCCGATATTGTATGATTTATGGCGTTGTATTTGTGTACTTGACACTTATCTTGTGCACACACTTTCACCACTCTCTAAGCTTTCTATAAGCTTATGCACGATAGATGCGTGCAGGTGATGTTAGGATGCAGCCGATCTGAGGCAGGAGCGTGCGGTGGAGCTTTTGAAGTTTTCCTTGATATTTTTATATTATATTTTCCCTTTTAGCATTGTATTCAAAGTTTATATTAGTGGATATGTGATGATGATGTTGCCTTTGTGATTTGGGTAAACTTATGGTTATGCTCCATTACAAAAAAAAATTATACTGAAAATCCTCCTTACAGGATCCCAGGATCGGAACCTAGCATATGGGCGTTAGAAGCCGAGAATGGGGCACTACGGAGGCTGTCGGAACTGGATTCGGCAATCAGGATTCCTGTGAATCCGATTTTCAGTCTTGGAGCGTGACACAGGGTATAATGTCCCATACCACTGTTCCCGTCTCACGAGTCCAAGTGCTCAATGGACACTACGAGAAGGCTCGTCACCCCAGCGTAGGCCGACAGCACGGGTATAGTGTCTCATACCATCATTTTCAGCTCATGAGACTTTGTGGGCCGTAAATCATAGTTAACAATGGGCGCAACGGTCTGTGGGTACTTCACGTTCATACAGGTGTGATCAAACAAGGTTAACGTACAAGGATGGTCGACTATTAGTCAATGTACCCTGACAAGCTGAACCATAACTAATCGGTCTGAGAACGTAGTCTCGCGCAGTCCAACTACAGCCAACAACCTATGGTTCAATTATTCAGGCCAGATTACTTGCGGGCAGATCCAACGAAAGGGGTCGCCCAAGCAATTCTAGGTAATCGGCCCATCCAAGGATTTTTATGCAATAATACACAACATGTATTATCAAATTCAGAGATAGTTCACTCATGATAGGCAAAAATCAACAATTTAAGTACATGGCCAGCAATATATCAAGTTTCGCTTACCCATACGGGTCATGTTCACCATGTTCCAACATATACAACCATAAGGGCAGCCATGCATCAATATACAATAACTAGTCTTCCATGAGTTAACATAAGTCATATAATTCAACTATAAATCAAGGAAATCAAGCAAGTAGTTCAACAAATAAGCAATGTGGCAACATTCTACGCCTTTACTCCTAGCACAATTGACATGTAGCAACAATTCAACCGACAATCAACAATTTACAGCAATACATGTCATTGTTAAAGCATAGTTAGCACCAAATTAGGAAATTAACAACCAACTAGCATAGATTTGGGGAAAGTTAGATATTTGTACCCTATATGAGCATGCAAATGCACAAGTCACATATTTGGGGTATTAGGGTCTAATCCCCTTCCATAATTTCAGCAATTTCTAGTCCATTGTTCTAATTATGCAGCCCAAATAAAAATTCAGCAACATGCACTAACAATGCACCACACATATTCATTAAACCTATACTAGGCGCGATAATCGACTACCTAATGGTAATGGTCCTCAACTAAACTTAGCCGGAGATTGCTGAGACGATCCTAAAGACGTCGAGTCGGCAAGCTCAAGGTGTCGGGGCCCTGCATTGCATTGGATGGACAAAGATCACATGCATGTTGCAGAAATTATGAAAATAGTGTGAGAATTCCTATATTACCTTAGATGGGTTGGAAATCCTCTTCCAACGGCGGAGAACAATCAGGATTTCCGGCGGAGGAGGGGAGAGGACACCGGAATTTATGAATTTCGGCCACCGGGGTCACATGCAAGTGAGGTGCCCCCAAATCTCTCTCCTCTTCTCTCTCTCTCACTCACTCTCTCTCTCTTTCTCTCTGTCAGCCACTGGAAATGGGGTCTGAGAGAGAGAGGGCAGCCTTATATATGCTCAGAATTATGTCTATTGACCCAAAGTTTCAAGAAATGCTTCTAATGGCCCTGTTAGACCCAATTCTGGCTGTTGGGGCTGTCCTGATGGCCCCCTGGCCCATCTAATTTATGGGATAGGTGCCCTATGGCCTGATGAAGGGCTAGGTAACGTTTGATGGCAAACGGATGTGGAGTTTTGTTGCAATGGTCCGATTTGTGATCAATAGTCACCGTTTCTCGATCAATAGTCAGATTCTGCGGACAAGTGCAGAGAAATATCTTCAACATATGGTGTAAATTTGGGTGGAATCCGACGGGTGAAATGACCTAATTTATTATCCTAAGTAGCGGGGCCATTTGTCTTAAAATTTAGATTTTACGTTTGTGCTAGGGCGAGTTACACTTTACAAGTGCTGACTTAACAGCGTGAATCGTCTATTTACAGGCGCCATCTAAGTTTGTTATCCGTAATGGACCAAAAGCCCAGTGGGATGGACATTACTGCATAATTTCGGAACTAGTGGCCCACTAACGAGCGGTCTAAAGCTTGTTCGGATAATTGAGACATTTCTGGAATAAATTGGGTAGAGAGATTTCTTAGGCGCAGTGGTTGAGGCATGGATTAACTAAGTTTACGGTATGACCTATTCGAAATTAGCGAAAATGGTGATTCGGTTATGGTCACTCTAAATCGTCAGTTTTAGGCTAAAAGAGTAATTAGATTGATTTGGTTTATTAATCAAGGTTCGACCCATAGCTGGCTTTGGTATGGGTAGATTTCTAATTAAGTTACGGTAGTTTGATTAGTTGGTGGCATATTAGTTAGAGTTGGGCTTTATGTGAACAGATCATGAGCCGAACTCGATGTTTAAGTGATCGGTTAGATTCATAAGTCTTTTACAGTTGATCAATCCTATTTGTATGATTTTTATCGGTACCAGCCGTGTATAAGCCCATATCGAGTGTTAAGGGTCAGTAAGTGATGATGTGACTAGTTATAAAAAAGAAAAGTTTAAGAATTTTTGAAAATTCAAAATAGCGAAAATTCAAGGTGTTACGTATAATTACACATAACATTTTTTATTGACTCATCCACGGGAAGGAAAAACATAAGGTACCACAAAACTCTCCAATTTAAATAGGTTGAACTTTTATCTCATGAAGTTTTTTTCCGTACCGCCTACTTCATCGTTGCTTTGTGGGCCGTTGATCTGAAACAATAATGGGAGGCAACCACATTCACCACCGCTTATATGGATGATCAACCGGTCGGATAACCGAGATGAAATGGCTATAGTCCCGCAGTATTCTCTTTAAGAAAATCTCATGCCTCGGCAGTAGACTCGCAAGAATTTTAATGGAAGATAATAGGTTCGGTTTTGGAAAATGAGTGGGTGACACATTAATGAAAACCAAGGAGTGTTGGGAAAACTGACCAACATCTTATTAACGGCTCAGATCTCACGATAACTTGAAGCATTTAACCGTTGGTAACAATGATACTCGCGCGAGTAGTCATAATGCTACTCGATGCCTTCTGTTTAAGACTTTCCCATAACGGCCATCATGGCCCAGGTTCTTTCATAACAGCCAGCCTAACCCATTACGTAACTGGTAGCAGTGTGTACCGTTACTAGCTCACCACGGATTTCAAATGGTGGTGATTGCTATTCCTCTTATGTGGCAGGCATATATGGCCATCCAAATTATTGCGTGGTGTGCCGCACACCACCCACCTCGGTGGTGCAGTTACGTTGCCAAGTTCTGTGGGCCCGACCATGATATTTTGATTATATCCACACCGTTCATCCATTTTTTGAGATCATTTCAATGCATGAGACCAAAAATGAGTCATATACAAAGCTAAAGTGGACCACAACAAAAAAAGCAGTGGGGACAACGATTCCCACCATTGAAATATTTGTAAGGCCCACCATGATGTTTATTTTCCATAAAACCTGTTCAGAAGGTCATCTAGACCTGGATGAAGGGAAACAATCAAATAACAGATTGATTCAAAACTTCCGTGACCCTAAAGATGTTTTCAATGGTAGATGTTTAATCCCCGCTGGTTTCTGCAGCGTGGTCTACTTGCGATTTGGATCTGTTTCATTTTCATATTCAAGCCTTAGAACAATCTGGCCAAATGGACTGACGGTTTGGATATACCATATACATAATATTTGGGCCATAGAACTTGATGACGTCAACACAGCACTGAGGTTGGTGGTATATAGCACACCACGCAATCTGTTTCGCCAAATTATCCAAACGGCAGGTGGACCATAGCTCAAAAATCAAACTGATCAAGCACGCTTAACAATCTTAAGTATTGCCAGTCAAATGGATGGTTAATAGTAAAACAGTGAGCGGTCCTCATTCGATAGGCAAATCAAATGGTTGTTTTTTAGCATATGCTCCATCCATAGTCGAGTCAGAAGATTGAACGGTATGGATCCTTACAACTATAACACATGTATGGTGGACGAGTCATGCCATCTCAGGAGTGGACCCGGATTGGGTACTATCCTTAGAAGGTCCTCGCTATAGACATATGTATTTTATCCATGCCGTCCATCTATTTTCAAAGATCATTTTAGAGTATGGTTACAAAAACTAAGGCAGATCAAAGGCTTAAGTGAACCACACCACGGAAATCAATGGTGACAATGACACCCAATGTTGAAAACCTTTCTGCAGTACTGCACTATGATGTTTATTTCCCATCCAACCTTTTCATAATGTTACATAAACCTGGATAAAGGGAAAATACAAATATATATTAACTTGATCCAAAATTTTGTGGCTCTAATTTTTTTTTAAAAGGGAAGGTATTCAATCCCCACTACTTTGTGTAGTGTGGTCCAGTTGAGCCTTCAATCTGCCTCTTTTTTGGAATCATGCTTTAAAATTATCTTTAAAAATGAATTGACGACATGGATAACATATACATCATGGTGGCCCTGGAAATGGTTAAAGATAAATTCAATGATTTGATTTATACAAACAACTGTCCACAGATTGGATGTTAGGATTGACCCACCACTTTTATTCTTGGTACACAATTTAATTAGTTTAATTTTAGTAGTACCAACAAGTGTCCCATTTCCAAATGCTTAACTATCAACTACCATACAGCCAGAGCATGGAATAAGTCACATTCACAAACATAGGGGCTAAGGGTTCAGGTACCTCCAACATTATGTTACCTTTTGCGACTGGTGGTGGCAATGTGTTGGGTCTATTGTTAGAAATCCAATAAACAACGGAGGATAGAAGAAAACGATTAGATCTATTGGGTTCAAGGCTCGACTTGAATAGTTGATTTCTCAAGACAGATTTGCTGCCCTTTTTTCTGGAAATTCCAACAAGTGCAAACGAAGGAAATCTGCAAATTGTCTTTAGGATACAATGAACTCTCAATCCAATTTCCAACACTAAAATTTGCACATTTAAGTGTTGAACAGATTTCTAGTTTTGACACCGATATGTCTTAAAGATGTTCAGAAAAAGCTCAGTAAGAGATTAGATCGAGAGTAATTGCACAGAAGATGATATAATGTTAAGAATTAAGAGTCTATTTTTCTGGATTATAGTATCCAGGATTTATATCAACTGAAAGGTTATGAATTTCTTCTTGAAGAGGTGCTAAAGAGCCTCTTCAAGAAATCCATACACATTCATAGTAAATAATTGTCTTTCCATGAAAGAATATGACTCTATGTCATATGACAGTTATTTCTGTACCCATTCAGACAGGAGCAGTTATCGAACAGGAAAAACTGAATCCACATAAGCTACACATGGCATAGGTGCCACATGTACAATCATGTCACAATTACTCTTAATCAACATAGGTCATAAAATCATCAGGATAAACCCTCGTTCAATTCCAGTTGTACCATGGCCAAAAAAAATTTGAACCATGTGCCAAAAAGACTATCTTTTTGCTCCTTGCGACGATGCGAATGTGTGAAGTGCTAAGTGCGCCTAATAAAGTGCCCAAGCAATCCACGCCGTGCGCGCATGGACGGTGTTTTGCACCATCCTCGAGGAGATTTGAACCTTAGGATGCATAAGCAAAAATCTCTTCTGTTACCGAATGGCTATACACACTATTTATGAAAAGTTTAAATAATTAATATATTTATTTACTTTCTAAAAATAACTTTTATTTTTGAAATTTATTTGTATCTAAAAACACAACATCTATATCAAGGTTAGCCCTGGACCACCGAATGCAGATCAGCTGGGACACATATCCGAATAGTTTAGTTTGACACTGACCATGGATATATACTATGAGGTCTACCTCATGGGAACTTCCGGTCGAGCTATGTGGGCCCCACTATGATGTGCGTCGAACAACAACACCATGCATTTGATGGGTTCCCTTGAGGCTATGGGATATCCCAAAATCAATCGTATATGAATTTCAGTTGGGATATCCCAAAACAGATGAAACACAAAATTACTAGTATTTGTATTTGGGCTTGAGCAATAGTTCATTGTTCCTGTCAATCATCCAATTGCAAACACAAAATCAGAATTTTAAATAGGCCAAACCCAAACAGTTAAATGGGACGAAGCCAATCTGTCCCAGTGGCAGTCAGTCGATGATTCTTGTTCTCTTAAGACATTATCCTCCTTATCATAAAAAATTTCTCTTCCTTTGTATTTGATTTTGGAGTCCAATAGTCTAGCGGGACATGAACACACCTTGGTTTGTGAATGATGAAGAGAGGGTTGCGGACAGTTTCATGGCCAAGATGGATTAGAAAAGGCTCGGTCAACGACATAAGTAATCCGGATCGTCAGACCTTAAATCGGGTGTATCTCGCAATCTGAAATGAGTTATCAAACATAAAATATATGATTTTGAGGTAGAACAAGCTACTTTAGCCACCCAACTCTCTATGTGCCAGGTTGCGCAAGCCAGATTTACGAAATACCCCTGGATCAACATTTGCTTCCCTATTTTAATTCCCTTTTTACTGTAAATATTAAGTTTTAGTTTGATTATAACACTTTTATTGAAGTGATAAAGTCCCTTGATATACATTGATATACCATACTCTGACAGCTTAAGCTTTTGGAGTAAATGGTTATTTAACATGGTATCAAAGTAGATGTTCCTATGTTCAAATCTCAAGAGCAACAAATATGCGTCGCTAATATATTATTCTCTCACGGGGGTAGCCTATTTATGTATCTAACCATTATTATTTCAATTTCAAATAATCGTTTTAAGAAAGCTCAAAGGTTACTATAAGGGGCTTATCACCCAGCATAGGCCGACAGCTCAGGCATAGTGTCCTATTCCACCATCCTCGGCTCAGGCAAATGGTTCATTCCAAGATACGGTGAAAGGGATTGACCCCAAAAGTCATAAAGGCATAACAATTCTTTAGATGGTAAGTCCATGACAAACTTCGATTTATTTTATTAGATAGAATGACCACTAGTTCGAGGACCTCCATTAACACTGTGAAGTCATCACAAATAATAAAACAAGACCCATACAATGTCACTAGTGTCCAGACATGAAAAATGTACATTTAAAACCAAAATAGCGGTATTTGCAATCTACAACATGTTCAATAATTGAATTTAATCCAATCATCAATTATTTATAAAGAATTACTCAATTAGAACTAATATTTATCATCATTTCCATATGATATTACATTAAAACACAATAAGATGAATGAATAAAAATAAATAAACAATGCTAACTATCATGATGTAGAAAAGCTTGAAGGGTGATCTTCACATTTCAATGGTCGACTTGGTTTCGAATGTTGTTAATTATTAGTTTGTAATCTTTAAGATCAGCCTCACTAACAAATTAGTACATATGGTGTGGTTAGATTGCCACGATACTTCATTCATCGGGTTAGATAAAAATATAGTTTAATAGTGTAGATCTCAAGTTTCTAACTTAAGGTGTAGATATAAAAATCTATAGACTAGTTGAGACTAATTCGAGATGCATGAATTTGAGATAACTCACCTCTACTAGTTGTTCCGATTTAATAAAATCTCAAATCATTTCGGTTTTGAATAAGGTAACCTACACGAGAATTTGAATATTTTAATAATAATCACCTTGTTCAAAGGAATTGAGTTAAATTCCCATAATTCCCAAGATCACTAACGTTAAACTTAATTTGCATAAAAATACCTAAACATGAAAATTTTCAGATATCAATGTAGGTTTATGGACTAATAGACCCAATTTAAATGCAATTGTAGTGAAGATTGGTGTTGAGGGTCAAATATTGCATATTAGACCCCATTGATTGCATGGATTTACGATTATGATATTGCTTAACAGCCTGAATTAATCGTGTTTGTAATGCAGGGTATGCTTACGAGCTTGAATGAGAAATGATGCTAAAAGCACGGATTTAACGTTTAGAATGCACCAAGGCAAGGGACGGACTCCAGGGGACCAAGATCGACGGAATTACGCGCTAAGTGCATTGCACGCTCATATCTTTTACATTAAGGACAATATATATTTTAGGTTGGGGGTGGGAGATTAGGTGACCTAATCAGCATTTTCTTGGTCTTGAACAAAAATTGTGAAAATTTTTAATTTTTCTGGACTTTCTTGTGAATTCGAAGGGATTTTGACAGCCATCTAGGGCACTTGGAATTTCAAGATACATGATGTTGGAAATTTAAGACGCTTGGATTCAGTATCTGTTGGATTGCATAATTAAGTTTGAATTGTTAATCCAGAATTAGAAGTTGTAAACATTGTTGAGTTATGATCTCACATGTCACATCTCGCTTTCACATTAAGGTTTCAGTTTGATATTGAAGGATTTACTTGGTACTCACTAAGCATGAAAGGAACCGGCCTGAGAAAATTGAAAGGATTGGGTGAATAATCTTCACCATAGGTTTGCTCCCTGTAGGTGAAGGTTCAATTTCCCAAAGTAGCCAGCGGAAAGGGGTGGGCAATGGTCTTCATCATAGGTTTGCTCCCTATAGGTGAAGATTTGATTCCTCCCCTTGGCGGTATTTTAATGAAAAAAATATATCAAAGGTCGATTAATGAAAAGATGATCTGTAAGGAAAGTTTTAGTTATTATGAATTATCTTAGTGTTTACCGATAATATTATAAAATTAAGAAGTGAACCTTAATGATAAGCCGAGATTACACAATACACCCATGGAACTCAATATTTAGAATCGTTCTAATTGATGGACTAATATTTTGAACTTAATTGTGAAGTCACCGTGTGCTTAAGTCTAGGAAAGAAAGTAATGCCAACATTCATGAATCTAAGAATTCTAGTATATCTAGTATAAAATCACTCGAGTTTATAAAAATTGTTCTGTAATTCTCAACTTAATTTTCGCGTACTTTGCTTGGGACTAGCAAAATGCTGGTTGGGGGTTGTGTTGAGGGTCAAATATTACATATCAGACCCCAGTTATTGCCTGATTTTACGTACATGATAATGCTTAATGTCATATTTTAATTGTGTTTTTATTGCAGGATGTAATCAAGAGCGTGGACTGAAAAATATTACTTAAAGCATGGATTTGACACTCCGAAGTCACCAGAGCAAGGGACGGACTCCAGAGAACCAAAACTGAAGAATTTGCATGCCAGGGATCCGAGGAAATCAAGTCATTCACGTTAAAGAGGCCCGAAATTGGGACGCCAATAACCTAGCCAAGATTTCAGAATCGACAGATAAGTTGATATCACGCCGCAAATACACTCCAAATGCAAGACGTTTTGTGCTTTTGCTTCGCATGCGAATTCTACTGCGGGAAAAAGACTCTCGACTGAAGTTGTACAAGGACGGAAGCCATTGCCATGGGGTCTTCTATAAAGGAGAGGGGATTCAAGCTGGAAAGGGTATTCAAGGACGCATCGGTTTTTGGCTTGGAAGATTGCAAGGGATTGCGAGAGAGAGAAGCTGAGTTCGTTCTTCTTTTCTTTTCTTATTATTTTTTCTTTACTTGGTTTATTCTATTTTTAAGAGAACTAGCCATCCATGTCTGGCTGAACCCCTTAGCTAGGCCTAAGGGGTGAAGCTTGTAGCGTGATGGGAAGAATTGCATGCCTTTAATTCTTGCTTAAACTGAATGTATTTGATATTGGGTTGATTGTAAGGGAATGTTTTCAGTTTTTAATGATCTGTTATGACTAAAATTACAATAGGTCTGCAATGGCTTTGAGCATACTTCTTCATTTTTTTGTTATTGTTTATGACGTCAGGAAACCCTGTTGTTCACCATAGTCTCATGGGCATGGTCAGATGACGGTACCCTTCCTAACCCTCATAACATGTTGATTGGTTGGTAATTAGTTTAGTTCTGTTGTTTACTTTGTCTCCTGGGCATGGTTTGGTGATGGAATCCATTCTAATTCCTATACCTCTCATCTCTTGAAACTTTTATCAGGTAAGTTCAGTTAATTTCCATGATTCTTAAAGCAGGCATAAGATCTCCCTGATCTCTACAAGTGGATCTTCTGAATTCCTAGTTTTCTTACCTCTGATTTCTCTTTAGTTTTAGATTAATCTCTCACCATTATTCATCACTTTTTATTTGATTTAGATTACATCTTTTGCTAGTTCCAGATCTAGTTAGTTCCAGATCTCGTACAAGTTTCAGTCCCTGTGGATTCGACCTCGGTCTCACCGAGTTTATGAGATTCATGCAATTCATTTTAGAAAAACCTAGGTTAGTGTTCACTCCCAAGTATAGGGTTGTGATGTAGTAATAAACTCGGTGAGACCGAGGTCGAATCCCAAGGGACTGATACCTGTACGTTATCTGAAACTAAGTAGAACTAGAACTAGACTAAGATGTAACCTAAAGCAAATAGAATTTAAGTGATAATTGTGGAATAATTATCTAAAACTTAAAGAATTCAGAGGTAAGAAACTAGGGATTCAGAGGATCCACTTGTAGAGATCAGGGAGATTGTATGCCTGCATCAAGAACCATGAAAATTAAACTGAACTTACTTGATCTAGTTTCAAGAGATCAGACGGGTGTAAATTAGAGTGGATTCCATCACAAAACCATGCCCATGAGACAAAGCAAACAACAAAATCAAACCAATTCACAGCCAATCTGAGTGGTGTATGAATGTCAGGAAGAGTTTCGTCATCCAACCATGTCTAAGGGGCAATGGTGAACAACAGGGTTTCCTAACTGCATAGTCACAATAAGGGAATGGACATACTCAAAGCCATCGCAAATATATTGTAATTTAAGTCACAATAAATCATTAAAAACTTGAAAGCATTCCATTTAATCAAACTAAAATCAACGTCAGTTCATTACATGCATCCAAGCCGTAGGATCAACCCCATCACGCCACAAGTTTCACCTCTTAGCCCTAGCTAAGAGGTTCAGCCCAACATGAATGGGCTGGATCCAAAACAAATAAAATAAAAATAAATAAAGAAAAACAAAAACTCCTTTTAACTCCTTGTCTAACGTTCCACCTTCCAGCCGTAGATCCCTCCCAAAATCCCCCTCTCTCCCTCACTCTCTCTTCTTTTTATAGTTTGCTAGGAGTGGTGGAGAGCCTTCGCAGCAACAGTCGGTGAGAAGCCTCCGCAGCAAAGAAACGACGTGCGCAGAACCGAGTGAAAACGCCCTGCTTTTGAACTTGGTTTGCTCGACTGACTGTCCAATTCTTTCGAAACTGACATCATGGATAGAGTTAGGACCACCTTTTCAAGAGATTGAATGGTATGGATCATCGATCCGATCACGGACGGTGGCCCGCAACTGCCCGCAATTTTCGATTTTCCCGGACGCGGAAAACAGGGCCTGCGCAAGGATGGGTTCGTTGTTGAAGTCGGTGGGGCCCACTTCGATTTTGTTTTGAGAAATCCATTCCGTCCACTGGATTCCTCTTGAAATTTCGGTCAGAAATGACTAGTTTTTGTGGAGTTTTAGTGTTGTCCACTGTATAAAATCAACTAGCCATTAATCTTTCGTTTTTGATGATCCACGTGCGTACACATGTATGGGCTGAAAAGGAAAGCTAAGACAGGGTTTTACCCCATCTATGGAGTGAATGGATAGCTCTGATCATGCATTGGGGCGAAGAATGGGCCCACTACTCCAAGCCGATGAAACAGCGTCCGCACGTTGTTTCCTTTGTGAAGAAGGTTGGGTCAACCGACTTGACCAAGGGACTTCGTCCGGTGTGCCGTGGGTGCACTTGCACCTTACGTACATTCAATGTACATGTGGGATCCATAGTGATGTTTGTGAGACATCTGCTCCGTCCATTTGCTGTGTCACTCCATTTAAGGCGTTGAGAACAAAATTGAAGCATTTTCAGATACCAGGCGGGCCCCAAATCACTGATTTATGGGCTGATCTGTCCATTGGGCCACTTTCAGAGGGATCCAATGGCTGAAATTTGACGTGTACGGTTAGTTTTTGGTCCTCGAGCCATGTATAAAGTTTCAAGCCAATCGGATGGCGAGAACCCTGTGATCTTGCATTCTGTGCCAGTTTCGGGCCTCTTTGACGTGAACGGCTTTATTTTCGCGGATCCTTGGCGTGTAATTCTGTCGATCTTGGTCCCTTGGAGTCCGTCCCTTACCTTGGTGCATTCTGAACGTTAAATCCGTGCTTTTAGCATCATTTCCCATTCAAGCTCGTAAACACACCCTGCATCACAAACATGATTAATTCAGGCCGTTAAGCAACATCATAATCGTAAATTCATGCAATCAATGGGGTCTAATATGCAATATTTGACCCTCAACAATTGGCTCACCTTTGGTGGATCGACTCAATCGGCTGCAAATTGAGTTTTTCCCAAAGTTTGATGGAACTACTCCATTGATAGGGGAAAAGAACACGAGCAATACTTAGCTGGTGAGGTTACAATTATCCTCGAACTAGGCCGATTCGGCCCTGACTCGGTTCCGAGTCAACCTGACTCACTATCCGTTTTGGAAGGTTAGGATTACCTTCAAGCTTTTTTACATCATAATAATTATCTTAGTTTATTTATTCCATTAATTGCTTAATTTATTATTTAGTAAAAATGATGATGAATGCTAGTTTATGTTTGAGTGAATTTTTCCTAAATGATTAATCATTGGATTTACATTCAAGTATTTGAACATGCTATATATCGTGATTATCTCTATCCTAATTTAAATGAAACATTTTATATGGATACGTGTATTGAAATTGTTGTGGCTTGTTTTACCACTTGTGATTATTTGATGATGTTTTATGATATCCTCGAACTAGTGGCATATAGTGTAATGGACTAATTGAGATTATGCCGTGGACTTACCGTATAGTGGATCACTTTTACCTTTGTGCCTTTTTGGTGACAGTCCCTTTCTATCATATCCTTTAATGGGCTAATTGCTTTATATAGCTTTGTTTAACTATTTGCCATTTTACGACTTTAATGGATTATTTTATACAACTTTGCGATGATATGTTCCACTTGTTAGACTACGATTGACCATTAATTGAAGAGGTTATCCTTAAAACATCATATTTGTTAGTCTTATGAGCTAGGAATGGTGGAATGAAACACTATGCCTGAGCTGTCATGACCTATGCTGGGTGACAAACCCCCCATAATGACCTTTGAGCTTTTTTAGAATGATCGTTTGAAATTGAAATAACAATGGTTGGGCTAATCATGCATTTTCATGATTAGCAACATTGGAATAACAATGGTTGGCCTATGCATTAGAATAATTAGGAGAACAACTTTGAAACTGTAAAAAGTGCAAGAACAACTAGTAACATTTTTCCTAACTCAGGTGAGATATTCGAGCTAAGGTTTAAGGACAAGCAGCCCGATGGTAAAGATGAATGGTTTACTCAAGATCAATGGTATGATCAAACTGATATTTGAAATCAAAGATCTAACTTAATTGATTTAAGGCCAAGAGGCCCGATGGTCAAGATAAATTATGTGAGTAGACCCATACTCATGATAAATTATGTGAATCGGGTCAAAGGTGGAGGGATAAATTATGTGAGTAGACCCATACTCATGATAAATTATATAAATCGGGTCAAAGGTGGAGGCCCGTCACCTTCGGCTTTCCTTGGACATCAATCCCCTCCCTCTCTCTTCTTCTTCTTCTTCACACACACACACACACACACACACACACACATATATAAAGTAACCCATTAGGTACTTAGGCTAGTTATGCAAGCAATTTCATAGGAATGGCAGTTGCTCATTAAGAGAATACTTGCATGTAATTTTAATAAATAAAAAAAATAAAATACAAATTAAATTTTACCTGTGGCAATTTCTTTAGTTTCCTCCGATACCTTAGTTATTTAAGAACTAATGGACAAATAAAGAATATAAGTAGAATTTAGAAAAAATAATTCAATAATTTTTATTTTAACATAAATGTAATAATATATTTCAAAATAAATATAAATGAAGAAAATTATTCTAAAATTTGGAAATTTTGTTGCCACCTTTTAAGCTTGGACATTCCATTCAATTTCTAATTTAGAGTCACTAGTCCAAGTTTAGAGATTTTATAACACACTATAATTTTTAATACCTCACGAAATTTTAGTTGTTATGATCATGCAACTCAAAAGTCATGAAAAGTAAGTCATGGTTTTTTAACCTTTCATCAATATTACATGCATGATAACAACTTGCAAGTTAAGTTGTGATGGGAGTAGGCCAAAGCTAGGCCAAGTTCACTCCAAGCATGACTTGCAAGTTTGAACCTAGGTCTAAGTCAAGCCGTGATGGGCTAAAACCAATAAGCTTGGGCCTAGCTTGAGACGTTTATTGTCATCAATCCAAGTTCAGCTTTTTGAGTGGTAGTGTAGGTCATGTAAGGGATCCACCGCCAAGAGCAACAACTTAAATCACTGTTGTAGGGATCAGCTTGCATGATATAAAAAAGAAGCAAAAATCATTGTTGTGTTGTGTAATGGAGCAGAGGCGAGGAGAACAAATGCCATAATGGAGTGCTGTGATTCAGTCATTTGATGATACTTTTCATTTTTTGCAAATAACTTGTCTGGAATCCTAATCAAAATGCCCAGAAAGACACTGCCATCGAACCGTTCATAAGATGGCTAGAACTTGGATGAATGGCAAATACAAATATCAGCTTGATCCGAAACTTTTGTGGGCCTGAAAAGCTTTTAATGAAAGATGTTCATTCCCCAAATAACTCATGAGCTTACGATCTAACTCATGTTTGGGCTTATGCCTTAAAACCTCTATATTCTTTTTAACTATTGCTTCTTGGTATCCCAACTCATGATTTCAAGTATCCTTGGTGGGCCACTCGATGAATGGCCTAGATATCTCACACACTAGCCACATCCACATACCCAGTCTTGCCAGTAACGCAGCTCTCAGCTCCCTTAGCCTACATGAGGTGGACGAGGCAAGGCCACTTTTCAAAAATAAAGGTGTGGATGGCAGTGTTCATGGGTGGGCCAGGGGTTCACATGTTTGCATATGTGATGATCCCCTACTAGTTGATCATTGCTCCTCATGTGGGGGTATTTTTTTACTGCATCGAGGTGGGGCCTCTTTCTACATGCCAGCCTTATCTTGTGAAAGGTGGGCCCATACCAAAAAGGTGAAGGCGAGCCATGTTGCAGTTTGTAAAAAAAAAGAAGCATGGACAGCTGTTGATCAGAAGGAGCCATGCAAATGCCTGCGAAATATCTAAGTTATCTTGACTCGCTCCCAAGGCCCACCTTGATTGCAAGATTCATTGCACAAGCTTAATTGCCAGAGCGTGGATTTGAAACCCCTGAATTCAAAACCCCCTCAATTTGAAAATTTCCTGTTGTGTTTGGCACCCTATATTTTGAATTCTGGAATCCAAAAGTAGCTATGCATGATATATTTATAGGGGTTTGAATTTAATTATTAAATCAACTTTAATATCTCTAATTAGTGTAACCGTGTAATGTTTAACACAATGGTTGTAATGAGCCTGTTGAAACATAGACGTTACCTGAAAATGATGACATTCCAAGTCTCGGATGGGCCACAAGCATAAAATCACATTTGAGTGACTAACCAACGATTTTTAACCATTGATTTACATGAATAATGTTTGGCCTGTACAAATAATCATATTAAAGTAATCGTCGTGATGCAATTAATGATCTAGGTGGCCGTTTGGCACCATGGATTTTTGACACCATAAAGTCACCAGGGATGAGAGCTTGGATTACATCCTTCCAAGAGTTGCATGTGTAATATGTATGTCACTAGATTATTAAACTATTTGGCACATGGCCCACTAATGATATCCCAAAACAACTAATTTATCAATTACATTACTATAATTACTTTAATATAATAATCAGTGCCATTCAAATATTGTTCATATAAATCAATAGTTAAAAAATATTTGTTAGTCAATCGGACATAATCTTGTGCTTGTGGCCCATCCGAGACTTGAAATTTCATCATTTTTGGACAAAGTATATACTACAGTCGGCTTACTACAACCATTGTGTCAAACTTTACATATGTTCACTAATTAGATATATTAAAGTTGATTTAGTAATTAAATTCAAACCTTGGTAAATATACTATGCATAGCTACTTTTGAATTGAAGTTATTCCCAATCCGGGTGCCAAACACAACAGGAGGATTTCAAATACAGGGGTTCCAAATCCACGCTCCCCAACGGGCCCTAATTGTTTTGGGATATCATCCATGGGCTATGTGCCCAATAAATTATTAACATAGTGATGCACGTGTTACACATACAACTCTTAGAAGTATTTTAGATGTAATCCAAGTTTTCACTGTAGATTTGAAACTCCTCTTTGAGGGGATTTGAAACCCTCAGTCACTCTTTACGGTGCCAAACATACAAGAGATTTGAAACCCTCACGTGCGTCATTTTTATTCTTATACCCAAATAAGGTTGTAAAATGGATGGACGGCCTGGATAAGACATGCATCACGGTGGGCCTCACAGAGTTTACTCAATATTCTGCATACTGAGTTATATTCTCTGTAGGTGCGTTGCACACATGTCAAACCCACCCCTATCTACACGCAGTGAAAATCCAAGCATGCAAGAGGTGCATCCAAACATCTATTTACTCTGAGCAAGAATCAGGTGGGCCACTCGTCAGGCCATACTGATAAAACAAATGGACAGCTAACATTCCTCTATTTCGTTCACTTCGGGCCATCTGAATGAAACAGTACATTCACGTAATCTTCCTCAGCTCATTTGGTACAGGGTATATATATGATTTTTACCACACATGCCATGTTGGTACTTGGGCGGGTGTGTAGCGTGTAGCAAATTACAAACTGTCCATGCGATCTCCTCTCCCGGACGCGGATCAGCTACTGACCCTGACAGTAGTGAGTCTAGCTGAAGTTTCTACGTTCTGTGGGCCCCACTATGATGTATGTGTTGTATCCAAGCTGTACATCCATTTGGAAATATCTTTTTAGGGCATGACCAGAAGAACGAGTCAGATTCAATGTTCAAGTGGACCCCACCACAGAAAATAGTGGGACAGTGATGCCTACCGTTGAAACTTTTCTAAGGCCCACCATGATATTTATTTGAAATCTAACCTGTTTATAAGTTAACAAAGACATGGAATAAGGTAAAAACTAAACATCAGTTTAATCAAAAACTTATGTGTCCTAAAGAAGTTTTTAATGGTAGGCATTCAATCCCCACTAGATAATGTTTGATGAACATTAACAAAATATCTATACATATATACAAGCTTAAATAGACACTTTATAGGTTTGAGGGATGCTTCCATGACATTAAATCCGATTTTATCCGGATACAGTTTTGATATTAACAACATAGACATAGATTTCTACCTTGTGGTCCACCCAATAAGTGGATCAACCAGGTCACGGTCTACCATATGCATGTGCTGTATCTGTGCCGTTCAACCGTTTGGAAAGGTAACTAGGAGATGGTGATTTGAAATTAAAAATAAAAATGCAACCCCGTAAAATATCATGCACACTCTCCGAGGACCGTAATAACTAACCACAAACAGCAAAGCGAGTTGGCTGGTGTACCTTATATCAGCTATATATGCCTGTATTAATGTCAGCAAGTTCCGTGGGTCTGATCACGAGTTATGTGATATATCCAAACCCTCTGTCCATTTGATGAGATCTTCTTAAGGCTTGATGCGAAAAATAAGACATATCTAACTATCAAGTGGACCACACTGCAAAAACCAGTGGGGATTGAACGTCTACCATTGAATCCCTTTTTGGGGTTACAGAAGTTTTGGATGAATATCAAATATATTTTTCCTCTTCATTCAGGTATTTTTGACCTCATTAACAGATTGAATGTAAAATAAACGTTACGGTGGGCCCTAAAAAGTTTTTGACGGTGGAAATCATTATCTCTGCTGCTAATTATAGTGTGGTCTGATGATCTTTGGATATGATTATTTTTTGTATAACGCTCTAAAATGAACTGTAAAAATAGATGAGCAGTGTAGATATAATAAATACATCACTGTGGGGCCATGTAACTTTGATTTACTTTGAACCGTTCGTACAACTCGAAGCTGGAGGAGAGTCAGTGGTCGTCTTGGCACGACACGTACAGCTATATAGCTGGTGTGTGGTACACCAGCCAATCCACTTCCCAACAGCGAAGGATCAGTTAACAAAGCAGGAGAATATGAATCGGGTTAAAGGTGGAGGACCGTCAACATCGGCTTTCCTCTGGACATCAATCTCCTCCCTTTCTTCTCTTCTTCTTCTTCATGTACAAAAATAAATAAATAAATAAATATTATTATTAAACACAGATTTTACAAGTAAGTGCATTGTGGCATGGAGGCGGCAAAGGGCGTTCCTGCTGCTACCCTCTGGCTATAGACAAAGAGGCAAAACAATGTCACTTGAGAAGGTTATCTGTTATCCGGCTACTCAGGTAACATCCAACGGTATATGGGCCGGACAGAAACCATCATCGTATTCCCTCCCTCTCTTATTGATGCAGATTTCTTCGGTTCTCATCATCAGCCGTGGCATTCAGATCCTATTAAAGCCTCTCAAGCAGCCTGCCATCATATCTGAAATCATGGTTTGTAATCTCATTCTCTTTCACATTAGATGATGATGATGATTTTTTTTTTTTAATTTTTTTTTTTTTTAATTTAGAATTGTGGATAACATGATTGGATTTGATTGATTGCAGGGTGGAATAATAGTGGGACCAGCTGTTCTTGGGCGGTTGAAGGGGATTAGAAACATCCTGTTCCCTGACCAAGGCTATTTTGTTTTAAATACTGTGTCAATGTTGGGAGTAATCTTCTACCAATTCATGATTGGAGTGAAGATGAACCCATCATTGATAGGAAAAGGAAGAAAGTCTTTTATAATTGCACTGACAGGAATGATTGTGACTTTTGCAACAGTTACAAGCCTTATTTACCCATTGGGAAAGTATGTATCTAAAAGCATGGCACAAGGTCCCTTCCTCACAGCTATTGCTTCCCAACTCACCATCTCACCATTCCCTGATGTATATCCCTTCCTAGCTGAATTCAATCTCCTCAATTCAGAGCTGGGTCGCCTTTCTCTAGCTGCAGCTATGGTGAACGACATCATTGGATGGTCATCGCTTGTTTTGCTTGAAACCACTAGACCAGGCCGTTCCAGCTTAGCCGCTTTCTACAGCTTGGGTTCCAATATTTGTTTGCTCATATTTGCTTTCTTCATCATACATCCCCTTATGATATGGATAATCAGGCAGACTCCAGAAGGAAAGCCTGTGGAGCAAAGGTACGTAGTGACAATCTTGATGGGGGCAGTTGTCATGGCTCTCACAACAGACATGTTAGGAATGAGTTTACTGCAGGGACCACTCTTATTCGGGCTAGTCATACCGGATGGTCCGCCTTTGGGGTCCACACTAACAGACAAGACTGAGATGATGATGAGAGTTATTCTTTTACCCCTCTTTTTTGCTTGCTGTGGACAGAGCGTAACAACATTTTCAATCACTGATTGGCGTAACTGGGGTGTATTAGTTTTGATCATCTTCATTAGCAGAATAGCCAAACTAGCTGGGACCATCTTCTCCGCCATCATCTGCAAGATTAATTTCCGGGATGCTCTTACTCTTGGTCTCATTCTCAACTCCAAAGGTTTCACTGAGATGCTGACCTATTGGCACTGGATAAGTTATACGGTTTGTGTCTTTTTTTTTTTTCTTTTCTCCCATTGCTGCTACTACTATTACCAGTGTCTGTCTTGCAGAATTTGGAGGGACCCATTTTGTCATTTTTCTCTCCTCTTTTTGTTGGGAAAAATAGCGGAATCACGTAAAGATAAATCTAGGATTGCAATTCAAAAGCACCAAGCAAACACAAAGAGAATACAACAATTTAACGTGAAAAACCCTTTCAGGAAAAAACTGTTAGGATTTTTGCTGCGGAATCACACAAATCTAGATCTAGGATAGCAATTCAATAGTAACAAGCAATCACAGAAGAACACAAAGTTTTAACGTGAAAAACCTTTGCGGGAAAAAACCACGGCACAAAGCGACAGATCTCCACTATGAAAATAGAAATTACAAAGAGAGAGGACTTACCCGATTCGAACAACTTCGAATCTCACCCTTGCTACACCCTTTGATTTCCCTAGAACCCCTTTAGAAAGCCTTAGAATTATTTCCCATTCCCTAGAAAAGCCCTAAGAACACCTATTTATAGTTTAGGCAACTTCCCTTTCACATCCCAGTTGTGAAAGGACTTAGATTTAAGACATCGCAATAAAAACCACGTATAAAGGGATAGAAATCCACTATAAAAGAAGAGATTACAAAGAGAGAAGACTTACTCGACTTGAGCAATCCTCAAATCTCACCCTTGCTACACCATTTGAAACCCCAGAAATATTTAGAAACCCTTTTGAATAGTTTAGGAAGCCTTAGAGTACCTATCAATCCCGTTTACACCCATATATATAATTTTAGAAAGAATCTCAAATAAAATTGGAAGCAAAATTCACAAAATCTGTGTTTCCGCAAAATTTCTGCGCAAAAACTTAGATAACATCGAGCACCCTTCGATGTCATCGAAGAATAACAAAATCTGTCTAGTGACTAGAGGTGAAAATCCGATAAATACTCAATAACATCGAGTGACTTTGATGTCATCAAGCTAGCTTCGATGTCCTGCTCGATGTCATCGAGCTTAGACAAACAAATTTAAGACATCTGTCAGCAACACTTTTTACAGCCATGGGTGGCCTCTTGTTATCATCAATCATCTGAGGATATTCATACATGTATGTGGGAAACCACATAAGTGTGGTCCACTTAAAAGACTTTTGTAGCTTGTTGGGAGCATTCACGTTTACATGTTTGAAGATGTAACTACAAAATATTTGCCTTTCCTTTTCCCATCTCAACAATAAGGAGAAGTAGAACCTAAAAAAAAAAAAATGAAAAAAATGAAAAAAAAATCAAATCAAATGGGAAAAAGATTTAGCCTCTAATATAAATTTAGAGGGAAAAGAGATTTCCTGAGGATAACCATTTAAATATCAGCATGTAACAAAGATCCGTTATCAGATCTTTATTCAAATTCAAATATTTCCTTGTATATAGCAGAATAGTTGAGTCTTCCTTAAGACTAGGACTTCCTCTTGTATTTAGGAGTGATCTTGTTATTCCTCTGTGTATATATACTCTATTTCGTTTAATGAAAATCAGTGGAAAATCATAATTGATTCTCATCTCTACATAGTATCAGAGACCATATCGATTCCTCCCCATTAATTTTTTTTCTCTCATTCTCTTCTTTCCTCTCTTGTTTCCCTCTTCCTCTCTTGCTGTCAAACACCAAAATGACAACACCAAACTCCACCAACATTACCTCTACCACTAGTCCTCCAAACACTGAAATTCCTCTTATCACCATCAACATATCGGCTCAAGCACCACTCAAACTCACCTCCATAAATTATCTCTCCTGGAAGTTGCAATTTGAAACTTTATTTATTGGATATGACCTCATTGGGTATATCGATGGATCCAAACCATGTCCTCCCATCACCATCACAGCAAACAACACTGCCACAACCAATCCTTCTCACAAACTTTGGATTCGTCAAGATCAAGTGCTGCTAAATGCCTTAATTGGCTCTCTTTCCCCTACTATCATTCCCTTTATTGCCCAAGCCAAGACTGCCAAAGAAGCATGGACTATCCTTGCTAACACCTATGCCAAACCCTCACGTGGTCGCATCAAACAAGTCAAAACCAAACTTAAGAATCCAACAAAAGGCAGCCAGAATGTCACAGAGTATCTTTACTCTGTCAAAGCTTGTGCTGATGAACTAGCCATCCTAGGGGCACCACTGGATCCTGAAGACCTCACCGACAAGATCCTAGATGGCCTAGGCGACGACTACAAGGAACTGGTCCGTGCGGTACAAGCTCGTGACAGCTCCATCTCATTTGATGAGCTCCACAAGAAGCTACTCTCCTTTGAAGCCTCTGCACCAGCAATCACAAGTTCAGAAACTTCACTTCCAATTACTACCAATCCAACAAACAAAACAAACCATCAATGGCGCCCAAACAAAACTACTAATTGGCGTACCTCCTCTCCCTCACATGCACTTGCTGGCAACCAGAATTGGCGTCCACCAACACCCAATAATGGCCGTCCACCAATGAACTCAGATCAACACTTCCAAAATCGCAGCAACCGTCCTCCATCTAGACCTTATCAAGGCTTCTGTCAGATTTGTGGAATCCAAGGACATACAGCCAAGAGATGTCCCTCCTTTCAAGTGCTTCCCATTCAATCTTCTACCACTTCACCCTCATCATCCCACAACTCAACTGCTCCTTGGCAGCCACGAGTTAACTTTGCTGCCAACAACACATCCCCAAACCCGACCTGGTTACTCGACAGTGGCGCCTCTCATCATGTCACGGCTGATCTAAACAATCTGTCCCTTCACTCACCTTACAACGGAATTGATGATGTTATGATCGGGGATGGTACAAGTCTTTCCATCACACACACAGGCTCCACTACTCTCTCATCTCCACAATCAACTTTCACTTTATCTGATGTTCTTTGTGTCCCCACCATGAAAAAAAAACTTGATTTCCATTTCTCAGTTTTGCATCACTAACAATGCATCAGTTGAATTCTTATCATCTTCTTTTTTTGCGAAGGATCTTCGCTCTGGGGCAATTCTATTCCAGGGCAGTACTAAGGATGGAGTGTATGAATGGGCGGCTCCAAAAAACCCAATTCTAGCATTCTCTACAGCCAAAACAATATTTATCAACTGACATCATCGTTTAGGACATCCAGCTCTTCCAACTTACAGCATATTCTCTCTAATTCTTGTTTAGAATCATCTTCCTCTGTGCCAAAAGATTTCTCATGTAATGCATGCCTTTGCAATAAAAGTCATAAATTACCTTTTTCTACTTCATCACTTGTGTCTACACACCCTCTTCAAATTATCTTTTCTGATGTTTGGACCTCCCCCATTATGTCTTCCAATGGCTTTAAATATTATGTCCTATTTGTCAACTACTTTACAAAATATATCTGGTTTTATCCCCTCAAATGAAAATTCGATATTCACGAAGTGTTTAAACGCTATAAAACCATTGTTGAAAATTACTTCCACCACAAAATCATCACTTTATATTCTGACAATGGGGGAGAATATTTGGGCCTCAAAGATTACCTTTCTACCGCTGGTATAACCCATCTAACTAGTCCACCTCATACACCTGAACACAATGGCTACTCTGAAAGAAGACACCGTCACATTGTCGAAACTGGCCTCACCTTACTCTCCCATGCCTCCTTACCTCTCACCTTTTGGACTCATGCATTCAGTGCTGCTGTATACTTATTTAATAGAATGCCCACCCCTACTCTCAACCTCTCCACTCCCTTTGAATTAATTTTCAAAACAAAACCAAACTATTCTAAACTCAAAATTTTCGGATGCTTATGTTATCCGTGGCTTCGTCCTTATTCATCCCACAAACTAGCCCCCAAGTCCACACCCTGTGTCTTTCTTGGTTACTCTTTGTCTCAAAGTACCTATCTTTATTTTGAACCAACCACCTCTAAAACATATGTCTCTCGTCATGTCCAATTTGTTGAATCAATATTTCCTTACACCACACTCAACATTCAACAACCACGTCATACCACCACTACAGTTTCTGATTAGATTCCACCAGTTATCACAATTCCCATTCCTCCTCCAGCACAACCACCTTCTTACACTCCAGAAGTATAAGCTCCGGACTTGGCCCCTGCTGCAGATCACATCTCAAACACGTCTCCAATACTCCATCAACCAGAAACTGCATTGCAACCAGAACCTGCCTCACAGCAAGTCTCTACACCAGCTCCTCGCCATTTCATAACTACCTGAGCCAAAAACCATATCACTAAACCTATCCAAAAACTCAATCTCCACACACACCTAGCCTCTTCACCCAGTTCTGAACCCACATTTGTTACTCAGGCCCTCAAAGACTTAAACTGGCGCAAAGCTATGTCCGAAGAGTATGATGCCCTTGTTCGCAATGGGACTTGGGAACTTGTTTCTCCAATCGGCATCACCAATCTTGTAGGCTGTAAGTGGATATTTCGCATTAAAAGAAACTCTGACGGTTCTATTGACAGGTTTAAAGCTCGCCTTGTAGCCAAAGGCTTTCATCAAAGACCAGGTGTGGACTACCTTGAAACATTCAGTCCAGTAATCAAGCCAACTACTGTGAGACTTGTGCTCAGTATTGCCATAAGCAATGGCTGGTCCCTTCGCCAATTGGATGTAAACAATGCCTTCCTCCAAGGTAATCTTTCAGAAACAGTTTATATGGCACAACCTCCTGGCTTCATTGACGCTGATAAACCCACCCATGTATGCAAGCTTCACAAAGCCATTTATGGTCTCAAACAGGCTCCTTGGGCATGGTATCATGAATTACGCCAATTTCTGGTAGATTCTGGGTTCAAGAATTGTAACACCCAGAAAATCGGGGGGGTCGTGCATACGCTCGACTCCCGAGTTCCCGGGGTCACTTATAATCAGTTTTCATTAATATGCGATTAATTCAAGTTTAAAGGCGCAGCATGGAATTACTTGAAACATGAAGCACGACCACAACTAGTCTGCTAAAATGAAATTAGATCTATATATACAGGTCCAAAAGGATATAAAAGGGGCGCATTAGGCATTGCCCAACAAAATCACAAAAGGAATATCATGACCAAAAGAATAGGGCTGAGCCCACAACTCAGCGATCCAAATCCTGTCTACTAGGCCGACGGAGAACCATCCATCAGCTGAAAGTAAGAGAACTCGTCCTCCTCCTCGACGTTCGCATCACCAAGCTCTACGAAATCTGTATCACCTGCATCTATGAACGGGTCTGGTTGGTGTTTTAAAATACCGTCCCAAAGTGGGAGTGAGTGATCAACTCAGTGGGTGCTATTAGCCTTAAGTTGCAACAAGCATCAATTATAATAAGAATTTAATGAAAAGCAATCAATCATAAACATCTATCTAGTCTTGTTAATGTGCATGGATGCAGGATGATATGATGTATGCCCTCACCACAACGCTCCCTCGTGCGACAACATCTAACGATCGCCAATGCCAACACTCCCTCAGTGCGACCTCGACTGCCGAGTCGCCAACCTAGCTAATGCCATGTAATGATGATGTTAACCGGGTTCTTAGTTAAGTCCATTCATCCAGTAGATTTGGAAATCTAATACACCCCACGTATCAAATGCCCTGAACTAGTTGCGAGGCCAAGGCCCCCTAATGTGTGAGGCCGAGACCCCGCGATCCTTGACCCCGTCAGATTTTTTTCATCCCCGACTTCAAGCACATGGGGGATGCTGAATGTGGGGTCGCTCGCGGTCACTACGGGGAGGCGCGTCACCCCAGCGTAGGCCGACAGCTCGGACATAGTGTCCCATTCCACCATGCCCGGCTCACGAGACTGTGGATCAATATTTCATCCGGTATCGATGGGCTACAACGGTGGTAGGGTGTTCCAGTTTCCATACATATGTGAGCAAACAAGGTTAACAACCAGGTGGGTCAGCCAGTGGACTAAACCGCACGAGCCCAGGCAAGTATGTGGCGGAACGACATCGGGTACAAGCGACCCATGTAGCCTAACTACTGCCGCCCACACGTACTCGCCCAAACCCATAGGTTTAGCCTCAAGGTGGTCCTACCAATGGAACCATCTTCGCTCTCCTCATGTTCCTGACCAACCCAAGGGTAGGAATAGTGACTCACAGCATGCCAACTACCAATGTAACATCAAGCATATTCAACACCATGTTCTCATGTTGCTCAACATACAATTCAAATTTCTCTAACAAGCAACTATTAATATCATGAATAAAGTGTAGGTGTGTGGTGTGGGTTAGTGAGGAAGTTAACACTTCCTCCATGTTGAGAAATCATATGTACAAGAGCAATAAATCATACACAAGATGAAGCAACACACATGAGAAGAAGAAATCAACCATACATGAGCATGTAATCATCCATACACTAGATTATGAGAGAGGCAAGATTAACATCAAAGAGAAATAAACATACAATTCATACAATTCCAACAATATGCCATTCCTAGGTTTTTCTAGATTCTTTCATACAACACACCAAGCAAACAAAATCATTAAACTCCAACTATAATTGGTGCTAGGCCACCTAAGGATAATAGTCCGCACCTATGGATCATTGAGATCTTGGAAAACGACCTAGGAATGAGGGCTTTTGGGGTCGGACGACCGGAATCCCTAAAGCAACCATTCACATGTTAGAGTTTCAAGCAAATCCTTCCTCTACTCAAGATTTTCAAGAAAATGCATGAGGGCTTTTACCTAGATGATCAACGGAGCGAATGTGTGGTTGTGGTGGAGGGGTCTTCCTTGAAGAAGAGGTAGGGAGGTGCAAGATTGAACTCCCTTGGATCCCACCTTGCCTACGGTCCACCTTCACTCTCACCTTCACTCTCTTCTTCCTCTCTTCCTTCTCCTTTTTCTCTCCTCTCTCCCTTTGTTCCCTAGGGCAAATTCGTATGGGAGAGGGAGTGCCCCAAATAAGGCTTTTATATAGTGCCAAATTTGATGACAATGGCCCCAAGTGTTGGGTTTTTACTATATTAAACCTATGAGAGGGTCTTTCTAGCCTCTAGGGCCCACTATGGGGTGTACAAGTCGATATACACCGCAAAATAGTTAGCCTTAATGATGATCTACGTATGGATACGATCGGCCCGCCATTTGGATGCGCCGATCAACAGATATGATTAGAAATTTGTTCAATGGTCACCGATGGTCGATCGGGGCCGCGGCTATACGGATATGAGCAGGGAAATATCCTTACTCCACCGGTAAAGTTTGGTCACAAACCGACGGTCCGAAATCCTCAACTTTGCATAAGAGTGGACGACTCAATTCACTTAGGTTTCAACTCCTTTCTTTAGGGTATTTGCACTCCTCATGCACTCGTCCTTCAGCTTAAGTTGACCGGTTCTGGACCGTACCCAAGTCCGATTCCCGCGATGGACGCCAAGCCCAATGAGACGGACATTATTCTATAGTTTTGGAACTAGTGGTCCACCAACGAGCGGTTTAGAGCTTGTTTGGATAACCGGGGCAGTTTCGGTGGCCCTCTGACCATGAAACTTATAGGATATGTGCTCCATGGCCCGATAAAGGGTCATGCAAAATTTGGGGATGATCGGATATGGGGTTGGTCGCAGGGTCTGATTCGCAATCAACGGTCACTGTGCCACGATCGGGATCTAGATTTTGTGGGCGGGTGTAGAAAAATACATTACACCCTCGTCGTAAATTATGAAGAAATCTGACGGCTGAAATGTCTTACATTTCAGTTTTATTTACACGTGCCACATTCTAATTTTTGGCATTGGTGGGGCACATCTGGCAAGTGTCAGATTCCACTTCTGGGTATCCACTGGGTCCGTGGTCCGCGATGGTCCCCAAGCCCAGTGAGATCTATGATCCCTTGAATTTTTATAATTTTCTGACCTTCCCATGTCGCGGTATAGCCCGCATGGGCTGTCGGTAAGTGTAAACGGCCATCTGGCTTGGAGGCCCGCACCAGGTTCTATCAAGGCTCATCTGGTCTATTCAATTGAGTTAATCTTGGTCTAATTTATTTGTGATACCTCACTATGAGTGGCTTAAATGAACAGTCCTGTGGCAAATCCTACGTGGACGCCCCAGGACACTGTTCTGGTTGGGTGGGACGTTACACTACACCTGATGTTCAAGTGATTGGGCAGATTTATTGGCTTTCTACGATTGATTAATCGGACTAGTGCGGTTCTTTATTAGTACACCCTTGTATAAATTAACATTGAGTGTTAATGGTCATTAAGGGATATTATAAGTTAATTAATAAAAAAAAATTTCAAGGATTTTTTGAAAATCTAAAACAGTGAAAATCTAGGATGTTACAAGAACTCTCACTCTGACACTTCTCTGTTTATTCTCAAAGCTGGAACCAACTTACTCTATCTGTTGGTATACGTTGATGACATTATAATCACTGGGAATAGTAACGATCTTGTATCCCAAGTTGTTGAGTGTCTAGCTCAGCGTTTTTCTCTCAAAGATCTGGCCCCCTATCATATTTTCTTGGTGTAGAAGTTGTTCCTCATCATCATGGACTACTACTCTCACAAAGGCGATATATAAAGGATCTGCTCACTAGAACTAATATGCAAGCTGCCAAACCAGTTCATACACCTTTACCAACCAGCTCCTCCTCCATCAAGTTATCATCTGGATCACCTCTCTTTGACCCTACGGAATATAGAACTGTAGTGAGCAGCCTTCAATACTTGTCTCTCACTCGTCCAGAAATTTCATTTGCTGTTAACAAAATGTCTCAGTTTATGCATCAACCAACAGATGAACATTAGACTCTGGTTAAAAGAATTTTGCGTTACCTCAGTGGCACCTTAAATGATGGCCTTCTTCATCGCAACTCACCGCTATCCCTTTATGCTTTCTCCGACTCGATTCATGCCTTCTCCGATGCTGACTGGGCAGGTAACAAGGATGACTACTCTTCAACTAGTGCTTACCTTGTTTACCTAGGCAGCAATCTCATTTCCTGGAGCTCTAAGAAGCAAAAAACTGTGGCTCGTTCTTCTACTAAGGCTGAATATCGCTCAGTTGCTGCTACTGCTGCTGAACTATCCTGGGTTCGCTCTTTGCTCTCTTAACTTTGCATCAATCTGGTTAGCCCCCCAGTTGTCTACTGCAACAATGTAGGTGCAACACAGTTAAGTTCAAATCCAGTCTTCCATTCTCGAATGAAGCATGTGGCAATTGATTATCACTTCCTCCGTGATCAAGTTCAATCTGGTGCTCTTCGCGTGGCTCATGTTTCATCTGCAGACCAGCTTGCTGATCTTCTAACAAAACCTCTGCCTCATTCTCAATTCCAGAAATTACGAGACAAGATTGGCCTCTCTACACGTGGCCTATCTTGAGGGGGCATATCAGCATGTAACAAAGATCTGTTATCAGATCTTTATTCAAATTCAAATATTTCCTTGTATATAGCAGAATAGTTGAGTCTTCCTTAAGACTAGGACTTCCTCTTGTATTTAGGAGTGATCTTGTTATTCCTCTGTGTATATGTACTCTATTTCGTTTAATGAAAATCAGTGGAAAATCATAATTGATTCTCATCTCTACATTAAACACTTTTAAATGAAAATAAATAAATAAATAAATAAGCCAAGCATTTTTCATACTTTTCTTTAAGAAAATAGACAAGTGTGCATTGATGTCAGTTATAATTTTACTTGCATTCACTTATCATTCTACAGACAGGTCTTTTACAGTAATGAAGGTTGTTTGATGAAATTGATCAGATTTGAAGGTTGTTTGTTAATATGTTTGTTTTCGTTTGCAGCTAATTGATGATCAAACTTATACACAATTGGTAGCATCGACATTGGTAACAACCAGCATCGTGTCGCCCTTGGTGAAAAGCCTGACTATGAACTCAAGGCCATACATGACTTATGTTCGTCGCACAATTCAACACCTCAACCCCCGTACTGAACTCCGCATGCTAGCCTGCATCCATGGCCAAGAAAATGTCCCACCCATCATCAACCTCTTGGAAGCCACCCATGCCACCCAAGAAAGCCCGATTTGCGTCTACGTGATGCACCTGGTAGAACTCATAGGCCGTGCCACCCCAATGCTCATAGCTCACAAGCCCCACAAGAAATCTACCTTTTCCTCTATCTCCAATGCCATCTTTAGTGCCTTCTACAACTACGAGAAGCAATATACTGGCAATGTCGTAATCCAACCATTCACCTCCATTGCTCCTTACAAAACCACTCACAATGATGTCTGTTCTGTTGCTCTGGATAAGAAGGTCTGCCTCATAATTGTCCCTTTTCACAAGCAGAAATCTGTTGATGGAAGTTTGGATGTAGTAGACCATGCCCTCCAACTCATAAACCCCAACGTTCTTGTCGAGTCCCCATGCTCAGTTGGGATCCTCGTTGATAGGAGTCGCTTTGGAGGACATTACGCCTGGTCCAAACAGGGTTCTACACCATACAGAATTTGTGTCATATTCATAGGTGGGGCTGACGATCGTGAGGCTCTTTCATATGCATCTCGTATGGTCAATCACCCAAGAGTTATGCTCACAGTAGTGAGATTCCTTTCCAAGGAAGACATGAGGGAGAAGACAAGGGAGAGATGGCTAGATGATGAATTAGTGGAAGAGTTCAGGGTGAAAAGCGTAGGGAATGAACAGATAGTTTATAGAGAAGAATTGGTTATGGATGTTGAGGAGACTATTAGTGTAATTCAATCGATGGACGACATCTACGATCTAATGGTTGTAGGTAGACGACAAGGTATGACTATGTGGCTTGTTGGTGGTCCATCTGTTTGGAGTGAAAACCCAGAACTAGGGGTGATTGGAGACCTGTGTTGTTCATCTGATTTTTTTTCTGGAACAGTTTCGGTATTGGTCATGCAACAACAAGTCATCACCAGCGTTTCTACGATTGATGATATCCTAGAATTCAATATGAATCATGGACATGATGAGGCGTTTCCAGGTAGAAAAGTATAAGTTTTTAGTGTGTATAGGTTCTTGTATGGATCAGGATCTTCATTTTCTTTTTCTCTTCTTTATTAGCTTGTGACCTTTTCATGGTAACCTCAATCGAGTAACTCATTCTTCTTCAGTTTTTTTTTTTTTTAGTTTTCTTATTGCATTCTTCATACTATATATCAATTTTTGTAAATTCATTTATTAATAGCTTACATTCCATGAGGCCGTCTTGATCCTTCTGACCATTCGTGGTGGAGCGGTGATAATCGAATAGAACAAACTAACGTTGAAACTTTACCAGGCCCAACCGTAAAGCTTATTTTCCATCTGACCTGTTCATAAGATCACACATGCCTTGATGAAGTTAAAATACAAATATTAGCTTTCTCATACCTTGATGGAGTAAAAATACAGATATCAGCTTTCTCAGAGCCTTCTGTGGCCCCCAACGGTAGCATCAATTCTTACTGTCTTCAATGGCGTGGTTCACTTTAGCTTTGAATCTACGTTTTTTTTTTTTTTTTTTTGGATTTATATCTTAGAATGATATGAAAAAAAAATGGATGGACGGTGTGGATCTAAGAAATACATCATCATAGGGTCCACATAAATTTCACATCCCAAGAAATTCCCTTGCTGGCTGTGTGGTGCAGGGGAGCCAATTAGACTGTGCATCCATTACCGCAGGGCCCACCTTGATTTATGTATTCTGTATCTACTCTGTCCATCCAATATTTTGAGATCATTTTAGAGCATGATATTAAATTTTTAGAAGATCCAATTATAAACTGGACCATATTCCAGGAAACCATGGTGATTGAACACCCTACCGTTAAAAACTTCTTAGGGCTCACCTCCAAATGTGTTGATAAGTTCACCTTAGCTTGAATGAAGAGAAAAAACAAATATCAGCTTGATACAAGACTTTTATGGCCTATTAATCGTCAATTGCCACTGCTTCAATGGTATGGTACACTTGATAATTGGATTTTCTTCCTTTTTGTTTTTCTCGATAATTTGGAAATGTGGATGACCAGGGTGGATGCAGAATACAAACATCAAGGTGGGATTGTCTTGGGTGAGGCCGGGGTCTCACCTAATCCGCTCCCCACAGGAAGTGTTGACATGTCTAACTTCCATGGGCCTCATTATGACATTTGTATCAGATCCCCACTGTTCATCCATTTTTCCATACTATTTTATGGAATGAAAAGGAAACAAGGTAGATCCAAGGCTTAAGTAGGCCACACTAGTGAAACAGTGAGAATTGGACATCTACCGCTTTTAGCCGCCGATATTTACGATTTTCGGTCTGTGTGACCTTAAGAAGAGATTAGATGGCAAATAAACCTAACCGTAAACTCTAAGAAGGTTTCAATGGTCTTTGGTGTGGTCAACTTGATCTTTACATGTGTCTTATTTTTGGCCTCATGCTTTAGAATGATCTATAAAAATTGATGGCCGGTGTGGATCTAAAACATAAATTATTGTGGGGCTAGATAAGTAACAAACGTTAAAAGTCATGTTGCATGGCATGCAATCTATTTGGGAGAGAGGAATGTGTTAGCTTGTGTCATTGGTGATGATGGGACCATTGAGAAGCTATAACTCTAAATTTTGCTATTCCTTCAACACAGACATCCCCATTTCAACTATCAAACTAGGAGCATACTCGGCATGTCCCGGAGACAACTAATGGACCAGATCGGCTAGCACTAAATCCAGTAGCGATTTGGTTACGGCTGTGCATCCGAACTCCAAAACCCTGGAAGCTCTTTGTATGTGGCAACTGATACGCAAAAAAAGATAAAATGAACTCTCTTTACCCATGAATCGCTCTCTGTACTACTAGGTCTTCCTGAATGATGTTGTGTTGAGGCGTGAGAGGTCATATCTTCAAGATTGAGGAAAATACGGTCATTATTGTCCACGAAGTGGCCATGGTATTATTGAGAGAAAATTTTGACCAATCAAGATGATTTATGATTGATTAGAAAGATGGTTAAATGAAATTCCTAACGAACTTAAGTTTCCTCCAATCCGGATTTTAATGAGGAAGATTTGGTCCGTTTATCAAAATTACGCATTGCTGAGCGACTAAAGCTATAAAAACTCTGACCGCACTTTAAACTAGTCAAATGAGATCTGATGGAAGTGATTTTAGTTGCGTTGGAAAATCTTATCAGACGAAATTTCCAATGATCGTAAGATTATTGAAAACAAACCATCGGTCAAAACGCAAACAATCGATTTCATATACTAGACAATTGTACTTTCGCAAGTCAAACGGGGTCCAATCGAAGTGATTCTAGTCTTGTAAAGAAGGTTATTTGATTATCTTTCCAATGAGACTAAGATTATCGAAAATAAACAGAAAACAAAGAAGATACAAGTATTCGAACAATTTACAGAAAAAATAAAAATTAATCATTACGTTATATATATATATATTCTTTTTTTTTTCAAGTTCTCTGTCTTCCTTATGTTTGTGTAAACATTACTTTTATATATCTATATATATATATATATATATATATATATATATATATATATATACACACACACACACGCACACAGCAACACACGCACACACGCACACAGTGGGCTCCACCGTCCAGGCGGACGGTGTAATGAAACACATACATCCATGTTATCAGATTTCTTGAATCGTTTTTCCATTTCACTCAGGAAAGTTTTGGCATTATCTGCTTCAGGCATGGCGCCCTTCATAGATTCAGAAATCGAATACTTAATTACTTTTAGGCATGTATCATTTGATCTAAACCATGCAACCCATTTATTATATTCAGCTTCAGTGGCATCATCAGATGGTTCTGACAGTTCTGGTATTATCAGAGACAGATCTAATTGAAGACAACTCAGTACAACTTTAATAATGTTCTTCCATTAAGCATAATTAAATCCATTTAGGGTAGGGACTTGATTCTTATTAGTTGGAATTGAGACTAAAAATAAATGAGATACATATATACTCATATTAGTTCATAATTTCATAAAAGCAATTTCGTAAATGTAAACAAATATCAGGCAAAGATAATCAATTCAGTTGCTAAGTGAGGCATCAATTGAATCATCCAAGATGAAGATGGGCCCAACCATCACATCTTGGTGAGAATCTATTACATCATCAACATTCTTCCTGTGGGCGGTAATAATAACATGTAAGTGATCCTTCTAAACATGAAGCTAAGTGATATTGGTCATGTAACTCTGAGACAATCAACACCTGCGGGTGAGATGAGACTTTCAGCTTTACATCACTAGTATCATTTACTTCACCTGTTCACGTGACTACCAAACGATAATTATCTGTGTTTTTGTTACCGTATGCATGAAAAATGTGAATGCAACTTTATGTAATCCTCCTTATCCTAATGTTACTAGTCTGTACTTGTAAAATTTTTATCGATTGAGGTCATTATAGTGGCTAACACAACCGAATCCAAAATTACAAACATAGACTTTAAGATTGCTATTATAATCCTGCCTCTTAATGGATTATGTCTTAATTAGTCCGATACAACCCATAAGTTAGTTGGTATTGACCTTTTGGAAAATTAAGGAACTTTAAATGAAACTTACAGATAGGTTTCAAACCATATATTCCAACGGTCCATATCAACTCCTAAAGATGGGTAATGGGCCAATGATAGGGCCGAATCAGTATTCTGTATGATCATATCATCATGTCTAGTCCCTAGCATAGTCACTCAGCATAGTAAAGTAAGATCTAGAAAAATGGCATAACTTTTATATAGGTCATGAAAGATGTCTGCTAAGAGACTATTTATGTGTCTTAGTCAGGGCCATGATGTATCATACAAACGTGAAACAGATGTTCCAAAATTTGGGTCCACAGCCCTCAGCTGAGGCCCATAAATAGAATGGAAAATGAGGTCGCATGGCCCACATCACATCAATGGGCCCATATGCACGGTCAGGCCCAATACAAAGGGAAAAAAATATCCCGTTCAAGGGTCCAGAAAGTGGACCCACAAGCACTTGAATCGGCTCCACTGACTCGTTTCAATATAAACGTCTTATACCCTTTTACGCTAGTAGAATTCGAAGAAAAGAGGAAGAGAACCCTAGCTGCCGCATCCTCAATCATCGACAGCCTGCTTGATGCCGATCAAGATGGCAGCAATCAGCCATGACGATGAAGCAAGCGGCTGGGATATATGGCCATTAGCTACTGTAGATGGAACCGATGATCATAAACAGAGAAGATAGTCTCCTTAATGTGAAATATTGTTCACTCCCCAAGTATAAGGTTGTGATGTAGTAATAAACTCGGTAAGACCGAGGTCGAATCCACAGGGATCGAACCTTGTACGTTTCCTGAAACTAAGTAGAAATAGAACTATGTGATCTTGCATTCGGGCTGACTTTCAGGCCGTTTGAGCTTCGGTTTCTCGATTTTCCCGGGTCCCTGGTGTGTAATTCTGTCGATCTTGGTTCTCTGGAGTCCGTCCCATGCTTTGGTGTCATCAGAGCGTTAAGTCCATGCTTTAAGCACCCTTTTCGGTCCAGGCTCGTACATACACTCTGCATTACAAACACGATTAATCAGGCCATTAAGCGGTGTCATGCTTGTAAATCTATGCAACAACTAGGTCTGATATGCAATATTTGACCCTCAACACAACCCCCAACCAGCATTTTGCTAGTCCCGAGCAAAGTATGCGAAAAATAAGTTGAGAATTACAGAACAATTTCTATAAAATCGAATGATTTTTGAAAAACAATCCAGATCCTAGAATTCTATGATTAATGAATGTTTGCAATTACTATCTCCTGAACTCGAGCACACGATAATTTCATAGTCGAGTTCAAAGTATTAATCCATCAACCATAACAATTCTAAACATTAAGTTCCGTGGGTGTATAATATAATCTCGGCTCACTTCTCAATTTCAGGATATCATTGGTAACCAATAAGATAATTCATGATAACCAAAACTTTCCTCACAATTCATCTTTTCATTAATCGACCGGTGATATATTTTTTTCATTAAAATACTGCCAAGGGGAGGAATCAAATCTTCACCTATAGGGAGAAAACCTATGATGAAGACCATTGCCCACCCCTTTCCGACTGGCTACTTTGGGAAATTGAACCTTCACCTATAGGGAGCAAACCTATGGTGAAAATTATTCGCCCAATCCTTTCAATTTTCTCAGGCCGGTTCCTTTCATGCTTAGTGAGTACCAAGTAAATCCTTCAATATCAAACTGAGACCTTAATGTGAAAGCGAGATGTGACATGTGAGATCATAACTCAATCAAAGTGTACAATCTTCTAATTCTGAATTAACAATTCAAACTTAGCTGTGAAATTTAATAGATAACTGAATCCAGGAGTCATAAAGTACCAACATCACGCATCTTGAAATTCTAAGTGCCTTAGATGGCCGTCAAAATCACTTCGAATTCATCAGAAATTCTAGAAAAATTCTAGAAAAATTTAAAAATTTTCACAATTTCTGCTCAAGACTAAGAAAATACTGATTAGGAAACCTAATCTCTCACCCCCAACCTAAAATCTACATTGTCCTCAATGTAAAAGAAATAAGCATGCAATGCACATGGGACAAAATGAGTAAATAAGAAGTGATGGGAAGATAGTACCTAGATGATGCATAGAGAGACACTTTCCAAGAGATCACAGCATGGGCGTCGGTCAGCACGAGAGAAAAGACAACAAAAATAACACAAAATAAAATCCTACCTATACCACTTTCGTAGGTGCTCTCGATTGCATTTAGCGAATGCAACAAGCCTTTAAACCCCTAGGTTGCCCCTAGTGGACGAGTTGTAGTCTCGTGAGGGTTTGCAGTAATGTTACCCACAAACATTAAACTAACTAATGAAATGAAGAGCTGAGCTGCCTCTCAGGAGCGCTAAGTTTACTGTCTTCAGCCAGACAAATAAAGCAACTACCCTAGTCCTAAGAAAACAGGAAACCTACCTATACCTCCATCAGACTAGGAGATCAATCCTGGTAAACAGGATCAATCGGAGGCATGGACATGTCCTCCGAATCAAATTTCTCGACAAATGGTTTCAATCGATGTCCATTGACTTTAAACTCCTTGCCATTGTCGGGATCTCTTATCTCAACGGCCCCATGCGAAAAATGGTGACAACAATGTAAGGGCCGGTCCAACGAGATCGAAGCTTACCCGGAAAGAGATGTAATCGAGAATTGTACAAAAGGACCTTCTGACCAGGCATGAATGATTTTCGCAAAATATGTTAGTCATGAAATGCTTTCATCTTGTCCTTGTAAATTCTTGAATTATCGTGACGCATCATTCGGATTTCCTCAAGTTCATTCAATTGAAGTTTGCGTAGCGAGCTAGCATTGTCAGATTGAAATTTAGATTTTTGATCGCCCAGGTACGCTTTATGTTCCGGCTCCACAGGCAAGTGACAAGCTTTCCCATAGACAAGTCTAAAGGGAGACATTCCAATAGGAGTTTTAAAGGCAATATGGTATGCCCTTAAGGCATCGGTCAATCAGATTGACCAATCCTTACGATCAGGGTTAACCGTTTTCTCTAGGATATGTTTGATCTCCCTATTGGAAATCTCAGCTTGTCCACTTGTCTGTGGATGGTATGGGGTGCTCACCTTATGAGAGATACCGTATTTCTTCATTAAGCTCTCAAATGGTTTATTACAAAAGTGTGAGCCCCCATCACTAATGATGGCTCGAGGGGTTCCGAATCGAGAAAGGATGTTTTCTTTTAGGAATTTAATGACCGTGCGATGGTCATTAGTTCGACACGGAATTGCTTCAACCCATTTAGTGACATAATCCACAGCGAGCAAAATATACAGATTTTCAAATGATTGGGGGAATGGTCCCATGAAATCGATGCCCCAGCAATCAAATGCTTCAATGATAAGGATGGGATTCAAAGGCATCATATTTCGACGGGACAATGCTCCCAATTTCTGACAACGCTCACAAGCTTTGCAAAACTCATGAGTGTCCCTAAACATAGTGGGCCAGTAAAAGCCACACTGCAGAATCTTGGCCGTGGTCTTTTTAGCAGAAAAGTGACCACCACAGCTTGATGACAGAAGGAGATGACGCTTTGATGCTCATCGTTCGTACACATCTCCTTAGGATTTAGTCCGGGCAATATTTAAATAAGTAAGGATCATCCGGAAAAAGTTGCGCACCTCGGTGAAGAATTTCTTCTTATCTTGCGCAGTCCACTGTGTCGGTATGGAACCTGTGGCAAGATAATTAGCAATAACCAAGGAGAATGGGAGACTCTGAACAGTTGTTCATCAGGGAACATATCATTGATATGGGTCGCCTTAAGGGAATCAGAGGTATTAAGGCAAGAAAGGTGATCGGTCACAACGTTCTCTACTCCCTTTTTATCTTTAATTTCCAAATCAAATTCTTGGAGTAGAAGGATCCATCGTATCAAACGGGGCTTAGAATCATTCTTAGAAAGAAGATACTTAAGTGCCGCATGATCTGTGTAGATAATGATCTTGGATCCGATCAAGTAGGACCTAAATTTGTCCAAGGCGAACACTACAGCTAAGAGTTCCTTTTCCGTAGTCGAGTAGTTCACCTGGGCAGAATTTAAAGTTCTACTTGCGTAATGAATGACGTAGGGCCGCTTATCTTTTCTCTGGCCTAAGACCGCTCCAAGAGCATAATCAGAAGCGTCGCACATAAGCTCAAAAGGAAGGCTCCAGTCGGGTGGCTGCATGATAGGTGCAGTGGTTAACGTGCCCTTAAGCTTGGTGAAAGCTTCCTGGCATTGCTCAGTCCACTCGTACGGAGCATCCTTTTGAAGAAGATTACATAAAGGACGAGAGAGGAGACTAAAGTCCTTTATGAATCGCCTGTAAAATCCTGCATGTCCTAAGAAGGATCGCACGTCTCTGATGTTCTTGGGTGGAGGTAGGTTAGAGATAAGATCGATTTTTGCCTTATCTACCTCGATTCCCTTGGACGAGATGATATGCCCAAGGACAATTCCCTTCTGAACCATGAAATGACACTTCTCCCAATTAAATACCAAGTTCTTCTCTTCACATCTTTTCAGCACACATTTAAGACTTTCCAAGCACTTCTGAAAGATGGACCATAAACAGAGAAATCGCCCATGAAGACTTCTAGATATTGCCCTACCATATCGAAAAGATACTAAGCATACATCGAAAAGTGGCAGGGGCATTACATAACCCGAATGGCATCCTTCGGTAAGCAAAGGTGCCGTAGGGACATGTAAATGTGGTCTTTTCCTGGTCTTCAGGGGCTATCTCTATCTGGTTGTAGCCTGAATACCTGTCAAGGAAACTGTAATAGGAATGACCAGCTAACCTTTCCAGGATCTGATCAATGAATGGTAAAGGAAAGTAGTCTTTCCTCATGATGGTGTTCAACTTCCTGTAGTCAATGCACATTCTCCAACCAATAGTGACTCTAGTTGGCACGAGTTCATTATTAGCATTGGCTACAATGGTGATTCCGGACTTCTTAGGGACCACTTGAGTTGGACTCACCCATTGACTATCAGATATAGGGTATATGATACCCACGTCCAATAGTTTAAGAACATCGACCTTAACCAATTCCTTCATGTTTGGATTTAGTCTACGTTGTGGTTGCCGAGCAGTTTTTGTATTATCCTCAAGATATATGCGGTGAGTACAAATCGAGGGATCGATTCCCTTGAGGTCCGCTATCGTCCATCCAAGGGCTCCCTTATGCTCAATGAGAGTAGATATAAGCATACTCTCCTGTTCTTTCTCCTGGTGGACAGAGATCACCACTGGGTATGTCTCATCTTGACTTAAATAGAAATATTTTAAATCAGAGGGCAAAGGTTTTAGGTCAAGCTTTGGCGGCTTGAGATTAGACGGTAGAGGCACTACATCAGTTTAGGGCAACTCTTCAAATTGTGGCCTCCACCGGTTAACTTCAAGTACCGGTGCAGTATCAAGCAAGGCACACGTCTCCCTAATCATGTCACAATCAAGATCATGGGAGTGGGCCAGGCACGTCTCTAGAGGGTCAGAGGATAAGGTCAGATGTGTCGTATCTTTCACAAAAGAGTTAATCATGTTAATGTCATGGAAATCGTCATCATCCTCTAAGTTTCTGCCGTTATTGAAAAAGATATTTGACTCCAATGTTATATTCTCAAAAGACATAGTCATGACACTATTCCTGTAATTGATAATTGCGTTTGAAGTGGCAAGGAATGGGCAACCAAGAATGAAGGGAATCTGAGTGCTCATGTTATTGGTGGGTTCGGTGTCCAGGATGATAAAATCTATAGGGTAGTAAAATTTATCGACCTGGACCAACACATCCTCAATTATCTCTCTTGGTATACGAACAGAGCAATCAGCAAGTTGTAGTGTGGTTAGGGTGAGTTTTAATTCACCTAAACCTAACTGTTTGTATACTAAGTAAGGAATCAGATTGACGCTCGCTCCTAAGTCAAGAAGTCCGTGATCAATTCGATAATTCCCAATTACAAATGATATAGTTGGGCTACTAGGATCTTTGAATTTCTGCAGCACATCTTGCTTCAGGATGACACTCACTTTCTCAGTTAAGAAGATCTTCTTTTGAATACTCTGTTGTCGTTTGGTCGTGTATAAGTCTTTCAGGAATTTGGCATATAAAGGTATTTGTTTTACGACATCAAGTAGAGGAATGTTGACTTTCACTTGTTTCAACACCTTTAGAATATCTTGAGAGTTAGAGAGAGGTTTTGGTGAAACCAACCGTTGGGGGAACGGAGCAACTAGCTTCTCTAGAAGTTCCGGTTCTAATTTTTGTGGGGCATCACTGGATCCATCATTGTTGTCCTCTTCTAGTTCTTGAGGCTTTTCGGGTCTAACCGGAAGAGTTTTATCAATGATCTTCCCACTCCTAAGAGTGGTGATGGATTTAACATGCCCCATCTGATTTGAAGAGCTGGGATCATTAATCTCGTACTGCGGTTTAGGATTGGGGAGAGGTTGTGCAGGAAGCATCCCCTTTTCTATAACCGTCATACGAGAATCTATCTTTTGCATAAAATCTGTAATTCCCCGCATTGCCTGAGCCAGCTCTTGTATGGGATTTTGAACCGGTTCCTCTTGAGGTTTTACTTGATTTGGATTTTGATTGAAGAAACCTGGAGGAGTAGCCGTCTGTCCATTCCTCCAACTAAAGTTTGGATGATTTTTCCAGCCAGGGTTGTATGTATTGGAGTTAGGTCCAGTAAAAGGTCTTTAATAATTATTTACGGCATTGGCTTGTTCATTCAACACTCCTCGAAAGGCAGGTATTGTAGGACAGTTTTCAGTTGTGTGAATGTTGCAATCACAGATGCCGCAAACAATTTCATTGACCTTATCCTTCTTTCCTTCCATGGCCTCAACTTTCCTTATGAGCGTAGTCACTTTACACTTGAGATCATCCTCTTCTTTCAAGAGATATAATCCACCTTTCTCCTTTAATTGAGTCGGCCTAGAGGTGGTGTTCGCCATTGGGTAATAGTCCCATGATTGTGTTTTTTCAGCGAGACTATCGAGGTAATCCCATACCTCGTCAACATCTTTGTTAATGAACTCTCCATTACACATTGTCTCGACCATTTGGCGCATGGAAGATGTCAGTCCATCATAGAAAAAATTTGTAATACGCCACGTTTCAAATCCATGTTATGGGCATGAACTGACCAAATCTTTGAACCTTTCCCAACATTGGAAGAATGTTTCATCTTCCTTTTGGGCAAAGTTCATGATTGCTTTTCTGAGGGTAATCGTTTTATGATGTGGGAAGAATTTTTTTATGAATTCCCTCTGCATATCGTTCCATGTGCCAATGGATCTAGGACGCAGTGAATGTAACCACGTCTTAGCTTTCTCTTTTAAGGAAAAAGGAAAGAGTTTCAGCCTAATTGTATCCTTAGATACATTAGGAAAACATAAAGTAGCCATAATCTCATTGAACTCTTTCAAATGTAAATATGGACTTTCTGATTCAAGTCCATGGAATTTGGAAAGGAGTTGGATAACTCCTGGCTTCATGTCCATTTGTCCTGTGTTTTCAGGAAAAATCATGCATGAGGGCGTACTCACTCCCGCCGGTTGTAGATAATCTCGTAGAGTACGAGGTGGGGGTGCCTGTTGCACCTCATTCTCATCTTGGGTATCCTCCACCCTTAGTGGAAGTAGAGGAGGTGTATGTACGAGCCTGGACCGAAAAGGGTGCTTAAAGCATGGACTTAATGCTCTAATGACACCAAAGCATGGGACGGACTCCAGAGACCCAAGATCGACAGAATTACACATCAGGGACCTGGAAAAATCGAGAAACCGAAGCTCAAACGACTTGAAAGTCAGCCAGAATGCAAGATCATAGGGTTCCCACCATCTGATCAGTTCGAAACTCCATACGTGGTCTGAGGACCAAAAAATAACCGTACACGTCAAATTTTAGCCATTGGATCCCTCTGCAAGTGGCCCAACGCTCAGAGCAGCCCATAAACCATTGATTTTGGGCTCACCTGAGATCTGGATATGCCTAAAATTTGGTCTCAACCCATTATCTGAGGAGACAAAACGGATGAACGGAGCGGATTTCCGGGATCCATCATCATGGACCCCAAACGAGTTGGAAGTGCGTAGAGTGTACCAGCACGTGCGCTGCACCGGACCAGCCGGTCTGGTCAAACCGCATGCGACCCGTCTCCCTCTCTCTTCTGCGGAAAAAACGGACAGCGCGTTTACGATGTCCGTCCGTTTTTCGTTAGTGGGCCCCACACAGCAGTTCTTCGAAGGATCCGAGCCGTTCATGAGACTCACACCGCCAATCTTACTCAGGCCTAGGTGGATGAAAATTAAAAAGACTCCAGAGATCCTTTTTTTATCATTAAAACGGACGATAGACGGTGGAAGAGAAACATTGGTGGACCACACCAACACTCGAAAAAAGTCCAATCTCCGTCACTGTCATTGGGGTAAGCAAGTTGTCTCATGTAAGAAAATGGGAGACTATAAACATTGTTTGTTGTGGGGTTGTTGGGAAAGCTTTTGTGGAACCTTTCCAAACACGTGATTATCGAATGCTTAGGGACCATGGCCCACTGGCCCAAATGAATCTCCGGCGTCTTCAGTTTGTGTTCAAGAAGACTGAACGATTTAGATATTCCAATCGGTCCGATCAGAGCGCGAAAACGCGGGTGGAGTTCGACAGCAAGCTTCCGGCTGGGAATCATCTTCTGGCTGCGTATAGTCTCCGCAGGGAGTGCGGAAATCGGCCCCGGATGACAGTTCTATAAAAGAAAACGGAAAAAGAGAGGAGACATCTCGTCTTTGGTTGAAAGGAAGGGCTGCACGTCAGGGAGAGTGAAAGGAAGGGCTGCACGTCAAGGAGAGTGAAAGGATCAAACGGAAGTCTTTTGGAAGGCTGCACGTCAGGGAGAGCTGAAGCTCGGTTATGGGCTGTTGTTGCACGTCAGGAAGAGAAGATGGAACGTGGAGGCTGAAAAGACAATAAGTTCTTTCTTCTTCTCTTCTTCTCTTTTTCGTTTTCTTTTTCTTTCTATTTGTTTTGGATTTAGGCTAATCATGGTCGGCTAAACCTCTTAGCTAGGGCTAAGAGATGAAGCCTGTAGCGAGATGGGAGACACTATTTCATGCGTTTAATTTGAATTTATGAACTGAACTTGGTTTTAAGTTGATTATTAAAAGAATATTTTCTCAGTCTTTAATGGTCTGTTGTGACTGAAATTACAATGGGTTTGCAATGGCTTTGAATATCTCTTTTTCTCTTTTGATGTTTATGATGTCAGGAGGCCCTGTTGTTCACCATCGTCTCCTGGGCATGGTTGGATGATAGTACCCTTCCTAACTTTCATGTACTTTTGATTGGTTGGTAATTAGTTTAATCCTGTTATTTGCTTTGTCTCCTGGGCATGGTTAGATGATGGAATCCATTCTAATTCATACACCTTTTATCTCTTGAAAACCAGACCAAGTAAGTTCAGTTTGAATCCCATAATCCTTGATGCAGGCATAAGATCTCCCTGATCTCTACAAGTGGATCCTCTGAAACCCTAGTTTCTTTCCTCTGAATTCCTTAAAGTTTTAGATAATTATTCCACAATTATTTCTTAAATTCTATTTGGTTTAGATCATATCTTAGTCTAGTTCTATTTCTACCTAGTTTCAGGAAACGTACAAGTTTCAGTCCCTGTGGATTCGACCTCGGTCTTACCGAGTTTATTACTACATCACAACCCTATACTTGGGGAGTGAACAAGTTTTTGGCGCCGTTGCCGGGGACTGATGGCTACGTTTTTCTGAAATTAATTAGTTTTAGAATTAGGTTAAGATTAGGATTTTACTAACTTTAAGTTAAAAGTTTTTATTTTATTTTTAGAAACTAACCTGTTTTCCTTTTGTAGGATCCTGAAATAACTTCTAAATTGGTAATTCCTTCCTAATCTCTCTACTTCTTCCTATTTTTCTAATTAGGGTTTAAATTTTAGAAATTTTCTAATTCTAGTATCCTCCCTTCTGTAGGAAATAATTTATTTTTAGAAATTAGGTTATTTCTTTTCTTTTTAGAAATTAACTTTCTATTTTTATTTTAGTCACTTTCTAATTTTAAGTCTTTTAAAATCTAATTTGTTTCCTAATTTATTTTTAGAATTTTTGTTTAGAAACTAACCTTCCTATTTTGTAGGCCTTTAAGATAGAAATTTCTAATTCGGTAAGCTCCTTCGCTACTTTATATTTTTTCAGTTCTCTTTTAATAATTTACTTTCTAGTTTAGATCTTTTCTAATTTATTTTAGAAATTTTCACTTTCTTTTAAGACTTCCTTCTTTTATAAATTAATTTACTGCTATTTTTCTTTTAAAGGATCATTCCTCTCTTTTTAGAATTTAACTTATTCTGTTTTATTTTGTAGGTTTTTAACTTAAGACTCCAATTTGGTAATTTCTTTCAAACTCTCTCTTTCTTTCTAGATTTTCTTTTCCTTTCTTAGGATTAGATTTTTTTTTAGAGCTGCGAGTGTTTCATGCCCAAGTGGGCCCGTGACAACACTCGACATCTCTTGACTGAAGGAGGATTGGTTGAGGGGTTGACTATCCATCGCAAGACTAGACACCGCTCGAAACCCCCTGAGTTAACTGAAGTTATGGCTGAAGACCAACCTCCTCTACTTCCACCAAGGGTGGAGGGTACCCAAGATGAGAATGAGGTGCAACAGGCACCCCCACCTCATACTTTACGAGATTATCTACAACTGGCGGGAGTGAGTATGCCCTCATGCATGATTTTTCCTGAAAACACAGGACAAATGAACATCAAGCTAGGAGTTATCCAACTCCTTCCCAAATTTCATGGACTTGAATCAGAGAGTCCATATTTACATTTGAAAGAGTTCGATGAGATTATAGCTACATTATGTTTTCCTAATGTATCTGAGGATACAATTAGGCTGAAACTCTTTCCTTTTTCCTTAAAAGAGAAAGCTAAGACGTAGTTACATTCACTGCGTCCTAGATCCATTGGCACATGGAACAACATGCAGAGGGAATTCATAAAAAAATTCTTCCCACATCATAAAACGATTACCCTCGAAAGCGATCATGAACTTTGCCCAAAAGGAAGATGAAACATTCTTCCAATGTTGGGAAAGGTTCAAAGATTTGGTCAATTCATGCCCACAACACGGATTTGAAATGTGGCGCATTACAAATTTTTTCTATGATGGACTGACATTTTCCATGCGCCAAATGGTCGAGACAATGTGTAATGGAGAGTTCATCAACAAAGATGTTGACGAGGTATGGGATTACCTCGATAGTCTCTGAAAAACACAATCATGGGACTATTACCCAATGGCGAACACCACGTCTAGGCCGACTCAATTAAAGGAGAAAGGTGGATTATATCTCTTGAAAGAAGAGGATGATCTCAAGTGTAAAGTGATTACGCTCATAAGAAAAGTTGAGGCCATGGAAGGAAAGAAGGATAAGGTCAATGAAATTGTTTTGCGGCATCTGCGATTGTAACATTCACACAACTGAAAAATGTCCTACAATACCCGCCTTTCGAGGAGTATTGAATGAACAAGCCAATGCGGTAAACAACTATCAAAGACCTTTTCGGACCTAACTCCAATACATACAACCCTGGTGGAAAAATCATCCAAACTTTAGTTGGAGGAATGGACAGACGGCTACTCCTCCAAATTTCCTTAATCAAAATCCAAATCAAGTGAAACCTCAAGAGGAACCGGTTCAAAATCCCATACAAGAGCCGGCTCAGGCAATGCGTGGAATTACAGATTTTATGCCAAAGATAGATTCTCGTATGACGGTTATAGAAAAGGGGATGCTTCCTGCACAACCTCTCCCCAATCCTAAACCGCAGAACGAGATAAGTGATCCCAACTCTTCAAATCAGATGGGGCATGCTAAATCCATCACCACTCTTAGGAGTGGGAAGATCATTGATAAAACTCTTCCGGTTAGGCCCGAAAAGCCTCAAGAACTAGAAGAGGACAATAATGATGGATCTAGTAATGCCCCACAAAAAGTAGAACCGGAACTTCTAGAGAAGCCAGTTGCTCCATTCCCCCAACGGTTGGTTTCACCAAAACCTCTCTCTAACTCTCAGGATATCCTAGAGGTGTTGAAACAGGTGAAAGTCAACATTCCTCTACTTGATGTCGTTAAACAGATACCTTTATATGCCAAATTCCTGAAAGACTTATGCACGACCAAAAGACGAAAAATTATTCAAAAGAAAATCTTCTTGATTGAGAAAGTAAGTGCCATCCTGAAGCAAGACGTGCCACAGAAATTCAAGGATCCCGGTAGCCCAACCATATCATGTGTAATCGGGAACCATCGAATTGATCACGCACTTCTTGACTTAGGAGCGAGCGTCAATCGATTCCCTACTCGGTATACAAACAGCTTAGGTTTGGGTGAATTAAAACCCACCCTAACTACACTATAACTTGCCGATCGCTCTGTTCGTATACCAAGAGGGATAATTGAGGATATGTTAGTCCAGGTCGATAGATTTTACTACCCTCGTAGATTTTATTATCCTGGATACCGAACCCATCAATAACATGAGCACTCGATTCCCGTCATTCTTGGTCGCCCATTCCTTGCCACGTCAAATGCAATTATCAATTGCGGGAATGGTGTCATGACTTGTCTTTTGAAAATTTAACATTGGAGTCAAACATTTTTTCAATAACGGCAAGAACTCGAGAATGATGACGATTTCCACGACATTAATATGATTGACTCTTTCGTGGAAGATACGACACCGCTGACCTTGACCCTCTAGAGACGTGCCCGGCCCACTCCCATGATTTTGATGATGACATGATTAGGGAGACGTGCGCCTTACTTGATACTGCACCGGTACTTGAAGTTAACCAGTGGAGGCCACAATTTGAAGAATTGCCACAAACCGATGTAGTGCCTCTACCGTCTAATCTCAAGCCGTCGAAGCTTGATCTAAAACCTTTGCCCTCTGATTTGAAATATGCCTATTTAGGTCAAGATGAGACATACCCGGTGGTGATCTCTGCCCACCTAGAGAAAGAACAGGAGAGTATGCTCATATCTACTTTCATTGAGCATAAAGGAGCCCTGAGATGGATGATAGCAGACCTCAAGGGAATCGATCCCTCGATTTGTACTAACAGCATATATCTTGAGGATAATGCAAAAATCGCTCAGCAACCACAACGTAGACTAAATCCAAACATGAAGGAAGTGGTTAAGGTCGAGGTTCTTAAACTATTGGACGTGGGTATTATATACCCTATGTCTGATAGTCAATGGGTGAGTCCAACTCAAGTGGTCCCTAAGAAGTCCGGAATCACCATCGTAGCCAATGATAATAATGAACTCGTGCCAACTAGAGTCACTACTGGTTGGAGAATGTGCATTGACTACAGGAAGTTGAATACCGTCACGAGGAAAGACCACTTTCCTTTACCATTCATTGATCAGATCCTGGAAAGGTTAGCTGGTCATTCCTATTACAGTTTCCTTGACGGGTATTCGGGCTACAACCAGATAGAGATAGCCCCTGAAGACCAGGAAAAGACCACATTTACATGTCCCTACGGCACCTTTGCCTATCGAAGGATGCCATTCGGACTATGTAATGCCCCTGCCACCTTTCAGCGATGTATGCTTAGTATCTTTTCTGATATGGTAGGGCAATATCTGGAGGTCTTCATGGACGATTTCTCTGTTTACGGTCCATCTTTCAGCAAGTGCTTGGAAAGTCTTAAATGTGTGCTGAAAAGATGTGAAGAGAAGAACCTGGTACTTAATTGGGAGAAGTGTCATTTCATGGTTCAGAAGGGAATTGTCCTTGGGCATATCATCTCGTCCAAGGGAATCGAGGTAGATAAGGCAAAAATTGATCTTATCTCTAACCTACCTCCACCCAAGAACATCAGAGACGTGCGATCCTTCTTAGGACACGCAGGATTTTACAGGCGATTCATAAAGGACTTTAGTCTCCTCTCTCGTCCTTTATGTACTCTTCTTCAAAAGGATGCTCCGTACGAGTGGACTGAGCAATGCCAGGAAGCTTTCACCAAGCTTAAGGGCACGTTAACCACTGCACCTATCATGCAGCCACCCGACTGGAGCCTTCCTTTTGAGCTTATGTGCGACGCTTCTGATTATGATCTAGGGGCGGTCCTAGGTCCGAGAAAAGATAAGAGGCCCTACGTCATTTATTACGCGAGTAGGACTCTAAATCCGCCAAGTGAACTACTCGACTACGGAAAAGGAACTCTTAGCCGTAGTGTTCGCCTTGGATAAATTTAGGTCCTACTTGATCGGATCCAAGATCATTATCTACACAGATCATGCGGCTGAAGTATCTTCTTTCTAAGAATGATTCTAAGCCCCGCCTGATACGATGGATCCTTCTACTCCAAGAATTTGATTTGGAAATTAAAGATAAAAAGGGAGTAGAAAACGTTGTGGCCGATCACCTTTCTCGCCTTAATACCTCTGATTCCCTTGAGACGCCCCATATCAACAACATGTTTCCCGATGAACAATTTCTGAGTCTCCCATTCACCTTGGTTTGCGATATTGCTAATTATCTTGCTACAGGTGCCATACCGACACAATGGACCGCGCAAGATAAGAAGAAAATTTTCACCGAGGTGCGCAACTTTTCTGGATGATCCTTACTTATTTAAATATTGCCGGACCAAATCCTAAGGAGATGTGTACCGGACGATGAGCATCAGAGCGTCTCCTTCTGTCACTCAGAGGCCTGTGGTGGTCACTTTTCTGCTAAAAAGACCACGGCCAAGATTCTACAGTGTGGCTTTTACTGGCCCACTATGTTTAGGGACACTCATGAGTTTTGCAAAGCTTGTGAGCGTTGTCAGAAATTGGGAGCATTGTCCCGTCGAAATATGATGCCTTTGAATCCCATTCTTATCATTGAAGCATTTGATTGTTGGGGCATCGATTTCATGGGACCATTCCCCCAATCATTTAGAAATCTGTATATTTTGCTCGCCGTGGATTATGTCACTAAATGGATCGAAGCGATTCCATGTCGAACTAATGACCATCACACGGTCATTAAATTCCTAAAAAAAAATATCCTTTCTCGATTCGGAACGCCTCGAGCCATCATTAGTGATGGGGGCTCACACTTTTGTAATAGACCATTCGAGAGCTTAATGAAGAAATACGGTATCTCTCATAAGGTGAGCACCCCATACCATCCACAGACAAGTGGACAAGCTGAGATTTCCAATAGGGAGATCAAACACATTTTGGAGAAAACGGTTAACCCAGATCGTAAGGATTGGTCAATCCGATTGACCGATGCCTTATGGGCATACCGTACTGCCTTTAAAACCCCTATTGGAATGTCTCCCTTTAGACTTGTCTATGGGAAGGCTTGTCACTTGCCTGTGGAGTTGGAACATAAAGCATACTGGGCGATCAAAAATCTTAATTTCAATCTGGACAACGCTGGCTCGCTACGCAAACTTCAATTGAATGAACTTGAGGAAATCCGGAATGATGCGTACGATAATTCGAGAATTTACAAGGACAAGATGAAAGCATTTCATGACCAACACATTTTGCGAAAATCATTCACGCCTGGTCAGAAGGTCCTTTTGTACAATTCTCGATTACATCTCTTTCCGGGTAAGCTTCGATCTCGTTGGACCGGCCCTTACATTGTTGTCACTGTTTTTCCATATGGGGCCGTTGAGATAAGAGATCCCGACAATGGCAAGGAGTTTAAAGTCAATGGACATCGATTGAAACCATTTGTCGACAAATTTGATTCAGAGGACATGTCCATGCCTCTGACGGATCCTGTTTACCAGGATTGATCTCCTAGTCTAATGGAGGTATAGGTAGGTTTCCTGTTTTCTTAGGACTAGGGTAGTCGCTTTATTTGTCTGGCTGAAGACAGTAAACTTAGCGCTCCTGGGAGGCAACCCAGCTCTTCATTTCATTTCATTTATATAATTAGTTAGTCCAATGTTTGTGGGTAACATTACTGCAAACCCTCACGAGACTACAACTCGTCCACTAGGGGCAACCTAGGGGTTTAAAGGCTTATTGCATATGCTAAATGCAATCGAGAGCACCTACGAAAGTGGTATAGGTAGGATTTTATCTTATTTTACTTCTGTTGGTTTTTCTCTTGTGCTGACCCACTCTTACGTAGATATCTTTGGAAAGCCTCTTGATTCTTTCATCCAGGTACTATCTTTCCATCACTCCTCTTATATTTTTGTTGTCTCATGTGCATTGCATGCCTATTTCTTTTACATTGAGGACAATGTAGATTTTAGGTTGGGGGTGGGAAATTAGGTTTCCTAATCAGTGTTTTCTTAGTCTTGAGCGAAAATTGTGAAAATTTTAAATTTTTCTGGAAGTTCATATGAATTCAAAGTGATTTTGATGGCCATCTGGGACATTGGGAATTGCAAAATACATGATGTTGGTAATTTACGACTCTTGGATTTGGTTATCTATTAAATTTCACAGCTAAGTTTGAATTGTTAATCCATTATTAGAATTTGTAAATATTGATTGAGTCATGAATTCGCAAGACACATCTCGCTTGCATATTAAGGTTTCAGTCTGATATTGAAGGATTAACGTAGTACTCACTAAGCATGAAAAGAACCAGCCTTAGAAAATTGAAAGGATTGGGCGAATAATCTTCACCATAGGTTTGCTCTCTATAGGTGTAGATTTAATTCCCTATGAATGATATGTGAAAATTTTGGGTGTATAATCTTCATCATAGGTTTACTCCCCGTAGGTGAGGATTTGATTCCCCTTCTTGGCGTCACTTTTAATGGAAAAATCAAAAGCTGAAGGAATGAAAAGATGATCTGTGAGGCAAGTTTTGGTTATCATGAATTATCTTATTGGTGACCAATGATATCCTGAAATTGAGAAGTGAGTTTCATGTTAATAAGCCGAGATTATGCTATACACCCATGGAACTTAATGTTTAGAATTGTTCTGATTGATGGATTAATACTTTGAACTCGATTATGAAATTATCATATGCTCGAGTTCAGGAGATAGTAATGGCCAACATTCATGAATCATAGAATTCTAGGATCTGGATTGTTTTTCAAAAATCATTCGATTTTAGAAATTGTTCTGTAATTCTCAACTTATTTTTCGCATACTTTGCTCGGGACTAGCAAAATGCTGGTTGGGGGTTGTGTTGAGGGTCAAATATTGCATATCAGACCCAGTTGTTGCATAGATTTACACGCATGATACCGCTTAATGGCCTGATTAATCGTGTTTGTAATGCAGAGTGTATGTACGAGCCTGGACCGAAAAGGGTGCTTAAAGCATGGACTTAACGCTCTAATGACACCAAAGCATGGGACGGACTCCAGAGACCCAAGATCGACAGAATTACACATCAGGGACCCGGAAAAATCGAGAAACCGAAGCTCAAACGGCCTGAAAGTCAGCCAGAATGCAAGAACATAGGGTTCCCACCATCTGATCAGTTCGAAACTCCATACGTGGCCTGAGGACCAAAAAATAACCGTACACGTCAAATTTTAGCCATTGGATCCCTCTGCAAGTGGCCCAACGCTCAGAGCAGCCCATAAACCATTGATTTTGGGCCCACCTGAGATCTGGATATGCCTAAAATTTGGTCTCAACGCGTTAAATGAGGAGACAAAACGGATGAACGGAGCGGATTTCCGGGATCCATCATCATGGACCCCAAACGAGTTGGAAGTGCGTATAGTGTACAAGCACGTGAGCCGGACCAGCCGGTCCGGTCAAACCGCATGCGACCCGTCTCCCTCTCTCTTCGTGAAAACGGCGCCGCATTTACTGGCCCATCCGTTTTCGTTAGTGGGCCCCCTCAGCTTCTTCAAGGATCCGAGCCGTTCATGAGACTCACACCGCCAATCTTACTCAGGCCTAGGTGGATGAAAATTAAAAAGACTCCAGAGATCCTTTTTTTATCATTAAAACGGACGATAGACGGTGGAAGAGAAACATTGGTGGACCACACCAACACTCGACAAAAACCAGTCCTTCCTGACTGAAATTTCACCACGCATCTAATGGACGGCATGGATTCTTCCGTAGACGTCAATAATGGGCCCCACCAAGAGTCCAGCGGCGATCGTCCGCAGGTTGTGGAACCTTTCCAAACACGTGATTATCGAATGCTTAGGGACCATGGCCCACTGGCCCAAATGAATCTCCGGCGTCTTCAGTTTGGGTTCAAGAAGACTGAACGATTTAGATATTCCAATCGGTCCGATCAGAGTGCGAAAATGCGGGTGGAGTTCGACAGCAAGCTTCCGGCTGGGAATCATCTTCTGGCTGCGTATAGTCTCCGCAGGGAGTGCGAAAATCGACCCCGGACGACAGTTCTATAAAAGAAAACGGAAAAAGAGAGGAGACATCTCGTCTTTGGTTGAAAGGAAGGGCTGCACGTCAGGGAGAGTGAAAGGAAGGGCTGCACGTCAAGGAGAGTGAAAGGATCAAACGGAAGTCTTTTGGAAGGCTGCACGTCAGGGAGAGCTGAAGCTTGGTTATGGGCTGCTGCTGCACGTAAGGAAGAGAAGATGGAACGTGGAGGCTGAAAAGACAATAAGTTCTTTCTTCTTCTCTTCTTCTCTTTTTCGTTTTCTTTTTCTTTCTATTTGTTTTGGATTTAGGCTAATCGTGGTCGGCTAAACCTCTTAGCTAGGGCTAAGAGGTGAAGCCTGTAGCGAGATGGGAGACACTATTTCATGCGTTTAATTTAAATTTATGAACTGAACTTGGTTTTAAGTTGATTATTAAAAGAATATTTTCTCAGTCTTTAATGGTCTGTTGTGACTGAAATTACAATGGGTTTGCAATGACTTTGAATATCTCTTTTTCTCTTTTGATGTTTATGATGTCAGGAGGCCCTGTTGTTCACCATCGTCTCCTGGGCATGGTTGGATGATAGTACCCTTCCTAACTTTCATGTACTTTTGATTGGTTGGTAATTAGTTTAATCCTGTTATTTGCTTTGTCTCCTGGGCATGGTTAGATGATGGAATCCATTCTAATTCATACACCTTTCATCTCTTGAAAACCAGACCAAGTAAGTTCAGTTTGAATCCCATAATCCTTGATGCAGGCATAAGATCTCCCTGATCTCTACAAGTGGATCCTCTGAAACCCTAGTTTCTTTCCTCTGAATTCCTTAAAGTTTTAGATAATTATTCCACAATTATTTCTTAAATTCTATTTGGTTTAGATAATATGTAAGTCTAGTTCTATTTCTACCTAGTTTCAGGAAACGTACAAGTTTCAGTCCCTGTGGATTCGACCTCGGTCTTACCGAGTTTATTACTACATCACAACCCTATACTTGGGGAGTGAACACGAGGCTAGGTGCCTGTTGCACCTCATTCTCATCTTGGGTATCCTCCACCCTTGGTGGAAGTAGAGGAGGTTGGTCTTCAACCATAACTTCAGTTAACTCAGGGAATTTCAAGCGGTGTCTAGTCCTGCGATGGATAGTCAACCCCTCAACCAATCCTCCTTGATCAAGAGACGTCGAGTGTTGTCATGGGCCCACTTGGGCATGAAACACTCGTAGTCCTCAATTAAATTCGAACGAAAAGAAAATCTAGAAAGAGAGTTGGAAAGAAATTACCGAATTGGAGTCCCAAGTTAAAAACCTGCAAAATAAAACAGAAATAAGTTAGATTCTAAAAAGAGGAGAAAAACAATCCTTTAAAAGAAAGATAACAGCAAACTGATTTCTAAAAGAAAGTGGAAACTACTAAAATAAATTAGGAAAGTCCTAAACTAGAAAGTAGATTACTAAAAGAGAACTGAAAAAAAAATAGAAAGTAGGGAAAGAGCTTACCGAATTAGAAATTTCTATCTTAAAAGCCTACAAAATAAGAAGGTTAGTTTCTAAACAAAAATTCTAAAAATAAATTAAGAAACAAATTAGATTCTAAAAGAGTTAAAATTAGAATGTTACTAAAATAAAAATAGAAGGTTAATTTCTAAAAAGGGAAAGAAATAACCTAATTTCTAAAAATAAACTATTTCCTACAGAAGGGAGGATACTAGAATTAGAAAATTTCTAAAATTTAAACCCTAATTCTAAAAATAGGAAAAAGTAGAGAGATTAGGAAGGAATTACCAATTGAGAAACTTATGTCAAGATCCTATAAAACAGAAACAAGTTAGTTTTGAACTCAAATAAAAATAAATAAAAAAACTAAGGTTAGTAAAATTCTAATCTTAAACTAATCCTAAAACCAATTAATTTCAGAGAAGCTGTCAGTCCCCAGCAACGGCGCTAAAACTTGTTCACTCCCCAAGTATAGGGTTGTGATGTAGTAATAAACTCGGTAAGACCGAGGTCGAATCCACAGGATCTAATCTCGCGTTTCCTGAAACTAAGTAGAAATAGAACTAGTCTAGGATGCGATCTAAACTTGGCTGACTTTCAGGCCGTTTGAGCTTCGGTTTCTCGATTTTTCTAGGTCCCTGATGTGTAATTCTATGATCTTGGGTCTCTTGAGTCCGTCCCATGCTTTGGTGTCATTAGAGCGTTAAGTCCATGCTTTAAGCACCCTTTTCGGTCCAGGCTCGTACATACACTCGCATTACAAACACGATTAATCATGCCATTAAGCGGTATCATGCGTGTAAATCTATGCAACAACTGGGTCTGATATGCAATATTTGACCCAAAAACATATATGCAGCTACCATTTAACCAAGAATGTGATAAACAGTTGCTACATGATCCCGATGATGGTGGAAAGCATCATCTCTGATGCTCAGGTAAGGGTGCGAATTTACTATTATGATGGAATGAAAACCAAATTGGATTTATGAGATTCAAATCCTATACAGATTTTGGGATTCCAATTTGCAAATACCCAATCTAAGTGAATTTTGGGAAGGAAGGGCCTGAAATTTTCAATGTATAGGATTGGGTTTCGAAAATCCCTAATTATCTGGATGTAGGGTTTCGAAATCTAAATGCCCAATATTCGAATTTTGAGATTTTAAATCCCTAATTTGATTCTGAATGAGATTTGAAAACCCTAATCGGTAAGCTGGATTCTGTGATTCGATAATCCCTAATAATCTCATTTGGGGATTCAAATCCGAAATCCCTAATTTCCTGATTTGGGGTTTCGAATCCAAAATCCAAAATCCCTAATTCGATTCTGAATGAGATATGAAAACCCTAATCGGTAAGCTGGATTCTGTGATTCGATAATCCCTAATAATCTCATTTGGGGATTCAAATCCGAAATCCCTAATTTCCTGATTTGGGGTTTCGAATCCAAAATCCGAAATCCCTAATTTGAATAACAATTTTTTAGGGTTTTCGAAATTCAAATCTCTAATCTGAATATCTCTGGATTCAGGGATTCGGAAATTCCTGATCACAACTATTTCAGGAATTCGAAAATCCCTGATGTGATCAGATATGACTGGATGTGGTCATCCATACCTATGCACAGATGTCTCTGATACTAACTGTGGGACTTAATCTATATGCGGAATAGGCCCACGGATCTATCTGTGCATGGGACATGGGGATCAAGGGTTCAGATAGCGTACCTAGCTGTGAAGCCGCCATAGAAGCCAGATAATAATACCAGAATACCGATAGAGCTTAGGATCTTCCTCCCCTTCACACCCTTTTTGCCACTCAAAAGATGGGACTCGAATTCTGCCGTGGTGTAGGATCGGGGACCCAACTCTCTTATATAGAGACTGTGGAGGGGGAGTTTGAAACCCATCAAAACTCCCTCTCCTACGCTCCACATTGTTGTGTCCTAGTTCGACTCCAATTGCTGTCTGCGTAAACAGCTATAGCATTCCAGCCCTAATACGCATTGCTATGCAATCAGAGTTGTGCAACGAATCACCTGAAGTGGGGTCCACTGGTCTACTCAATCATCCAGTCCAACTGAATGACAATCCAGACCGTTGATCAGTAAGGCCCACTAGATAGAGTTCTTACATTAAGATCTCAACGCTTCAATCTTCATACAAGTTTTTGCAACCTTATCAGCAGGTGAGATGGCTAATAAACATTATAGTGGGCCCTAGGAAGTTTTTAATGGTAGGTGTTTCATCACACGCTTTTCCTATAGTTGGGATCTACATGAGATTGTCTTATCCATACCATCGATCCATTGTACAAGCTTATTTTAGGATATAAGAACAAAGACGATGCATATGCAAAGATCAAGGGGGGTTTCAAATCCTTTGGTATATTTGGCACCAGTGGGTTTCAAATCCCCTCAAAGAGGGGTTTGAAATCAAAGGTGAAAGCTCGGATTATATCTAAAATCCTTCCAAGAGTTGCATGTATAACATTTGTGTCACTAGATTATTAATTTATTGGGCACATGATGCACTAATGATATCTAAAAATTTTTATTTTTTATTTTTTTAAAATAAAGGTGGGAACGCATCACCTGGAATTCATTGCACAAAAGACGCTATAAAAAGAGGGGAGGACCCCAAATGGGCCTCACCGCTAAAGAACCACATTCGGGCGGCAGCCAGAGGCAAAAAGATGGCCCGCCTATCATATCTAAACAAAAGACCACCCCCAAAAAAAACCAAAAAGAAAAACAAAAAACTATCTCCTGGGCGTGCCCAGTTCCATTCTATCGAGGCACATGAGGCCCTTCACTTCTCTTGGGACGGAGTTTCGGGGAATATCTCAAAATAATTAGATTATCAATTACATTACTATAATTACTTTAATATGATGATCAGTGCCATCCAAACATTGTTCATGTAAATCAATGGTTAAAAATCATTGGTTTGTCACTTGGATGTGATCTTATCCTTGTAGCCCATCTAAGACTAATAATTTCATCATTTTTTAGCAAAGTATATGTTTCAATGGGCTTATTACAACCATTGTGTCAAACATTAAATGCATACACTAATTGTGCAATCAATCTTGTAATCAAGGTGGGCCAGGCATTTGGCTGGGAGAGAGTCAAGATAACTCAGATTAAGGTCCAAAATGATTTGACTGATATTTTGCAGGCATTTGCATGGCTCCTGATCAACGGCCAACCTTGCGTTGTTTACAAACTGCACCATGGCTCGCCTGCACTTTCGTCCATGGGCCCACCTTTCACAAATAAGGCTGGAATGTAGAAATAGGCCCCACCTCGCTGCAGTAAAAAAATGCCCCCACATGAGGAGCAATGATTAACTAGTACGTGATCATCACATATGCAAACATGTGAACCCCTGGCCCACCCATGAACACTGCCATCCACAACTTTATTTTTGAAAAGTGGCTTTGCCTCGTCCACCATATATAGGCTAAGGGAGCTGAGAGCTGTGTGAGACTCGAAATGTTACTGGCAAGACTGGGTGTGTGGATGTGGCTCGTGTGTGTCATATCTAGGCCGTTCATCGGGTGGCCCACCATGGATACTCGAAATCATGAGTTGCGATACCAAGAAAGTAATAGTTAAAAAGAATATAGAGGTTTTACGGTATGAGCCCAAACATGAGTTAGATCCTAAGCTCATGTGGACCACGACAAAGGAAGTTATTTTAGGGAATGAACATCTTCCATTAAAAGCTTTTTAGGGCCCCACAAAAGTTTCCGGTCAAACTGATATTTGTTTTTTACCATTCATCCAAGTGCTAGCCATCTCATGAACGGTTAGATGGTAGAGTGTCATTTTGGGCAATTTGATCAGGACTGGCCAGACAAGTTATTTGTAAGAAATGAAAAGTATTATCAATTGACTAAATCACATCCCTCCATTATGGCATTTGTTCTCCTCGCCTTTGCTCCATTACACAACACAATAGTGATTTTTTCTTCTTCTGTATATCTTGCAAGATGATACCTACATTTGTTATTTGAATCCGGATCTTCTCCTTGCTACAGGTAGGGATTCCTTGCTTGTTGCAATTTGATTGGGCTACATCACCACGTATTGCATTTGATGCAGCAGTACGGACAATGTCGTGATGATGTGGACCAATCACAATGCAGAGAATCCTTGCATGTGGAAAGAAGAGGATCTGGATTCCTATGATTTAAGGCGTTACTCTTGGTGGTGGATACCACTATGCATGGACATGTCCCTTACATGACCTACCCTATTTGCAAAAAAACGAACTGGGTGTTGAAAATCAGTGGTTTTTCAAAATAAAAAGAAAATTTTGAAAGTTTCAAAATTTCAGGAATTTTCCGCCAAAATGCATTTTGAAAATTTTGAAATAAAAAGTGTGGTGTGTGCTTTGTCCCACATCGGAAATGCAAAGAATGATTGTGTGGTTTATATGAAATGTTGTGAAGAGTATTCTTACTTGGAGTTTTTGGAGGAGGTGATACTCGGGTTGGGCGTGGGCAGTGAGGCAGTGTGGCTGTAGTGGCGCTAGATGACGCATTTTACACTTCGTATGTGTCGCAGAGTGGTCGCTCCTTCGTGACCTGGCGCGAGATGGTACGATAGGTCCGGTCTGTGCCTGTATATAGTGGGGTCTGAAATGGTCTAAGTTTTATAAAAGACTGAGAACGGTCGGATCATAAATCCGAAACGTTCAGCAGTTTCTGAAAACAGCTCTCTGCCTTGAAAGCCAAATGGTCCGAAAATGGACGGACCATGATGATCCAATGGTCAGATCCCTTGATCCGACGACTAGAAACGTTTGGGATTAATTGACAACAGCCAGAAATGTTTTCAAACATTTTGGACCATTGAATACCACACAACAACGGTGTTGTACCTGATGCCTATATAAATTGGACCATCCAGTCCAATTTCATCATCTCAACACACCATCCCTCCCATCAAATCAGATACATTCCAAATATCTCTTATATAATACTCTGAAAAATCTCTACCATCTGAGTCTGTCAGAAGAAATATGCTACGTTAAAATTGTTCCATAGTAGACCTATCGTGATTGCTGCATGCTGAATCCAGATAAGACTTGTCTTATCCTGGAAGCAATTCGCCTGTAACCCATCAGCAGTTGATAAAGGGACGAATCACGCTTTAAGGACAACGTATTTTATACGTGATTCAGCCTGGTGAAATATTTTTTCAATTTATTTTTTATATTTTCGGATCCAAACATCAATTTTTAACACTTGGATTGATGCCGGGAATAAACATCTCAAGCTAGGCCCAAGCTTATTGGTTGTAGCCCGTCACTGCTAGACTTAGACTTAGGTTCAATCTTGCAAGTCAGGCTTGGAGTGAACTTGGCCTAGCTTTGGCCCACCCCTTCACAACTTTACGTGCAAGTAATTATCATGCATGTAACATTGATTTAAGTAAACAAAAAAAACATGATTAACTTTTCATGACTTTTGAGTTGCATGATCACAACGGCTTCAACTAAAATTTTGTGAGATATTAAAGCTTACATGTGTTATAAAATCTTCATATTTGGACTAGTGACTCTAAATTAGAAATTGAATGGAATGTCCAAGCTTAAAAGGTGGCAACAAAATTTCCAAACTTTAAATTAAATTTCTTCACTTATATTTATTTTAAAATATATTATAACATTTTTTAAAATAAAAATTGTTGAACTATTTTTTTAACTTCTACTTTTATTCTTTATTTGTCCAATAGATTTTGAAATAACTAAGGTATAGGAGGAAACTAAAAAAATAGTAACAGGTAAATTTAATTTATATTTATTTATTAAAATTACATGCAAGAATTCTTGTTCCTATGAAAATAATCACATACCTCCCTTATGTACCTAATGTGTTACTTTCTTTAATGCAACTTAACATTTATTAAATTCTCTATGTTTATAAATTTGTTATCTTTCTTTTTTCTCATGATTCTAGAAATCGCGCTGATTTAACACTCAGTTGGGTCACCCCATAAAATTATAACTAAAATTTAATGTTATGATTAAATTGAAAATGGATTAATCATAAAATCAATGTGATTTTTGCATGTCAGCCCATGAAATTTGTTTTGGACTAAACATATATACCATTTAAATGCCATGAAAACCGTCGTTTTCATCACATGTTAGAAGATTAGTAAGATAAAATAAACTGATAAGCCACACCAATAGCAATAATTCAAAATTGTCCCCAAAACCTCTACTACATGGGTTTTGGCCACCTGAGTTTTGGATAAGGATGAATTTTGTACCTTTCCTTCATCCTTGTGGGCCCTACATGATGAACGGGTTTGATGAAAGATACACATCATAGTCTCCACACAAGCAAACCTATGGTTGGTTTCCCATTCCCATAGTCTCCTGTGGTGTGGCGCACTTGAATCGTTTATATAAAACTCAGTTTATCCAAGCAGGGCCTAACAATAAGGAGCCCAAAAGATGGGCGTGCCTGACCGACGGACTGGATCTCCACACGCATGCCATGTTGGCACATGTGGTGAGATATGGTTTTAGACTCCGACGAGTTTGATGCGAGTCGTCCATGTCACCCGACTCAGGTGAATTTGGCCGACTAAGACCCGACTCACCTTGCATCAGGCGCGTCATCCGATTTACCCTGAACCAGGATCATTAGTCTGTTGAGCGCCTGTATCGAATGGTTGTGATCTTTTAATCGAAGTGACATTGTGGGATGCGCAGTTTGCATGAAACCAAAAAATGATGCTGATTTAAAACTCAAGTGGACCACACCATAAGAAACTATGGGGATTGATCCCTATCATTGAAAACATCTGGGGGATGCATATGTTGTTCATACATTTTTATTTTTATTTTTTTTACAGACGTACCATATACATCCTGCACCAATCCCAGGGGTATTGAACCCTAGAACTCGTATTGACATTCAGAGGAGTATACCAGCTAAGAAAGGATAAGGATGGAACTCGTGTTGAAATTCATAAGAATATACGACCTAAGCAAGGATAAGAATTCATTCATCCGTTTTTACATATTTATTTTCCATTTTTGTGTATGATTTTTTGTGCAAGATACCAAAAATAAAACATATATATCTAGAGCTAAAGCATACCCTTCAGCTGGGTGTTTCTGTTTTGCTTGCACTAAGTGCTAAATCACATTGATTAACCATGAAATATCATAATATTTCCTAAAAACAATGCATTTCAACTCACTCTGCTACACTTGATACAATATTCTTTAAATCAAGTACGCATTCATTAGCGAACACTTGATCTGACCCTAAGGTATTCTCCGCGAGTAATGTTGGCGGCACCAGGGTGGTTCACAAGAAGGTTTGTACGAGAGATTAAATGGGTTGATCACCGGCGATGATGCTAGCTACTTACCTTCCAAAATTAGCAGATGAATAAGTTAGATGCGTGTAGGTCAGATGACGGTTGCAACACGGACATTTTCTTTGAGTTGAAGCAGGATATTGCTAAATAACATAAAGAATGAAACGAGACAAATGAGATGTGCAGGTGGAAAAGGTGCATGTTCTTGCTACACAGGTTAAGGAATGAAATTAGACAAATGTACTGTCGAAGGTGTTGAGTGTGTAAGAGTAGTTTGGTAAATTGAAAACTAAAATCTAAAATTAATTTAAGTACTAAATTTTACAACATATAAGTATTAAAACATTTATTTAGTAATTTGTCATTTTTAAAAAAAGCAATAATATATGAAAATAAGAATTTTTTACTAAAATTTTACTAAATTTGACACTTAAGGCATATTTGCTTAATCCAATTATAAGACATTTCCGCTCTGATATTGTTGATGCAGTTTTCCGGTAGACCCTCCTTAAACCCTCACACACCTGCGCACAAGAGATAAAAGTACAAACGAGACCCTGGCTAATATAGTGGACCATCTGATGCCTAAGTCTGGAACCTAGGTCTTTATAGGAGATGATCTTTAGGAAAAAAAGTCATCGGTTGTATTTAATGGTTATGAATTGAGTAGGTCTGTGTCCATACCTTTCATCGTCTAGGGGATCCCCTATTTATATGAGAGGGAAGATCACATGAGCGGGAAATCTTCTCTATTGAGAGGGAAGATCACATGAGCTGGAAATCTTCTCTATTAAGAGGGAAGATCACACCTTCGGAGATATTCTCCGTTTAGGACTCTTAATACGTCGGAGATCTTCCCGTATGAAGCTCCCGATATATCGGAGATCCCCCTAAGATTGTGCATGTCCGAGATCTTCGGGCCCTTTGCCCAGGATAAGATTGGACATTGGTCGGAGATTGATAGGCCCTTCTGGTCCTTAGGTAAGGTCGGGCGGTAGATGCAGATGACGCCTTGGATGTAGATGATACCAAGCTATCGATAGATCGGTATTCTCCTGATGTTGATATCGATCAAGCAAGCTTGTGATGTCCTTGTGATCGCCGAATTCTGGTAGCTACGAAGCTCGTCGAAAACCATGCTAACCTATGGTCGTGCCGACCTATGGCCAGCCTATAGCCGACCTATGGTCATACCGACCTATGGCTGACCTATAGCCGACCTATAGTCGTGCCGACCTATCTAATAGATTGGCCAATTGTCATGTAGACCTATGGTTGTACCGATCTACTTTTTGGTCGGCCTTTCTTTGCCAGTAGATCCCTCATGAGTAGTTTAGCCCATTGGGTCTATGCTGGTTGTAGAATTAACTCCTTTTTATAAATTGCTCTATTTTTTCCCCAACAGATATAATGTTAAAAAGTCACTTTTTCTAAAAACTCGAGTTATTAAAGAATGCGTATCAATGTATATCAAATGACTTTAGCATGCATAGACCAAAATTTGTACAAATCAAATAAGAAAATGAAGAAATATGTCACACTAAAATTAGATATATATGCCATTTTGAACATACATTTCTATCACAATACATGCTTCGATTTGTACAAGCAACCTCTTGACTTCATAGAATTCGAAGCACTAGATGTCATGGAATGCTCATATGTCTATGGCCACAAATAACATATTTTGCTTCTTTATTTATTTATTTTTTCTTAACATATGTGACAACACATAATTCTGTACATCCAAGATCTCAGTAATTAGATTAGTATTTGGGATGTGTGAATACTTGTTTTAAAATTATAAACGAATATTGCAATATGTGTAGTCCACATCTAAAAATAGACCATAAAGTCAAATCATTATTACCACACATGTGACACAATTGTGTAGCAAATCATCAAATTTGTTGCGCAGCACGCCAACAACGCAATGAACCAAGATCCAATCTCCGGTCTCACCCACAAACGATAAACAGAAAGAAATATAAACTAGAAATAGAATCAAAGCATTCCACACAAACCACAAGACAATATATACGTGGAAAAACCCCAAACAAGGGTAAAAAACCATGGGTGCAATATTTCATTATGAAGAAAATGAGATTATAAGCAATATACTAACCTTTTCCCTTGGATGTATATAGAAAATCCTTTGCCCACACTTTAGAATAACTCCCAATTATTCACCTTAACCCTAGAATAGCCCTAGGGACCCCTATTTATAGTTTAGGCAACTTTCCTTTCGCACCTCTGTGAAAATCGATTAAAAAATTGGCAGTCCAAATCTACATAAGCTCGACTGGTCGCGCGGAGTCTTCGACCGATCGAGTGGCACCCTTGACCGGTCGAGCACATCCCATGACTGGTTGAGCACATTGGAAATCCAAAATCCCAACTCGCTAGAAAACGAATCGAGTCAGTCTACGACTGGTCGAGCGGTCGTCGATGTGGCTCCAAACCTCAACAATTTTCCACTTGAGACAGATCACCATAATCCTTCGTCTTCTATATCCGCAGTGCACCACCTCCCCGTCTTCAAGCCTGAAGACTAATCAAAGCTGAACAGAGCTTCAGCTTCTCCCGTGTGACTGCCTTGGTCAGCATATCCGCAGGATTCTCACTTGTATAAATCTTCTCCAGAACAATCGATCCATCTTTCAGAAATGAACGTATGAAGTGATATCTGATGTCAATATGCTTGGTTCTTGAATAAAAGGTTAATTCTTAGCTAAGTATATTGCACTTTGACTGTCACTGTACAACTTGCAATCTGCTTGCTTCTTACCCAACTCTTCCATGAAACCTTGCAGCCACATCATCTCCTTGCATGCTTCTGTAGCTACAACATATTCTGCTTCCATTATACTAATAGATACTATATTCTGTAACTGAGAGACCCAACTGACTGCATCATTTTTCAGAGTAAAGACATAACTTGTAGTGCTTCTTCTGTTGTCGCCATCTCTTGCCAAATCTGAATCTACGTAGCTTTGTAGCTTGATTTTCGATCTACCATAGCATAACCCTATATCTACAGTACCTACCAGGTATCTAAAGATCCACTTCACAGCTTCCCAATGTTTCTTCCCGAGGTTGTTCATGAACCTGCTAACAACTCCCACTGCATGAGCAATGTCTTGCCTCGTGCTCACCATAGCATATATGAGACTCCCAATAGCTGACACATATGAGACTTTAGCCATGTACTCTCATTCCTCCTGCATCTTTGCACCTCGCTCCTTAAAAAGCTTGAAGTGGTTGGCTAACGGAGTGTTAACCAGCTTAGTACCTCCCATATTGAATCGATCAAGTACCTTCGCTATGTACTCTGCCTGTGACAAAACTAGTTTCTTATTTTTTCTGTCACGCTTTAACCTCATGCCTAGGATTTATTTTACAGCTCCTAAATCCTTCATGGAAAATTCTTTAGACAGTTGTCTTTTGAGATCTGAGATGTCCTTCATGCTTGAACTGGTCACAAGCATATCAACAACGTACAGAAGAAGGATGACGTACGACATATCAAACTTCTTCAAATAGCAACAATGGTTTACATGATATCTCCTATAACCGTTTCCCAACATGAAACTGTCGAACTTCTTGTACCACTGCCTCGAGGCCTACTTTAGGCCATATAGACTTTTCTTCAGTCTACACACCTTGTTCTCCTTTCCTGGTGTCATGTATCCTATCGGCTGATGCATATATATACATACATATATATATATATCTTCTTCAAGGTTCACATGAAGAAAGGCTGTCTTAACATCTAGTTGCTCTACATGTAAGTCCTCTTTAGCCATTATACTCAAAATCATGCGAATCGTAGACATTTTCACTACCGGTGAAAATATTTCAGTGAAATTGATACCTTCCTTTTGTTGAAACCCTTTTATAACCAATCTAGCCTTGTACCGTTTCGAACCATCGTGCTCCTCCTTCAATCTGTAAACCCACTTGTTATGAAGAGCTTTCTTACCCTTAGGTGGAGTAACTAGCTCCCATGTACAATTAGACTCAAGAGAGTCCATTTTATCATCCATGTCTTGCTCCCACTTAACCCGTGTATTTAATTGTAATGCCTCTCAAAACACTCCGGTTCACCATTATCTGTTAGCAATAGATAATGTAAGGAGGGTATGTATCGGACCGTGGGTCTCCTCTCTCGAGTAGACCTCCTCACAACCAGTGTCTGCTGCTCTACCTCATAATGCTCATATGCATGATCATCCTGTGGCGCTGTAACACCCGTGTCCGGTAACTCTTCCAACTCTACAAATTCTTTCTCCTCGGCCTTATTTTCCTGCACACTGTCCTTATGCATCACTTTTCATTGAAGAGTACGTTCTTACTTCTGATGATTTTTCTGTTTTCTACATCCCAAAACCTGTAGCCAAAAATCATGCTGCCCATAGCCTATAAACGTGTACCTCCTGGACTTTGCATCCAGCTTGTTTATGTGCTTTGCATCAATGTAAACATATGAAGTACAACCGAACACTCTGAGATGTGCAAGGTTCACTTCTTTCCCAGTCCACGTTTCTTTCAGTAGTCCACCATTCAATGGTGCTGAGGGACTTCTATTGATGAGATATATGACAGTATTCACAGCATCTACCAAAGCTGTCTTGGGCAACCCTGCATGTAACCTTATGCTTCTGGCGCGCTCAAGGATGGTCCTGTTAATGCGCTCAGCCACACCGTTCTAATGCGATGTCTCCGGAATCATTTTGTTATGTTTGATTCCATTTGCTGCACAATACTCCTCAAATTTCTTATCCCAGTACTCTCCCCTATTATCAGATCTGAGATAGTTTACTGTTTTACCTGTCTCGTTTTCTATCATTACTTTCCACTTCTTAAATACATCAAATACATCATTAAGAAATAAACACACAGTTTTCTACTAGCATTATCAATGAAGGAAACAAAATAATGTGAGTCACTAAGAGATAATACCTATGCTGGTCCCCACACATCGGTGTGTCAAGCTTCAACAGATGTGTCTTTGGAGCGCGTCTGTCTTCCTGAAACTTACCCTCTTCTGCATATCCAATCCTCGTAGAATTCCAAGTTAATAGACTTCAGCCCTAGTAGTTTCTCTTTTGATAGTAACACTTTCATCCCTTTCTCACTCATATGTCCCAACCTTTGATGCCATAACTGCACATTCACTCCAGTTGATGCGACAGCGAGTGAAATATACAATCCTGAAGTCACATACAAAGTACCTTCCTTCTTGTCTTGAGATATCACCAAGACACCTTTTATGATCTTTCAAGACTCACTAGTGAAGGTCGTCACATATCTGGTATCGGCCAACTGTCCCACTGAGATCAAGTTCCGTTTCAAACTCGGTACATGTCTGACATCCTTCAATTTCAAAGTCGTTCCGTCTTTCTGATTTATATGAACATCTCCCTTTCCAACAATACTACATGGCTCATCATCACCCAAGTAGACTCTCCCGAAGTCACCTGACACATAATCACGCAGAACTTCCTTACATGAAGTGGCATGAAACGACGCACCTGGGTCTATGACCCAAGACTCATTCCTCGCATCAAGAGACAAGATCAACGCCTCTATGTCACTCTCCTCAGATAGATTCACTGAATCCTTCCCACCTTGAGAGCTTCCTTCTTGTTTCTTAAGCGCCCTGCAATCACGTTTCATGTGCCCCTTCTTCCCGCAATCCCAACACCCGTCTTTGTCTTTCGATCCCTTGGACTTCTTCCTCGACTTAGAACGTCCGTGTTTATTACCTCCTTTGTTCAGCGATCTTCCTCTTCCTTCAATGTTTAGAGAATTCCCTGAATCCCTTGAAATTCCTAATGTCTTTCTTCTAAATTCTTCGCTGAGAATTAGATCGGCCACATCATCAAACTTCAGCTTTGTCGACCCTGAAGAATTGCTCACGGCAATCACCAAACCATCCCAACTGTCTGGCAAACTGGACAAGATCAATAACGCCCTGACCTCGTCCTAAAAAATAATGTCAACGGATTCCAATTGGCTTGTGATTGTATTGAACTCGTTTAGATGTTCAGCCACGCTCCCACCATCTAATATCTTCATGTTGAATAGCCGTTTCATGAGAATAACCTTGTTGGATGCTGAGGGTTTTTCAGACATCATAGTTAGGGCTTCCATTAATTCTTTTGTGTTTTTTACCTTAGATATGTTGAAGGTAACGCTCTTAGACAAAGAGAATCAGATTGTTCCTGAAGTCTTCCAATCCAATAAAAACCATTCATCATCTGTCATCTTTTCTGATTTCTTCTCTTTTCCTCCTAGAGGAATATAAAGGTCCTTCTGATACAGATAATCCTCTATCTGCATCTTCCAGAAGGCAAAGTTTGAACCATCAAACTTTTCAATTTCAGACTTGCCTTCTTCCGTCATCGCTCCCAATAGAACTAAACCAATAGCTCTGATACCAGTTGTTGTGCAGCATGCCAACAATACAGTGAACCGAGATACAATCTCTGGTCTCATCCACAAACGATAAACAGAAAGAAATATAAACTAGAAATAGAATCAAAGCATTCCACACAAACCACAAGACAATATATACGTGGAAAAACTCCAAACAAGGGTAAAAAACCACAGGTACAATCTTCTACTATGAAGAAAACAAGATTACAAGCAATATACTAACCTTTTCCCTTGGACGTATAGAGAAAACCCTTTGCCCACACTTTAGAATAACTCCCAATTATTCACCTTAACCCTATAATAGCCCCAAGGACCCTTATTTATAGTTTAAGCAACTTCCCTTTTGCACCTCTGTGAAAACCGACTCAAATTTCCGCAGTCCAAGCAGACTGCTCGACTGGTCGAGCGGACCCTCGATTAGTCAAGCAGGGGTCTCAACCGATCGAGCACCTCGGAACCTAAAAACTGCTGCTTGCTGGACTTTGAGTCGAGCCAGTCCTCAACTAGTCAAGTGGGCCACTCGACCAGTCGAGTAGGCCACTCGACTGGTCGAGCAGGCCACTCGACTGGTCGAGCGGCCGTCCAAATGTGGCTCCACATCTCAACAAAATTGACAACAAAGATATTAGAGGTTAATTTTATCTGAGATGTGTTGTTACTTGTTTTGAAGCTATTGATGAGTTTTATAAGATGTTTGGTTTATATCTTGAAAGAAGGGTAAAAACAACTCAAAAACTAAGCCACAAAGTCAAATCATTATTACTGCCTAGTAACGTACAAACTTTAACATCGAAGATCTCAACGCTTCAATCTCCTTTCTAAGTGAGCGACTACTTGTTTTGAAGGCATGGATGGATACTTCAAGATTAATGGTTTACATATGTGATCATACCTCATTAGGTGCTCAAAAATATTATTATTTTTAAGAAGAGGAAGGGTATTGTTATTATTTTAAATTATTGACTAGGAGCAAAAATTACTTAGTGGCGTTTGGATGGGAGTAAATAGAGGTAAATGGAAGGAAATGGAGGTAAGTGGAAGGAATTGAGAGTAAATGCAGGTAAGGTGATGTAGAGCGGATCGTGGACAGTTTCAAGGCCAAGATGGATCAGAAAAGGCCCGGTCGATGACAGAAGTGATCTGGACCGTCGGACCTTAGATCAAGCGTATCTCGCAATCCGGAATGAGTTATCTGACGTAAAATATATGATTTTGGGGTAGAACGAGCTACTTTAGCCCTCCAACCCCACTATGCTAGGTTGCGCAACCCAGAATTGCGAAAAACCCCTAGATCGACGGTCGTTTCCTTGTTTTAATTTCATTTTTACTATAAATAGTAAGTTTTAGTTTGATTATAACTCTTCATCCGTCGGGCTTTAGGAGTTGCGCCCAACATGAAAAGAGCTTAGAATAATTAGGAGAACGGTTTGGTGAAGCCAAATAGGACACTTGCTATTTTTGGCCGAAAACCTTTCGCACTAGTAGACATCACAACCGTTTATAAATAGTAAGTTTACTATTTATAGTAAGTCACGAATTCTAGGAGTTTTAGTTGTAGTTTGATTCTGATTTCTTTCCCATTGCTTGGTACACCTATTTAAAGGGTTGTGAAGTCATTTTTATTCATTCATTAATCAATTTCGAATTTATTAGAATTTATTCCTATTTTATGCTTTCTTTCCTCGTGGATTCGAGAAGTCTCTGTGAGGAGTCCAGAGAAGTTCCGTGGATTCGGAATAGTTATCCTCTTGAGGAAGACGGTGCTCGACCTCACGTCCTCCCCTACGTCATAAGATGTGTGGGGGGTGAGTACGTAGTGCATTAGGATGGGAGAGTCGCACTAGTAAACAAATTTGTCGCAATGCACATGTCTGTCATACACGTGGTAAACGACGCCAAAAACTTGTTCACTTCCCAAGTATAGGGTTGTGATGTAATAATAAACTCGGTGAGACCGAGGTCGAATCCCAAGGGATGAAACCTGTACGTAATCTGAAACTAAGTAGAACGAGAACTAGATTAAGATGAAATCTAATCGAATGATTTTGAGGAATAATAGTGAAATACTAATATAAAACTTAAGGAATTCAAAGGAAGGAAACTAGGGATTCGGAGGATCCACTTGTAGAGATTAGGGAGATCTTATGCCCGCATCAAGAATCATGGAAATTAAATGAACTTACTTGATCTAGTTTTCACGAGATGAAAAGTATATGAATTAGAATGGATTCCATTACCAAACCATGCCCAGGAGACAAAGCAAACAACAGAATTAAACTAATTACCAACCAATCAACAACGCATGAAGGTTAGGAAGGGTATCATCATCCGACCATGCCCAGGAGGCGATGGTGAACAACAGGGCTTCCTGACGTCATATACATCAAAAGAGAAAAGGAAATGTTCAAAACTATCGCAGACCCATTGTAATTTCAGTCACAACAGACCATTAAAAACTAAAAACATTCCCTTAATAATCAAACCACAATCAAGCTTAATTCACAATTTAATAGTTAAATCAAAAAATAAAGTCTCCCATCACGCTACAAGCTTCACCTCTTAGCCCTAGCTAAGAGGTTTAGCCGACCATGATTAGGCTAATTCTCAACAATCATATGAAAGAAAACATGAAAATAAAACAAATAAAAAAAATCTTTAAAACAAACTCTCTTGTGTAGATGTCCAGCCCCAAGCCTTCGATCCCTGCTAATTGAAAATCCCCCCCTCTCTCTTCTCTCTTGTATTTTATGCATGCCAGGGGCGGTGGAATGAAGTGCGTCCCAAGAGGCTGGAGTCGGTGGCCTCTTTTACACAGACGAATCTGCATGCACAAGGAAACGCAACTCACTTGCATTTGGCCCGAATCTTGGGACGATGGAGTAGCTAATTTCGAGATCTGAGCCGTTCAGACTCCTTGGTGACGGAAGGCGGCCCCATAAGAAGACTTTGAACGGTTCAGATCAATGAACCGATCATGATCTTGATCGTGGAATGGCCTGGAAGTCTCAGTTTTCCTGGACGCGAAAAACAGGGCTTGCGCAAGGATGGGTTCGCTGTTGAAATTGGTGGGGCCCACTTCAATTTTGTTTTGAGAAATCCATTCCGTCCACCGGATTCCTCTCGAAATTTTGGTCAGAAATGACTGCCTTTAGATTACTTTTGGTGTGGCCCATAGAATTTTCTCCCTACCGTCCGTCCTGCGTTTGGACGGTTAAAATCTGATACACGTTGTCTTTTGCAGTTCTGCCACCTAGGAGTTGGTTTTGGCCATCCTATGGAATGAATGGACGGTCCAGATCTACCGGTTGAACGATGTATGGGCCCCACAACTCAAAACTGGATGGGTATTATCCGTCCGTTGGATGTCTTACGGAGAGACGGGTCAGCACCCGTTTTGACCGGGCGGCCAGCCTGGTGCATTGTGGGAGTGCACCGCTTGTGCACTCCCACATGTACACGTGGGGTCCACTATGATGCAATCTGCTCCATCCATCCGATCTGCTAGTGCATTTAATGGGTCGAGCCCAAGTTTGAAGCATATCCAGATATTAGGTGGGCCCCACAAAACGATTCAAGGGGCTGATCTGTCCGTTGGGCCACTTTCGGAGGGATCTGAGGGTTGAAATTCGACATGTACGGTTGATTTGTGGGCCCCTGGCCATGTATGAAGTTTTGATCTGAACAGATGGTGGGAACCCCGTGATCTTGCATTCTGGCTGACTTTCAGGCTGCTTGAGTTTCAGTTTCTCGATTTTCGCAGATCCCTGGCGTGTAATTCCGTCGATCTTGGTCCCCTGGAGTCCGTCCCTTGCCATTTAGAGCGTTAAATCCGTGCTTTTAGTATCCCGATCCAGTCCCAGCTTTACCTCGCAACACAAACATGATTAAAATGGGCTATTAAACGGTACCATGTTCATAAATCCAGGCAATAACTGGGTCTGATATGCAAAAGGTGTGTCACTGTGCACATATCCATCATGCACGTGATATGTTGATGATACTGTGACACAATCTAATTATTTGTTATGTTACTAAAATAATCTAAACCATCCAAAGTTTGTCCATCTAAATGGATGTTAAAAACATTGGTAAGTTGCTTGTTTGTGATCTTTATGTTTGTAGCCTACCCAAGGCTCGAAATTACCTCGTTTAACTAAAGTATATATTTCAATGGGCTTATTACAATTATTCTATCAAATATTATATATGCACACAAATGAGTAATATACATTATTGTAAATATATTAAAAAAATCTAATGCATTTCAATTCCTCCCATTTACTTTCATCCAAACAAAATATTTAGATTTCAAATGCATGCATTCCATTTACTCCCATGCAAACACATCTGATCATCAAGTTCTTTACTTCCAATTCATTTGCCTCCAATTTCTTATACAAGTTCCAAACACTCATTTATTGCATTCCACATTAAGTGACAAGTGGAGAGGGGAATTAGAAAAATAAAAAGCCCATGGATTTGCTAAACCACTTAAAAGGAAGAATCATTCAGTGATAAGTGCTAAAAATAAGTTTTACCGTGTAGGCCTATAGTTGGCCAATACCTCATTCCTTGTTCTTTTATTTATTTATTTATTATTTAAATACCTATTTACAATAACATTTGCTACTAGTAACCAGCGAAGTGGGTGGTACTCTGACCATGGGGCCACCCGGATGTATGCATTGTATATCCATGCCTTTTGTATGGCTATCCATTTAATTTAGGGCATGGTCGTAAAAAATGAAGTAGATATAAATCTTAGGTGAACCAAGCCAAAGGAAACAATGATCATTAACAGTGAAAAACTTTTTGTGTGCCAAGATCAAATTAATATTCAGGTTTTTCCTTTCATCAACATCTATGTGACCTTACCAACAGGTTGGATGGCAAATAAACATTACATGGACTCTTGGAAGTTTTTTTTTTATGGTGGGCATTGACCACTGTTTCCTGTGGTGTGGTCCACCTAAGATATAAAGCTTCATTTTTGGGACCATGCACTGAAATAAGATGGAAAAACGGATGAATGGTGTGGGTATACAATGCCCACAGTTAGGTCCTACCCACATGGCTGGTTCCCAGGTGGCCCCTAATCTGGAGGCAGATTGGATACTACACCTGCCTATCCCGAGCTCTTCACAGGCAGTGTCTCTAATGGCCCCACCATGATATATGGGTTCTACCCACACTATCTATCCATTTTTCCATATCATTTTGGGTATAACCCTAGAAATAAGGCAGATCAAAGGCTCTTGTGGACCACACCACAGGAAGCAGTGGTGATTGTGGAGTTCCTAGGGCTCATCGTCATGTTTATTTCCCATCCAACTAGTTCATAAGGTCATACACACCTCTTGGATAAATGAAAACACACATATCAACTTGATTCAAAACTTCTGTGGCCCCATTATGTTTGCAACGGTAAACATTTAATCTACACTGTGTGGTCCAAATGAGCCTTGCAACTGCCTCATTTTTTATATTTAATCTTAAAATGATATGATAAAATGGACGAACGGTGTAGATAAAACCCATACATCACACTGGCTCTTTAGAGCCCCCTGCCTGTGTGAGCTCGAGACAGTCAGGGGTAGTATCCGATCCCCCTCCCGTTAATCCGAACTTCATTACTGATGTGGTGGTATGTGATTTGGCACATTTTGTTACTACAAATAGTGGGTGTGGCACTGACGGACGCGGATTTCCTGCGAAAGGCTTTCGCAGGAAGTTCCTGCTCTGGGATATAAAGCGGGGTCCACCGTGATGTTTATTAGAAATCCAACCCGTCCATCCGTTTTTTGAGCTCCTTTTAGGACATGTAGCCAAAAATGAGTAGGATCCAACACTAGAGTGGGCCATATGAGATGAAACAGTGGTGAAAGGAATTCCTACCGTTGAAACCTTCCAGGCTCCACCTTGATGTTTATATTCCATCCAAACCATTTATAAGGTCATTTTCATTGGGTTGAAGTAAAAATACCAAAAATTAGACCAATACAAAACTTTTGTGGCCATATAAATGTTTCAACGGTGGTCACTAAATCTCCACTTTTTACTCTCGTGTGGCCCATTTGAGTTTTGGATACACCTTATTTTTGGCCGCATGTTCTAAAATGAGCTCTAAAAACAGATGGACGGAGAGGCTTTCTCACAAACATCGCAATGGGCCCCACCCAAATTCCTTGCGCAGGAACTTCCTGCGAAAGGCTTTCGCAGGAAATCCGCGTCCGGCACTGACAACTGGGCTCAGCTTGGTGTATTTCTTATATATTCACGCCATCCATCCGTTTTTCTTCTGGATCCTTTTAAAGCATGAGATAAAAAATTGAATCAGATCCAAATATTAGGTGGACCACACTATAGGAAACAGTAGTGTTAACCATTTAAAATTTTCCATGAGCCATGAAAGTTTTGGATCAAGTTAATTTTTGTGTTCTCCCTTCATACAGGTTTTTGCTAGCCATCTTATGAACGATTTGATAGCAGTGTTTTCCATTCATCCAAGTGCTAGCCATCTTATGAACGGTTTCGATAGCAGTGTCTTTTTGGGCAATTTGATAGCAGTGTCTTTTTGGGCAATTTGATCAGTAGTCACCATACAAGTTATTTGCATCAAATGACTGAATCACAACCCTCCATTATGACATTTGTTCTCCTCACCTCTGCTCCAATACACAGCACAACAGTGATTTTTTCTTCTTCTTTATATCTTGCAAGCTGATCCCTACATCTGTGTTTTAAGGCGTGACTCTTGGTGGTGGATCCTACTATGCATGGACATGTCCCTTATGTGACCTACCCTTATGCCACCTTATATAGGCTTGAGGGAGCTGATAGCTGCGTCAGACTCGAAATGCTACTGGGAAGACTGGGTGTGTGGATGTGGCTTGTGTGCGCGATATCCAGGCCATCCATGGGGTGGCCCACCATGGATACTTGAAACATGAGTTGGGGTACCAAGAAAGTAATAGATAAAAAGAATATAGAGATTTTATGGCATGAGCCCAAACATGAGTTAGATCCTAAGCTCATGTGGACCACAACAAAGGAAGTTATTTTGGGGAATGAACATCTTCAATTAAAAGCTTTTCAGGCCCACAAAAGTTTAGGATCAAACTGATATTTATGTTTTCCCTTCATCCAAGTGCTAGCCATCTTATGAACGGTTCAATGGTAGAGTGTCTTTTTGGGCAATTTCATCGTGACTCACCATACAAGTTATTTACAACAAATGAAAATTATCATCAAATGACTTATTCACATCCCTCCATTATGGCATTTGTTCTCCTCGCCTTTGCTCCATTACACAACACAACAGTGATTTTTTTCTTCTTCTATATATCTTGCAAGCTGATACCTACATCTGTTATTTGAATCCGGATCTTCTACTTGCCACAAGCGGGGATTACCTGCTTGTTGCAATGTGATTGGGCTACATCATCACATATATACCGCATTTAATGCAGCATTGCCGACAATGTTAGCGATGATGTGGACCAATCACAATGCAAAAAAGGAAAAATCCCTGCATGTGGCAAGCTGGAGATCTGGATTCCTGTGATTTAAGGCATTACTCTTGGTGGTGGATCCCACTATGCATGGACATGTCCCTTGCGTGACCTACCCTACTACACAAAAGGCCGAACATGGATTGATGCACGGAATAAACATCTCAAGCTAGGCCCAAGCTTATTGGTTTTAGCCCATCACCACTAGACTTAGACCTAGGTTCAACTTGCTGAGTCAGGCTTGGAGTGAACTTGGCCCAGTCCCTTCACAACTTTACTTGCAAGTAGTTATCATGCATGTAACATTGATTGAAGGGAATGAAAAAAATACATGACTTGCTTTTCATGACTTTTGAGTTGCATTATTATCACAACCACTTTAACCAAAATTTCGTGAGATATCAAAGCTTATAGTGTGTTATAAAATCTCCAAACTTAGACTAGCCACTCTAAATTAAAAATTGAATGGAGAGTCCAAGCTTAAAAGGTGGCAACAAAATCTCCAAATTTTAGATTAAATTTCTTCATTTATATTTATTTTAAAATATATTATTACATTTTTGTGAAAATAAAAATTGTTGATTTATTTTTTTTCTAACTAGTACTTTTATTATTTATTTGTCCATTAAGTTCTGAAATAACTAAGGTATCGGAGGAAACTAAAGAATTTGTCACAGGTGAAATTTAATTTGTATTTCATTTTTATTTATTTATTAAAATTACATGAAGTATTCTCTTAATGATTAGCTTCCCATCCTATGAAAATACCTGCATAACTCCCTTATGTACCCATTGGGTTACTTTCTCTAATGCAACTTAATATTAATGAAATTCTCTCTATTTTTAAGTTTATAATCCTTTTTTGCTTATAATTCTAGAAATCATACTGATTCAATACTCAGTTGGGTCAACCATTAAAATTATAACTAGAACTTAATGTTATGATTAAATTGAATATGTATTGATTATAAAATCAATGTGATTTTTGCATGGCAACCCATTAAATTTGTTTTGTATTAAACATACCCTTTAAATGTATACCATTGGATAATTTCTTCTAATCACTAGTATTTGGGCTTGAACACTAGTACAGTAGTCCTGTAAATTACCCTAATCAGACCAGACAAAATCACAATTTTAAATAGGTCTAACCCAAACAATCATGCAGAGATAACCAAATGATCAGAACCATCCATCTGCTATGAACTACTAATACAAGAGATGGCAACCCATTAAATTTGTTTCGTATTAAACATACCCTTTAAATGTATACCATTGGATAATTTCTTCTAATCACTAGTATCTGTATTTGGGCTTGAGCAATAGTACAGTAGTCCTGTAAATTACCCTAATCAGACCAGACAAATCACAATTTTAAATAGGTCCAACCCAAACACTCATGCAGAGAACCAAATGATCAGAACCATCCATCTGCTAAGAACTACTAATACAAGAGATGAAGTACAGTTCATGATTAAGAGATGATCTTCACCGTTGATTAGCAGAACTGAACATGTACGGTGAGAAAAGAAGCCTTCAATATGTCACGGGTTGTGGCCACCTGAGTTTTGGATGAGGCTGAATTTTCTACCTTCCCTTTATCCTTATGGGCCCCACACATGATGAACGTGTTTGATGGATGGGTGTGTCTTAACCACGCTGTACATCCGTTTTTACAATTATTTATTTTCATTTTTTTTTACACACGCACACCACACACCTGCACTCAACCGGGTATTGAACCCCATAACTCGTGTTGAAACTTGGGGGGGTCTACCACCGAGGCAAGGATAGGAACTCATGCATCCAATTTTTACATATGATTTTTCCATTTTTTACTTATGATTTTTTTTTAATTAAATTTTTTTTTTTCCAAGAGGCCAAATTAAAATTAAGCATATCCAAAGCTCAAGTAGACCACACAACATTTGTTTCAGTTTTGGTTGCACTAAGCGCTAAATCACATTGATTAACCATGAAATATCATAATATTTACTGAAACCAAATGCACCCACGTTTCAACTCACTCTGTTGCATTCTTCAAATCAAGTAAGCATTTATTAGTGTAAAATCTGATCTCACCATAAGGTATCCTCTACCAGTAATGTTTCCAGCACATAACCTGTTCACAAGAAGGTATGGATGAGGAATGAAATGGGTTGAAAGAGCTGGCTCCAATGACGGCGACTTACCTTCCAAAAGTAACAGATGGAGGAGTCGAATGACGGGTATAAGACAAATGAAATTTGAACTTATAGAACCGGGGGAGTGTGGGTCAGATGATGGGCGCAACATGTATGTTTCTTTTGAGTTGAAGCAGGTTCTTGCTGCAAAATATAAAGAATGAAAGGAGACAAATGAGCTGTGCAGGTGGAGAAGGTACAGGTTCCTGCTGTATAAGATAAGGAATGAAATTAGACAATTTGAAAATAAGAATTTATCAATGTTAATGACATGTTACTAAATTTGACACTTAAGGCATATTTGGTTGAATTTATCAATGTCAATGTTAATGAAATTTTATTGCTTGATTTGATTACAATTTGAAAATAAGAATTTATCAATGTTAATGACATGTTACTAAATTTGACAGCTAAGACATATTTGCTTGATTTGAACAAAAGACATTCATGTCAAAAACCACTTTATTTAAAAGCTCGATTTGTTACAGGATGCATATCATATATATCAATGGAATTTAAAATGTCTAGACCAAAATTAAGTTGTACAAATCAAATAAGAAGAAGAAATATGGTACACTAAAAGAATTTCATTTTGAACATACATTTCTATCACTATCGATGCTTCGATCTGGACAAGCAACCTCTTGACTTTATAAAGCTCGAAGCATTAGATGTCATGGAATGCTCAAATCTTCTCAAGAGACAAAAAAAAAAATAATAATAATAATAATAAATAATAATAATAATCATTAAAATAGGCCACAAATAACAGAAGCCAGATTTTGCTTTTTTTGTTTTTGGTCAACATGTGTGACAACATACAATTTTTGTACGTCCAAGATCTCAGTACACAAATCTATATTCAGGATGTGTGAATACTTGTTTTAAAAATATAAATGAATATTGCAAGATGTGTGGTTCACATTTAGATATAGACTAGAATCACCTTAAAAAATGGACCACAAAGTCAAATAATTATTACCACACATCAGGCACAATTGTGTAGCAAATCACCAAATTGATAACCAAGATCCCTGGGCTCTAATTTCATTTGAAATGTGTGGCTACTTGTTTTGAAGCTATCAATGAATTCTATAAGATGTGTGGTCTACATTTCGAAAGAAGAGTAAAAACACTTCGAAAATTAGGCCACAAAGTCTAATCATTATTATCGCACATGTGGCCTAGATGTGCAGCAACACAAATTTGAACATCCAAGATCTCAATGCTTCAATCTCCGTTTTAAGTGAGTGACTACTCATTTCGAAGGCATGGATGGTTACTTCGAGATTAATAGTTTACATATATGATCATACCTCATAAGGTGGCCAAAAATATTATTATTTTTTAGAAGAGGAAGGGTATTGCTATTATTTTAAATTATTGATAAGGAGCAAAATTACTTAGTGGTGCTTGGATGGGAGTAAATATAGGTAAATGGAAGGAAATAAAGGTAAATGGAAGGAATTGGGAGTAAATGGAGATAAGGAGTGTGGGTGCGCGTGAGAAAAAATAAGGTGCATTTGAATGGGAGTAAATGCATGAAAATGAAATGAATTAATAAGGAGTAATTAGGCTTGTAAATTGAATCCTATCTTAAGGGAGAGATTTGAAAGTAAATGGAAAAAATGCCTTTTTACACTTATGAGGAGAGTCACACTAGTAAACAAAGGTGTCGCTATGGACATGTTGGTCATACACGTGGTATGCTAATGATACTATGAAACAATCCAAATCCAATTATCTGCTATGTTACTTACATCAATAAAATAATCTAAACCACTCAAAATTTGCCCATCTAAATGGATGTTGAAAACATTGGAAAGTTGATTGGTTGTGATCCTTTTGTTTGTGGCCAACTCAAGGCTCGAAATTACCTCATTTAGCTAAAGTATATATTTCAATGGGCTTAGTACAATCATTCTGTCAAATATTACACATACATACAAACCAGTAATATATGTTCTTGTGAATATATTGAAAAAATTATAATGCATTTCAATTCCTCCCATTTACTCGCATCCAAACAAAGTATTTCAAATTCATTCCAATACAAACACATTTGAGTAAGTTGTTTACTTCCAATTCCATTTTCATGTACCTCCATTTACAAGTTCCAAACGAGCTTTTACTGCATTCCACAATAAGTGAAAAGTGAAGAGAGGAGTTGGCAAAACAAAAAACCCTTGAATTTGCTAAACCACTTAAAAGGAAAAATCATTAAGTGTTAAGTGCTAAAAATAAGTTTTACTAAACGAGCCTATAGTCAGCCAATACGACATTCCTAGTTCTTTTTCTTAAAAAAAAAAAAAAAAACTTTCATATTTACAGTAACATTTGCTACCGGGAACAAGCGAAGTGAGTGGTGCCCTGACCATGGGCCCACCTTGATGTATGAATTGTATATCTATGCCATCGTCCATCCATTTTGCCAGTTTATTTTAGGGCATGGTCCTGAAAATGAAGTAGATACAAATCTCAGGCGAACCACACCGAAGTAAACAATAGTCATTAACTGTTAAAAACTTTTTGTGGGCCACAATCAAGTTATATATTTAGGTTTTTCCCTTCATCAACATCAACAAGTTGGATGGCATATAAACATTACATGGACCCTTGGAAGTTTTTGATGGTGGGCATTGACCACTGTTTCCTGTGGTGTAGTCCACCTAAGATTTATATCCGCTTCATTTTTGGGACCATGCACTAAAATAAGATGGACAAATGAATGAATGGTGTGGGTATATACAATGCGTACATCAAGGTGGGCCCACATTTAGGTCCAACTCACAAGGCTGGTTCCCAGGTGGCCGCTAATCCGGAGGGAGATTGGATACTACATTCTGTCCCGAGCTCCACACAGGCAGGGTCTCTAAGGGGCCCACCATGATATATGGGTTCTACCCACACTCTGTCAATCCATTTTGCCATATCATTTTTGGGTATAAGCTCATAAATAAGGCAGATCAAAGGCTCTAGTAGACCACAACCACAGGAATCAACGGTGATAGTAGCGTTCCTAAGGGTCATTGTAATGTTTATTTCCCATCCAACTTGTTCATAAGGTTATATACACCTGGATAAAGGAAAACACATATATCAACTTGATTCAAAACTTCTGTGGCCTAATTAAGTTTTCAACGGTAAGCTTTTAATCCACACTGCGTGGTCCACTTGAGCCTTGCAACTGCCTCAAATTTTTTATATTTAATCTTAAAATGATATGATAAAATGGATGAACGGTGTGGATAAAACCCATACTTCACAGTGGCCCCCCGGTTGCGTGAGCTCAAGACAGGCAGGGTAGTATCCGATCCCCCTCCCGTTAATCCAAACTTCATTACTGATGTGGTGGGATGTGATTGGGCACATTTTGTTACTACAAGTAGCATTAGGTGTGGCCATGACTGGGCTCGTTACCTCGGTGGTAGACTCTGAGGAGTTTCAACATGAGGTCTTGGGTTCGATACCCAGACCCTAGGTGGTGAAATCTCACTACGGTGTGTGTGGGTGTGTCAGGTGCGTGTGTTGGACAATCCGGATCAAATCCCCTCCTTTATCCGATCACCAAAAAGGTGATGGTGTATGGTGTTGGAGGGATTTGACCTTGAAGCTGATTTAGATAGATCAAATCTCACATTCTCTTAATTCCGATCATTGTATATAATGAGATCTGATTTAAGTTCAGTCGTCCATCTACGATCATGGTCTGAGGCCGGGTCCAGGCTGGCTTGCATACCGATTTGACCTTCCAGTATTTGAAATCTTCTGAATCGTTGTTGGCTCTCCGAATGTCTCTAGAAAAATCTCGAGAAGGATTGTAAGAGATAACCTTCTTGATGATATTATGTCCAGTTGTGAGATGTGATACGCTCACCCGGCAGGTATTTGATAGTTATATTATGCACATCCCTCATTTAATTGGCATGTTTATCGTAGCCATGTGGTGTACAACAATTTATCTCCATAAAAGGACCTGATAGGAGTCTATACCGTTACAATAATGATAAAATATGTAACGCTGAATATCTCCTTGCATTTACGATTATGCTAAGCACGCAGTGCCTCCACATGACATATTCCCATTAGTCTATGGCATAGTGCCAAAAATATCATATAATTAAACACCATCCACCTTGATGTATTTCTTGTATATCTGCACATGATCCATTTTGCTAGATCAATTTAGAGCATGAGCACAATAATACAGCAGATACATATCTCATGTGGATCCAAATTATAGGAAAATGCTGGTGATCAAACACCTACGTACCATTAAAAACTTCCTAATAACATTGTAATGTTAACTTGATTCAAAACTTTCGTGGCCCATGGAAATTTTTAAATGATTAAAGGTAAGCCTCAAAAGGTGTTGGATGATTACATTTGATAGAGATCAGCCCTTAATTAAGGTTATCGGATTCTGGCTTGATAGTTTCCGCCAGAGGAACCCAGGGGTGTTATGCCAAATCTTTAATGGGCCACGAAGATCTCCACAAAGAATTACCTACGGAAAGAAGATCCGAGAAGCTAGTGAACCCATGACTCTTCCTTTCCTAAGCCAATCCAAATCTTTTAAAGGAGCCACATATCCGAAAAGCCTACACGAAGAATCCTGAAGCCTAGCAAGGTGCTTCTGTCGCCTTGAGAAAGCTATAAAAGGAATATCCAAAGAAGAGCTCGAGGCCCCATGCCAAACACATTTATCTATATGTCTACTTTACTTTCATGTTTATTTTACTTTTCCTAGCTTAGTTCGCTACTACCTAATAGCTTCCCTAGTAGTGCTACTCGCGACACTGAGTAGTTAACTTCATGACCACTCAACACTTCTTTTGAAATTTTACAGTTAATTAATGTAAACAAAGACTGATTCAAAGTAGCAAGCCATGTTAAAGGCTTCAGTCCATAGCTCGTTGCCTAACTCAATATTACTTAACATATTTCGGGCTCTCTCCAAGAGAGTCTGATTCATATGTTCCGCCACACCATTTTACTCTAGTGTGTGCTTAACTGTGTCATGACGTACAATCCCCTCATCTTTATAAAATATATTGAATTTCTTCAATTACATGTCCTCAATACTTTCAATTTTTACTCTAATTGATTTTCTACCATCACCTTTCACACCTTAAGGTGGCGAAAATATTAGATTTATACTTCATAAAGTAAACTACACATTTCTAAAGTAATTATTTATAAATGAGACAAAAAATGAATCCAGAAATATGGACAATGATCCTTATGAATTTGAATACATGTAATATAGAATACCCTTACATGTTTTTTAGATTTAAAAGACAACCGTGATTATTTACCATATATATAATGCTCACATATATTATAATCAATACTTTTTAAAATATGAATAAAGCAATGATGAGAAAGTACATTTATATTACGCTTGCTCATGTGGCCTAGATGTACATGCCACAAACGTGCCGATGTGGACTCTAATACAGACGTTGTTGATCCACCTGATATAGTATTTTCAATCAGCTTGTAAAGGTTACTGCTCCACAACACTTTCATTACTATGAGTGCCCATTTTGAAACTTTTAGGACCTAATCAAATCTAGTGAACATGCACCCAAGTGCATCAAGAGCCTTTAGAGAAATCAAATTCCTCCTCAACTTATGAACGTGTCTCACATCCATCAAGATACACTTCATTCCATCAAACATCTTGAAGCGCATCATTTCGATTCCAACAACTCTACAGGCAATGCCCTTGCCCATAAACACCCTTTCACCATCGCACTCGTTGTAACTGATGAACCAATCTCATTGAAAAGTCATGTGGTATGAAGTCCCTGAATTCAAAATCCACTCATTGTTGAGATACCCAGATTTGAATGCGTCAATAGGAGTACACATGGAACTAGTAGAACTGGTAAACCAGACCGGAACTGACCAAACTGTATGATTTGGTCCAGTTCTGAAGTGCACCAGTTTTTGTTCCGGTTCCGAAAATTAGAGAACCGATTAGTTCGATTCGATTCTCGGTTTTGGGTTAGGTAGAACCGAACCAAATCGTGGAATCGACTGTGGAACTGACCATGGAACCAGTCCATCCCAAGCAATAATTTTTATTTTTTATTTTTAGAAAAAAAAACCCTAATCTAATCATTCTCTCTTCATATCGCCCCTGGCTCCTTGCCACCCCATTCCATTCTCTCCCTCTCCCTCTCTCACAATACAACCACCCACCAGCCGCCCACCGCTGACCGCCCGACACTTCACCTCACCTAGCCAGCTGTTGGTAGCCACAATCTCTCTCTCTCTCTCTCTCTCTCTCTCTCTCTAGACATGGGTTGGATTATAAAAAAAACATGTAATTGGTTGGATTATAAAAAGCCCAAAATCGTAGAACCAATCCGGAACCAAACCGATTTTTACGGTCCAGTTTCAGTTCTGATTTTCCTGGAACCATTAAGAATGGTTCGGTTCTGGTTTTGCCCTAGAACCGGACTGAACCGACCCGTGTGCACCCCTAGTGGTCAGAACGTCACAACCACACATCTCCTCTATCACGCCCTAAACTCGGAAACCGGGTTCACAAAATTCTCGATCGCCGATCCGGTGCTGACAACCTCCGCAGTACCCCATTCTCGGCTCCTAGCGTCCATACGCCAGATTTCGATCCTAGGATGCTACAAGGAGGATTTTTTTGTACATTTAACTCGTAATAAGCATAACCACAAGCATACCCAAATCACAAAGGCAACATCATCATCACATATCCACTAATATAAACATTTGAATACAATGCTGAAAGGGAAATACATAAATCGAAAATCAAGCTCCAGAAGACCGCTGCACGCTCCAAGCTCAATACTGCTGCAACCTAACATCACCTGCACGCATCTATCGTGCATAAGCTTATAGAAAGCTTAGAGGGTGGTGTAAGTGTGTGCACAAGGTAAGTGCCAAGTATTCAACGCAATGTCATAATCATATAATGTCGAAATAGGCGCAAGGTCCTGAATCATATGTTATCAGAGTAAGCGAAAATACTGACAAGTTCATGAGTCAAGCAATATCAGAATACGCAATACAAATCAACTATACAAATGAGGAGTCATAAAGAGTCAAATATCAGATGCCGTATCTAAACCATATAAATGCAGAAACACAGGTAACCCAAAATGTCATATGTCGCGAATGCAATGCAATATGCGGTGCGAATGGAATGACCATGCTGGAGTGTGAAGTCGGGATGATAGTACGTAGTATCATAGGCTATGGGGTCCATCACAAGGGACTTCTATCTAAACCAGTCCCATACCTAAATTTGGATAGTCGGACTCAATGTGGTAAACTCCTAATCTCAGGTTAGTCGCGCGCCCCAACCGAAATCCTGGCCATTACGAAGGTACACGTAACAAATAGTTACGCACCACCAGCCCAAGTGGATAGTGAATGAAATGAATGCATGAGTATGCAACTCATACTCAATAAGTCCACATATCAGTACGGTTCCTCTCTGAAAAATCACCAGGGTCTATTACACTCCAAACCAGATTGCCGCCTCATCGCGTGCAACAAGGTGAGTGGAAGAGACCTCACTATCTGCCTGCCAATATCGGGATCGGCTCATCGATAGCGGACCCATTCCTCGAGCTGGTCAGACTCAGCCTAGCATTGCCCCCTCCTCTCGGGCAGGTAAGGCCGTACCCGCTTCCAACCGACCATGACACAGTGGGAGATGTGGCCTAACGGTATACGGCCCTCATGCGCTCATGCATCCATTCAGTCTAGACGTTGGAGCAACCTTTGGAACCAAGAGGGTTTAGGGACTTTCACCCAGGGATATCTATAGCACCCCATGTAGAACAGATTTTCGGTGTCCCATCTAGCAATCCAAGAAATACCTGTAGAGGCTACGGCCCTGATGTCGCTAGGGCGTACAATAATCACAACACATAATGCAAGATGCATGAGTCATACAATCCAGTCATGCATCAATCTTGCGCATACTGTGCGCTCATGTGAATAACCTTCGCCTATCAGGGAGTCTCATAACAACCTACTCAATGACGTATGCAATAGTCAACCACATCTCATAACAAACATGCAGATGATGTGTATCGGCATGTATCATAATGCTATGCTGTCACATACTCATAAATCGGTATCAATAACCAGCATTGACAATCGACCTCTACAATGTGGACATTTAACCAACATTGCCTCTAAGGAAGGGCCCACATAGAGCCTAACATATAGTGGACCCATGACCTCACACAAGGACCTAATATACAACACAATGGGCCTTGCTCAAGGCCACATATACACAGCAGGTGGGCCCTACTCATGGCGAATATATCAAATGGGCCATGCCTCATGGGCCTATTACATATCACAATGGACCTCGCCCATAGGCCATGAATACATCACAATGGGCCCCTCCTACTCATCACATTAGGTCTTAAACACGGGCTGCACATACATTTTACAGGCTGAATACGCATCTCAATGAGCCTCAACTGCAGGTCGCATATACATCATATAGGTCTCAACAATAGGCCTTGGCAATCGAAATCGGCCTTAACAATTGGATTCGACACTCGGAACCGGCCTCGATACTCGGCCTCGGCAATCAGAATCGGCCTCGACGAATCGGCCTATACAATCGGTATCAATGAGAATGGGCCTAACTAGGCCTAAGGGAAGGTCACCATGCGGGCATTTAACCATCATTACCCAAAATGTGGACATTCAACCAACACTACTCCCAAGCGGTGGTCCACATAGAGTAAAACATAAGGTGGGCCCAAATATCCAACAAGTGGCCTCAGATGGTCATCACAAGTGGGCCTTACACATGCAACACGTGGGCCTATACATCACGGTGGGTCACATCATTGGGTCGCACCAATGGGCCTCATATCCAACAAGTGGGTCGTATCAGTGAGCTGCACTAATGGATCTTATACACATCAAGTTGGGCCTCGATAACTAGGCTGGAAACATATCACAATGGGCCTCGACATATGGGCCAGGAATACGTCACAATGGGCCTCGACATACGGGCCGGGAATACGTCACAATGGCCTCGACCCATGGGCCGAAAATACATCTCAGGGGGCCTTACCAAATGGGCCATAAACACATCCTAATGGGCCTCAACCATGGGCCTCTAACATATCATAACAGGCCTTGCATCAATGGGCCGCACTAATGGGGCTCATACACATCAAGTGGGTTGCATCAATGGGCCGCACAAATGCACAATAGGTAGGCCCTGCACATGCAGCAGATGGGCCCCACCAAATGGTTAGTGTGGATATAGAATGCATACATCTAGTGGGTCACACGTCCCACGGACGGTGTGGATCATACATCGAGGCTGGCCCTATATGACCTGGATGGTTAGGATGGAACATATGAGGTGGGCTCTGCTCACGGGTTCCAAATACATTACAATGGGCCTTACCAAATGGGCTTTGAATACATCTCAATGGGCCTCAACCCATGGGCCCTGATATATATCATAATGGGGTGCCTGCCCTGGATGGCGGGGATAAAAATACATCATGGTGCATCCCATCCAAATAGTTGGACAGTATGGATATAAAAACATATATATCATGTGGGATCCATGTGTACAACAGATGCATCAAGGTGGGCCTCACACAGATGGACTGCATGGAATGAAATACATATGTCACACGGGTTCCGCATCCCACGGCCAGAGATTGGGCGGTGTGGATAAATAAATACATCATGCTGGCCCACACTGCATATGGACGGTATGCTTATTCAACACATATAATAACATATAATAAGGAGGGCCCCACCGCCCAGTAGTTGCTGGACGATGTGAATATAGAGTGCATGCATCAAGGTGGGCACCTCGAATGGACCACAAAATACATCAAAGTGGGCCCGACGAATGCGCCATAAAATACATCAAATTGGGCCCGACAAATGGGCCACAACATACATCAAAGTGGGCCCGACAAATGGGCCACAAAATACATCAAGATGGGCCTCACATATAGCCACAAAACACATCAAGTGGGCCTTATAACATGGGCCTCCTATATATTAAGGTGGGCCCCACTAGACGGGCCACAATACATCAAGATGGGCCTCCTCACATAGGTCATACGTACATCAAATGGGCCACACCAATGGGCCCCATGTATATCAAACGGGCCACACCCAAATAAAAGTGGTGATAATGATTTCCACCATTTAAGTTACTAAGGCCCACCATCACATATGTTTCTCATCCAATATGTTCATAAATTAACGTAATGATAGATGAAGTGGAACAAATATCAGCTTAATAGGAAACTCCCATGGCCCTTAGAAATTTTGAACGGTGGACGTCATTGTCCACTACCGTAAATAGTGGGGTCCACTTGAACTTTAGATCTGACTTATTTTTAGTCTCAAGCCTGTTAAGACAAGCTTGCCAAATGGTTGGACGGTTTGGATGCAACACATGCATTAAGGGCGGGGTCCACATGAGCTATGGATCTGACTAATTCTTTAGCTCACGCCATGAAATGAGCTTTCAAAATGGATGGACAGCTTGGATGCAACGCATGCATTATGGTGGGTCCCATGAAGGCCCACCATCATGTACATATTATATAATACAATATAAAATCTATATATAATATATAGAATACATACAATATAATATATATACACACACACGCACGCACACACATCAGCCCCACACGTGGGGTGGTCCCACCGTCCAGGTGTGGACGGTGTGAGTAAAACACATACATCACTGGTGGGTTCCACGTGGGGCCCACCATAATGTTTAAATGCTGTCCAACCTGTTGATAAGGTCACGCTGACCTGGATGGAAGGAAAAACAAATTTCCTATTGACCCAAAACTTCTGTGGTGACCCAAAAAGGGTTCCAATGGCAGCCATTAGACCCCACTGTTTCCTGTGATGTGGGTTACTTGAGTCCTAGATCAGGCTGATTTTTGGAGTGGGTCCACTTGGGGGAGTGGCCCACCCAATGAACTGTGTGGATATCAAATATACATCATGGTGGGGCCCACGGCAGGGGCCGTGGGTCCCTGCCTTCCACCCGCCCGTAATGACGCAGGCGCTACCTGCGCCTGCAACAGCAACGCCTGCTGCATATGTTCGTTATTATTATTATTATTATTTAGAAAACTCAATTTCTGACGTTTTTCACCTATGAGGCTAGCATTGGAAGCATCCGCCCCACCCAATGGGTCCTATATTCCATAAGAAATTTATCAAGCCCAATATTGGGCATCTTTCAGAGTGTAAAAAATTTTAATTACATTTAAACGGTGAAAATCACTGTTTTCTAAGGTGTGGCCTGCCTGAAAGTTGGATCAGCTTCATTTTTCAGCTCAACGCCTAAAATGAGTGGGTATATAGGATAGATGGTGTGGATTGAATACATACATCAAGGTGGGGCCTATACAAGTGGCCCACCCCAAAATGTCCTAAACCAAGCTCATATTTGTGTTTTCCATTCAACGTCCAGCGTCACTGGACGCTGGACGGTCTGGACATAATACATACATTGAGGTGGGCCCCACCTATGGATGTGGGCCACCAAAGAAGGGGTTGGAGGCCATGGGAAATACATACATCAAAGTGGGGTCCATCCAAGTGGGCCACACGGCCACATCATCGCATACAATAGAAAGAAAAAAAAGGGAGGGAGAGAGAGAGATGGGACACGTGTGATGGAGGGCTCTGCCACTATGAGCCCTCCCTTGCATTCAATAATACATCAAGTGGGTCCCAATACATGTGGGCCCACCAAATCAAAGATCAATGGTTGAGCTTCCTTCTCTACCCAAAATGGACAGTCTAGATGACCTCTTTTCATGCAAGTAAATATAAACATCATGATGGGGTCCATGGAGAATGGCCTCATCATGGAATGATCATGAGGATTAAGGTGGGCCATCGGCCACACCTAGGGTCCAAAGTGAGATCCATACCATCAATCGGTAGGCCTCACTTGGCCCTTCATAAAAAAAAAGTAAATCTAGGCCTAATAGAAGCACCCACCTCTAGATCAACTCCTTCTTCCGCCTATGCAATCTAAAGCTCCAAGGGTACAAGTCTCGGGTTGATCCGACTCTGGAATATGGGATGCGACTCAAGGTTGCGCGCAACCGCAGATAACAGATCATGGGTTGCCGGAATTCGACCGAGAGGACTGCGGAAGCCTACGGAACAATACGGGCTAGGATACGGGCCTCACATCCTTAGTAGATTCTATTGTATTGACTTCCTTCGGCTTTTCATCTGATTTTTCTCCATTTTGGACTTTAGGATTATGACAATCATTCTTCATATGCCCCTGTATCCCACAATTTTAGCACTTCATCTTTTCGTTGCCCTTAGACTTAAACCGAGATCAGGAGTTTCCATTTTCACGCTCAGAATTTCTTCCCCTAGCTACCAATGCATCCGTAGAGGAACCACCACCATTGTCCTTCTTTCTCAACCTCTACAAGTGAAGGGCAGAGATGACAATTTTGACATTTATGGTCTCCCTACCATGGCACATAGTTCTACGAAGCTTTTGTAAGACTCTAGAAGAGACTTCAATTGAATTAAGCTTGATCTTTCTCGTCAATCTTCACTTCCACACTCATTAATTTACAAAGTAAGTGATTAAATGCACAGATGTGATCATTAAGATCAAACTCTTCCACCATCTTCAGATTATATATAAAAATTTCTTTTTAAGATACAAATTATTCGAAGGAGAATTCGTCATGTACAAGCTTTCTAACTTAGCTCAAAGTACCACGGCGGTCTTTTAATGAAGGACATTATAAAGAATCTCATTGGATATAGATAATTGAACTGAGGTTTTCGCTCTCTCATTAAGTTCTTCCATACTCTTCATCACTCATAGTCACAGGATGCTTCGCCACACTAAAGAATGCTTGTTGTAATCATTGTTGAACGAGAAGGCATCTTATCTTCACCTTTCATAATTTAAAGTTATTTCTCTTGGTGAACTTTTTAGTTTCATACTTACTGTTCGACCCCTTCATTGACATGTTTCAGATTAAACTCAAATCCTAACATATTGCTATGATATCACTTTGTTAGGAGCCATGGAAGCAAACCCTGAATTCAAATGAAACACACGAAATATAAATGCAACAAAGCATGCACATAAACACACAATTTTATGTGGAAAAATCCTTGTGGAAAAAAAAAATCACTGCATAAAGTGACAACAAATCCACTATAATAAATGAATTACAAGAGATAGATCTTTCTTACAGACATGAAACCCTTAAAAAAACCCTAGTCTTCCTCTAGAACAAGCCCTTCAAACTATTAAATTGCTTAGAATAACCATAATCTCACATTACACCCATATATATAGCGTGACAACTTGAATAGGAAAATAATCACGCAATTTCGTGAAATCACGTGCTTCGTCAATCTAAGCATCGATCGATCAGTTTTGATTGAGCAACCCTCAATTGATCATGCCCCCATGTGTCGATTAATCAAACCTGCTCAAAACGGTTAAGAGAGTTTACATGAATTTTTTGAATTATGTCGATCGATCGAACTTATACAAAACTGTCCAGAGATCAATTTTTATAATCTGCGGTTCACTTGATCGATCGAGCAAGCTGTTCAATTTCTTGAGACCCATGTTTCATGTCAAGATTGAAAACATTCCGACAACATAATTCTAGATACTTTGAAATGCTCAATGTTATGACTGAATCACAGTCTTCCTTCATGGCATTTATTCTCCTCTCCTTATGCTCTGGTACAAAATATATTTTTTTCTTCTTTTGCAAATCTTATAAGCGGGGTCCCTAAATTTGCTATCTAAGCCATTACTCTAGTGAGTCCCACTGTGTATGGACATATCTCTTACGTTACCTACCCTACTACATAAAAGGTTGAGCTTGGATTCATTCCAGAAATTAACATCCTAGGATGGGCTCAAGCTTATTGGTTGTAGCCTGTCATGGCTAAACTCAGCTTTAGTTCTACCTTGCAGGTCAGGCTTGGATAGACCTTGGCTTGGCTTTGGCCCAATTTGTTCACAACTCTACTAGTAAGTGATTATCATGCATGTAACATTTATTTAAAGGAATATAAAAAACATGACCCACTTTTTATAACTTTTAAATTGCATGATTGTAACAAATTCAACTAAAATTTTATGAGTTATTAAAACTTACAATGTGCTTGTAAAATCTCCATACTTGCAATGGTAATTATAAATTAGAAATTGAATTGAATGTCCAAGCTTAAAAAGTGCTTATGAAATCTTCAAACTTTAGCTTATATTTTTTTCATATATATATATATATATATGAGAGAGAGAGAGAGTAATGGTCTCCTGCGCATAGTACCGCAGGAGAACTTTTGCGCACCAAATTACCACCAGTCATGCCAACTTAAACAAGTATATTGTAAGTGAGCCTCACCATAATGTTTTCCTATGATCCATTCTAACAATTCAGTCCATGATATCAATTGAACCGTAGGGTGCAAAAAATATGGCTGATTTGTGATTTACTAGGCTACAAAATAGAAAATAGTAAGAGAGGAAAAGCCTACCTTTGAATTTTTACAGGGCTCACCATGATGTTTATGTGAAATCCATTCCATCCATTAATTGCCTCGTAGAGGTTAATTCATGGAGACCAAATATTAGACCCATACCTGTTTTATGTTGATCACACCAAGTGAAGTGATTTTGATAGTGGTTGTTCCTTACATGGTTTCCACTCATGTGGCCCATAGAATTATGGATGTGGCTGATGTTGGATCAATACCCCTAAATTATCATATTGATCCATTATGGTTGGAGTGGATTTTACATACATGTCAAGGTGAGCCCACCTCCAGTTGACCCAGTATTGGTTGGGACATTGTCCTGGGGTGGATTAGATGCCGTGATGGGCGTCAATCACTTAACAGCTAGTTGGTGCTAGTTGGCCCAACAATGATGTATGTGTTTAATCCAAATCGTCCATCTATTTTTCTAGCTGAATGTATGGCATGTTCCCAAAAAATAATTCAGATCCAAATATCAAGTGGACCATGCCACAAGAAAGATTGCTGGAAAGCCCACCATTAAAAATTCTTTAGGCCAAAGAAAGCTTTGGGTCAAGCTAATATTTGTGTTTTTCCTTCATCCAAGTCTCTATGACCTAATCAATAGGTTAGATGGCAGATAAACTATACCTAAAAAATTTTAACAATGGGCGTTTAATCTGTTTAATCACCACTATTTTCATGTGGTGTGGTCCACTTTAAATTTGGATCTTATGCATTTTTGGGATCATACCATAAATTGAGGTAGAAAAATGGATGGACAGCTTGGATTAAATATATACATCATTTGTTTGGCTCACTAGCACCAAGCAGTAGCAAGGTTGTTAGTTACTGACAGGGTCGGCATGCAATCCACGCATCCCAACCACTACTGAGTTGGTTAGGGGTTGGCCCACCTTGATGTTTATTTGAATCCGCTCCATCCATAAGCTGTGTGACAATAATTTAGTCGTGGGGATAAAAGATCGGCCACATTTATAATGTTGGTGGGCCACATGAGCAAAAACAGTGTAGGGGATGCCAACTATCCAAACGGTTTCACTTGGTGTGACCGATATGAATCACGAATCTACCTAATTTTTAAGATATACTACTAAATTTCTATCATAGACCTAATGATGGGGGTGGATTTCATGAACGCATCATGATGAGGCCTAATCTCAGCCTATGCGTTTTTAATTGTGTTGGTTGGTGCGTAAAATATCTCATGCGGTACTGTGTGCAGGAGACTGGGACTCTATATATATATGTGTGTGTGTGTGTGTGTGCGCGCTATAGAACTGCACATTTGTGTAATTTATAATAGATTGATATATTGTGAGAGAATCTACTTGTGGAATGGTTGAAATTCATCTTTATACCTAGCTAGCAAGAGATCCCGAACAATGACAGACAACTGTTTTGGATACATTATAACTTGACAGATTTAATGTCTGGCTATTAGACATAAAACAGGTGAAGATTGTGATCACAATAGAAGGCATACAAAATCTTGCACTCATCGTCATTTATGTAATTTATATCCAAGTCATCAATCAGTTTTGACAAATTTGGAAAAAATCCCAGTCTCATGTTTGACTAATAATATTGCAGGTAAAAGTTATACAATTGAACCTATACTTTTAATAACCAGCTTAAAGTGTGAATAAATATTTTCATTTTTTTATTTTTAATATTTGTTTTCAACCAGATGGTGGGATGACTGAAGCGGGAAAGAATTTATTTTATATTTGAATAAGATCCTGTCCTAATTGTTAAAAGAGGTAAGAGTGAAAAAGATTTTGAGATATTTTTCTTTAATTTGATCTGGGTACATATCTTGTGATGACTAAATTAGAAAAAGTGAGTTGCATTTTTTAAAAAAAAATTTGTGATACAATAGTAACTTTGCAGAAGAATTGTAATAAGGATTTTATATTGTTAGTATTCAATATAATTTAATATTTTAATTTCGGGATACAATGTAAGTGAAAATAAAGTATAAGAAATATTGGGATATTAGCTAGATCTTTTAATTATATAATATAAATGAAGAAATATGAATGAAAACACTTTAAAATTTAACGCCACTTTAATAAAGAATTTTACAAATCCAGATTTTGGACCTAAAATTGATGATAATGCAATGCACAAATGGATACCCAAATACAATGCACAAATGGGGCTAGAAAAATAAATAAATTCGAATCATGTACTTGGATTATGATTAGAGCTAGGCATCGGACCGAGTCGGATCGGATTGGGTCCAACTCGATTCGGTCCGAAATCTACACAGGCTGACCCGAACTTGATCCGATCCGGTATCGAGTCCGAGACATTTGACTCGAACTGATCCGATGCATGGTTGGCCTGACCTGAATCGAGTTCGACTCGGTTAGGGAAACCGAGTTGAATCAAGTTGGGTACGATTCGAATCGAACCCAGAAGAGAGAAAGCCCATGAGAAGAAGCCCAACAAAGCTCTCTCTCTCTCTCTCTCTCTCTCTCTCTCTCTCTCTCTCTCTATAGTCGTAGAAAGGAGTTGGCATGGGTTTGTTTCTTATTCATCCATGGCTGCTTCTAATGGTTCGACAGAGTTCTACATAGACAAAAAATGGAAGCTCTCAAGGAAGGGAAGCAGCAGAGGAGGTGGGGGGCCTTTCCTTCTTCCTATCTGTTGATTGAAATCACGACGAGAGATTCCTTTCATGGTGTTTACAACAGAGAGTATGTGGAGTTCGACGTGCTCCCAACTGACACCGTATTATTCGGATCGGTTCAGGGAAACCAAATACATCATTGTGAGGCCCATGTAACTTTGATCTCATGAGTCATTTGTACAACTCAGAGCTCGAGGCGCGTCTGCGCTCGTCTTCGCACGACACGTATCTACACCAGTTGTACATTTGGTGTATTGTACACAAAACGGGATGCATGCCTCGGCGTTTGTGCACGCGCTATCTATACAGAGGATTAGGTGTTACCCACTTACCCTTACCGTGGGGCCCACCATGATGATGTGTTGTATATCCACGCCGTCCATTGGTTTCTCCAACCCATTTTAAGGACGCGGAACTAAAAAAAAAAATTTGTAGATCCAAGTATCAGGTGGACCACACCACAAGAAACAGTTTTGTTTGAGTGCCTTAACATTAAAAATTCCAAATGCTCCATCGTAAGGTTTTCTTGATGTTTATTTTCCATCCAATCTGTTGATGGTGTCAATATGACCTGGAGGAAGGGGAAATCTAAAGATCTGATTGGTCCAAAGGAAATCCAAAGATCTGATTGGTCCAAATCTTTGGTAGCCCACAAAAACTTTTTAATGGTTAGTCATTACTATTTCCAGTATTGTGGTCCACCTGAGATTTGGATCTTCTTAAAATTTGGTAACTTGTCTTAAAATGAGATGAAGAACAAATGGACGGTGTGGATATAGAAAAAATATATCAAGGTAGGCCCCACAGGGTAAGGGTAACACCACTAAAGTGTTATCCAGTGAACAGTAAATTCACTCTCATGAAGAGGTAAACCTGATCATTTTCCATCCAAATATAGAGAAATGGAAACCCAATTCAGAAAAACCAACAAAAACCCACTAAGAAAAAAGAAGAAAATGAAGCGAATCAGATGAAGATTTACCTCGAATATGAATCTGTCAAGGAAGAAGCGTACTGAAGGGAAGAAGACCGCGAAGATGGGGATAAAGACGAAATCTTCGTAGAGAGGGTTATTTTTCTTAGGAAATGGTTTAACCCTCATCACTTTATTTTTTTTCAACAGTTAAAGATGCACACATCATACAGCTATATTTTAAACTTCATACGACCTGACCGGATCAGATCGGATCGGTTCGGATTAGCCACTGATCCTAACTCAACCCGAAAAACTGTCGGATCTAAATGGCCCCACTCGATCCGCACTAATCCATGCCGTCGGTTCGGTTCAGAACAGGTCGGATTGGGTCTGATCCACTGGATCGGGTCAGACATGCTCAGGTCTAATTATGATACACTTATAGTTGTATAGGCCTCATCCGAACCCTACGTAAAATGATCTGGCCAAACGATGGCCCACCATCACTACAACCCTCTCCAATCTAATATAATCTAATATAATAGGTAATGAATCCTCATATCTCCACAGGTGTAACATGTTGATGCAGCCTTAAATCTTGGTGGGTCCCACCTTCGTGAGGCTTATGATTAATCCAACCCGTTCACCATTTTCCCCATCTCATGTTAGGATGGGGACCCAAAATTGAGGCTGATTTAATGTATTTGAGAGTTCCACAGTAGGAAAGAGTTGGATAGTGACCTTTAATGGTCCAATGTTTCTTAAGATCTATCTCAAAGATCACCATGGGTGCAACATCATTTTTCATAGATTTGGGAGAGTCTCATCGTTATGTAGCCCTAATCATGGTGAGGCCCACTTTCATGAGGCTGGTGATTCGACCCATCCACCATTTTCACATCCCATTTTATAGAGCAGACCCAAAACTGAGGGTGATCTAATGCACATGTGGTTCCCACAAAAAGAAAAAATCGGACAGTGACCTTTAGCGGTCCACTTTTTCTTGGATTGTGGCCTACTTGAGTTATGGATCTTCCTTACCTTCCTGTTTTCGATATAAAATAACCTGGTAAAACTTTTGGACGGTTTTGATTTCTTTCAAACATCATGGTCTTGATAAAAATCCATGGGAAAGAAGACACTTCCTACTCTTCTTTCTCTCTCATCCCGTGTATATAAAAATAAATAAATAAATAAAATCCTTAGAAACGGTAAATGGTAATCATGGGCATATTGATCCCAACCGTTGAAAACTTTTTAGAGCCCACCATGATGCATGGTTCTGATCGAACTTGTACATTGAATAAATCAGATCATTTTAGGCCATTGGCAAAGAAATGGGATAGATCCAAGGTGCAGGTGGACCACATCAGACAAAACAATGATATATTAACACCAACCATTGAAAATTTTACAGGTCACACCATGATGTATGGGTCTAATCCAACCAATCCATTAATTAGGTCAGATCACTTTAGGTCATGAGTCAAAAAATGAGGGAAATCCAAGGCAAGTGTAGACCTCACCACATGAAACAGTGTAATATTCGGATATTAACTCCCACGGGGAAAACTTCCTAGGCCCACTGTGGTGTTTATCACGGCCATCTAACCGTTTGATAAGGTTACATAGACCTGGATGAAAGGGGAAAAAAAAATATATCTTCTTGATTCAAAACTTCTGTGGACCCAACATGTTTTCAACCGTAGTTGTTCAGTCACCGCTGTTTCCTCCGGTGTGGTCCACTTTTAATTCAAACATGGTTAATTTTTGGTCTCATGGCTTAAAATGAGACGGAAAAACGGATGAACAGCGTTGATCATATTCATATATAAAGGTACACCCACCCGTTCGAGGGGGGTATAACTGTAAAAAAGAAAGGGCAGTTGGCAATTCCATCATTTTTACGGGAGCGGAGTGTTTTATTTAAAATATTTTAAAGTGGGCGTAAATCGTTCAATAGCCCTCGTGCAGTACTTATATACTCGATACAGCAGGAGTTGGGTAATACCCGCTGCACCTATCTAGAGACGGATGGTCGTACCAGGGACTTTGTGAGTGCCACCAATGCTTATGTATTTTATCCACGTCATCCATATTGTTAATAGATGTCTTAAATATGAGGAAATTCGACTAGCCCGAGAAAATTCAGTTGAAAATTCAGTAACAATTTATCTTGAAATTTCCGAGAAATTCGACTAGTCGAAGGACAAATTTGACTAGTCAAAGTGTCCTTCAACTAGCTCAAGCTCTGGTTCAATTAATCGGAAGTTATGCGGATTGTGTGTGGAATGCGTAAATTTGAGGTGGTTTTCGGATTATTACAAGTCGGTGTGAAAGCTGAAGTTCCCCAACTATAAATAGGAGTTCATAAGGTGCTCCTAAAGTCATTCTAAGATATTCCAAGGTTTACTAAACTATTCCAGAGGGTTTCTAAATAGTTATAGGATTTCAAAGGATGTAGTAAAGGGTGAGATTCGACATTTTTTGAATCGGGTAAATCCTTTCTCTTTATAATTGATAATTTTATAGTAGATTTCTGTCACTTTGTGCCGTGGTTTTTTCCTGAAAGGGTTTTCCACGTTAAATCTTTGGGTTCTCGTGTTTGCTTGGTGCCTTTGAATTACCATCATAGATTCATCTCTGTGTGATTCCGCAACACAATCCCCAATAGTTCATACATTTGGAAAAATCACTTTAGGTGATCAAACCAAAACTGAGTTAGATTGAATAGTCAAGTGTACCAAGCCAATGGAAACATGAAGGATTGGATGCCTACAGCTGAAAACCTCTTAAGTGCTACCGAACCTTTGAATCAAGCTGATATTTTATGTTTTACATTCATCCAAGTCTACGTGACCTTATTAACAAGGTCCCACGAAGGTTTCAACGGTATGAGTCGTTGCCACCACTGCTTCCTGTAGTGTGTTCCACTCGAGCCCTCGATCTACATTCTTCTAAGGATCATAGCCTAGATGGACGGCTTGGATAAACATGCATATCACTGTGGGTCTACATCCATTTTGGCGGCTTATTTTAACATTAAAAGATACAAATCTAATGTTAACCACACCATAGGAAGCAGTGATCATTTACCATTATAAATTTTGTAGGCCATAAAAAATTTCGATCAAGCTGATATTTTCTATCATATGGCCCACAATATTATTAGTCGGTTGATCTAACCATCATGTGGACCGCCACATCAATTTCAAGTTTTTGGGGCAGTTGTCCATTATTCTCTATCATGTGGCCTACACGATGATTGGATTGGAGATTTTCGGGACATCCTATTTCATGATGGGGTGAACCCATTGGTTGGTTTGGATGACATTAGTATACCGCAGCGGGTCCCACCAAGTTGCATGACATGTAGAGGTGTACACAAGTCGAACTAAGTTGAGCTTGGCATAGCTCGACTTGACTCGGCTCGGCTCGGCTCGGTTCAGTCAGCAGCTTGGGCCAATTTGAGCTGAGTTTGAGCCAAGATCGAGCCTATGCAGCATTTTCACAAACACATGGAGTACACTTTCAATTTCTTACTGCATGTAAAATAGCAACAGTTGTTCACAGGTATTTCATCAAACACCTTATAGGCAATATGAAAATTAAGAAAAAATGGTATTTGTTTCTTACTCATACCTTCCTTGCCATCAGCCGATACTTTGTTGAGTCATTTCATCAAACATTTGGTGAGCAACATCAATATCAAAGTAACCAAGTCACTGAACTGGTTCGATTCGAGTTGGGGTTTGATCTGAGTCGAGTCAAGCTTGGGCAAGCTCAAACTTGATTCAAAAAATTTTCTAGCTCAAAAAATCAGCTCGAACTCGGTTTCAAACTGAGTCAAATCGAGCTTTTTCGTGTCGAGTCGAGCAAACTAACGGAGCCAACTCTATTCGTGTACAGCCCTAAAGACACATAACCGGCCGACACAAAAAATGCATGAACCTTAACATGTGGAGGAAGTTTCTCCAAAAAGACTCATCATTGCCGGACTCTTTCTAGATAGTAAACCCATGTCATGGCCGTCCCATAATTTTAATCCATAAGAACTATTACAAAGGTTCTCTAAGCCACAGAAAAATCAAAGTGAATAATAGACGCTATATGAAAATAGAAGCAAAATCATGTACAACCAAACAAAGATTCCAGGCCACTATGTAATCGGAAGGAAGTAACGGCTCTGTCAGGCTACCATGTGGGGCCTTATTACACATCCAAATCAAGGCCCAACCCAACTTATTGGACCTCACCTTAGTGGGCCCAATTAACCCAATCCACTTAAAACCCTAGCATGATTCCGCATACATGATACCCACTCCATTTATTCATTTCGCTGGCTCATTTTAGGGATGAACCCAAACATGAAGCAGATCCGAAGCTCAGGTAGACAACAAGAAAAGAAAGTTTTTTTTTTTTTTGGAATGAACACCCACCATTAAGTCATTTATAACAAATGAAAAATATTAATGATGATTTGTTGTTCACATCAGTCACAATCATCAGAGGATATAAAAATAAAAATAATAAATAAATAAATAAAAATGCCAGTCTAAGGTTTGGTGTCTTGGATCTAAAATAAGTGAAGTCTAAGTTACAATTTTATTAGAATCAAAGTGATTTCGAATCTTTAATTGTGTTTGTTAGTCTAAATTTTGACCAAAAAAAAAATGATTTCTATAATATATCAATAAGATAATAAATTTCTAAAGTAAATAATGTTTAATATACCAAAATGACATACATGCATAACATGTTAGACTCATTAGAGGGTGGGTTAAAGTTAATGTTGAAATGGATTAAACCCACTTGGGGGAGATCGTCAAAGCTGCCCTTGCTGGTGAAATGGATTAAACCCTTTAGAGGGTGGGTTAAAGTTAATGTTGACAGGTCTTCTAGAGGCAGTTCGGGGAATTCAGGTGGTGGAGGAGTTTGCAGAAGTGACAGGGGTGAATTCGTCTTCGCTTTCTCGGCAGGTTATGACGTTGGGTCAAATAGCTATGCGGAAATCCGTGCGGTGCTCGATGGGATTTTCTTTTGTCTCTCTATTGGCTTCTCCAACGTGGTAGTCGAGACTGACTCACAGCTGGTAGTGAAGGTTTTGAATGGAGATGTTAAACCGGGTTGGAAATGGAAAAACTAGATAAATAGGATTGATAGGCTAAAGATGAGAGGTCGGATTGTTATCTCTCATATTTTCAGGAAAGGGAATGTTCCAGCAAATACCTTAGCACGCTTGGGTAGCGTGAACCAAGCATCTTTGTTTTTTGGTCTTTTTTCAGATCTTCCTTCCCAGGTAAAAGGTCTCCTTTTCGGGCTTGGGGGAGTTAGGGAGACTTAGTGGGTTGGGTTTCTTTTCTCAGAGGCGCTCGAATTTTTGGCATTTTCTTTTGGGTTGTTTATGATAGGCGATCCCTAGGTCCTTTTTCTCCTCAGGTAGCCCGAATGTAATTATCGTCATTATCAATGAAATTTTGCCGAAAAAAAAAAACAAAAAAAAAAAACATGTTAGACAATCATTGTAGGTTTATTGAAAGAAATCGTTCGGCGAAAAAGAGGTAATTCCAAGTCTCGATTAGGCTCAAAACCGGACCAACTAATTTTATATGATTGTTTCATCTCTTTTGGGGAGATTATTGAGTTTCCCTGTCTTGATAATGCAAGACCCTATATGTTGAAAATAATAAAAGTTATCTATTTCAGTATGTTTATCTATCTTCCAAGCCCATGTGCCATTCAAATTACATTTTAAAAAGGTACAATTGAATTAAAAGATAATTACAGTCCATTTAAATTGTAAGTTATTTTGGTTAAGCAACTTATGTCTTAAAAGATTATTAGAGTTCATTTGGATTGTAAGTCATTTTGGTTAAGCAATTTATGTCTTAAGTAACTTATTTTGATTTCTACTTATTCAACAAATTAGTATGTTTATTTAAATCAATTTTATTAATTCTCTTTCTCATCTTTCTCTCCTCTTCTAATTTTTATTTATTTATGTGAGTCTAACTTCAATATCCACCATCCATCAAGTGGGGTGAACCTTTGATGTAGACCATTCATTATATTAGGCCCACAATGACCCTATCTTCAATGTGATCCGCCCATCATTTGGGGCCTACATTCAATATGAACCATCCACTTGTAAGCCCACCTTCAATGTGGGCTATCCATCATGTGGGGCCGCCTTGGATGTGGATCGTCCATCATGCAGAGCCTACCTTTAATGTGGATTGTTCATCATGCGAAGCCCAACTTTGAAGTTGGCCTTCATCAATGTGGGGCTAACCACTACATGGAGGCCACCTTGATGTGGGTCATCCATAATGTGGGGCTCACTATCACTGTTAATTTCCAATCATGTAGGGCCCATCATGTGGAGCCCACCTTTGATATGGACCGCCCATAATGTGGGCCCCACCTTCGAAGTGGGTCATCCATCCTATGAGGCCCACCTTTGATATGGACTGCCCATAATGTGGGTCCCACCTTCGAAGTGGGTCATCCATCCTATGTGGCCCACCTTTGATGTAGCCCATTCATCATTAGGGGCCGACCTTTGATGTGAACCATCCATTATGTGGGGCCAAACTTCAATGTCCACCTGCCATAAGTGGAACCCACCTTTGATGTGGATCGTCCATCATGTGGGCCCCAACTTCAAAGTGGGCTGACCATTATTGGTTTGGGGGGCTTATGGCTATAATTAAGTTTAGCAAATAAGCTACTTTTTAATGAAAGTTAGTGTGATTATGGCTATAAGTAAGTTTAGATATGCCTATAAGAGTATATTTAGCCAAGACCTTAATTATTTTAAATGGATGATAAAAACAACAATGATTACAGTGAATTAATGCTCAGCGGAAAAAGTGGAAAACAAATGAATGACTCTTTTCGACGAACTGTCATAATTCATTAAACAAATACAACTTAAAGTAGGAGCTCTACATCACCAATTTATAGAAAGTTGTGACTATCCAATTGTGAACATCACATAATGCAAAAGTTACACTAATGAGATAATTATAGCATATGTTTTTTTCTCTCATAAGTGGTTTGACAGCTTGGATTTGAAACCCTTATATATTTTATTTGTGAATGGTTACTTCTACTAGTCAATTCTAACAATCCCATTTATGACTTAGGAAAAATATTTATAAAACAAATCAGGTCACATCATGAATAGATTAGATCAATTGATCAATTAGGAAAAATATTTATAAAACAAATAAGGTCACATCATGAATAGATTAGATCAATTGATCAATGTGATTTTCACATGGTATCTCATTGAATGTCTTATGGACATAATTGACAGTTCACACAATCAAGATAAATGAATGACTAAAATATCTTCTTTGTAACCGTCCTTAGTTTTGAACATTATGACCCACCTTAGTAGTAAAGCAATAATATTATTATTTTAGAACATCTAAAAAATGTGGCCCATTAGATAGAAAGCTTGGATCATGCATAATCACATGTACTTTGAAATGCTCAATATTATTATGACTGAATTATAATCCTTCATGGCATTTGCTCTCCTCTCCCTACTCCACTACAAAATAATAATTTTTTCTTCTTCTGTATATCTTATAAGTAAGTCCTTACATCTGTTATCTAAGCATGGAAACACCCCTTACGTGACCTACCTTATTGCACAAAAGGCCACGCTTGGATTCAATCTTGCAAAAAACATCTCTAGGCTAGCTAGGCTTAAGCTTATTGGTTTTAACTGTCATGGTTGGGCTTAACTTTAGTTCTGCCTTGCAAGTCAGGATTGGACAAACCTTGGCTTGGCTTTAGCCAAATTTGTCCTCGGCTCTAATTGCATGCTATTATCATGCATGTAACATTGATTTAAATGAATATAAAAAGCATGACTTTCGCATGCTATTACCATGCATGTAACATTGATTTAAATGAATATAAAAAGCATGACTTTCGCATGCTATTATCATGCATGTAACATTGATTTAAATAAATATAAAAAGCATTACTTAGTTTTCATAACTTTTGAATGGTATGAATGTAACAAATTTTAACTAAAATTTAATGAGTTATTAAATCTTGAATTGTGGCTATAAAATCTCCAAATTTACAGTAGTGATTGTAAATTAGAAATTGAATTGAATGTCAAAGTTTAAAAGGTGCATAAAAAATCTCCAAACTTTATTTTAAATTTTTTTTATGTACGGTTGTTTTAAAATATGTTATTAATTTTTTATGAAAATAAAAATAATTTAATTTTTATTTTTAACTTTTATTCTTTATTTGTCTAATAGGATCTCAAAATAATTAAGGTGTTGGAGGAAACTAAGTTATAGCAGGTGCAATTGAATCTGTATTTAACTTTTATTTGTTTTTTAAAATTACATGCAAGTATTCTCATAGTAAATACCTGCTATTCACATGAAAACACCAGCACACCTCAAGTTAAGTAATGGTAATTTACTCTAATGTGATTCAACACATAAAATTATAATTAGAATTTAATGTTATGTTCAAATTAAGAATGAATTGATCATAAGATCAATTTGATTTTTGCATTGCAGCCAATGAAATGTATTTCGGACCCAATAAACAGTTTAAATTGTTTGATTACATGATATAAATAACATTTTGCAAGTAAGATAAATATAACTTGTAATGATATAAAGCAATGGGTCATTTTTTCAAATCATTATTCTTTTTATTGGTATGTTGGCTTAGGTAGTCCTGGCAATGGCCTGTATCAAGCAGAGAACCAAATAATCAGAACCATCCATCTACTAGGAACTACTGATCATGTAAGAGAGTCTGCATTCATAATCCCTTAACAGATGATCTTCACCATTGATTGACCAGATTTACATGTATGCTCTATCATGTAGAGAGACGTTGAGGAGTTCTAGAATCCCTTGCCAGAGGATATAGAAAGGATATGTACTTTGAACAAGTGGGGCCCATGAATAAGAAATCCAGACAGTTGGCATGACGCAACCCATCATGGGCCATGCCCTAGAAATGTCCCATATTGAAAGATTTGGCCACCATTGTTGGGCCTTTGCTTAGGTTGAATGCAGACCGTCGTTGTATCTCTTCTTATCCTTCTATTCGCAGGCCACAAATTAAAAGGTTAGGATTGTCCCATCAAAGATTTTTTCCGAGTCATGGGCCAATCCATGTTGGGCCCATCATAACAATATTAGGATTGTTCCATCAAGGATCTTTTTGATTCATGGCCAATCCATGTTGGAGCCCATCAAAGGAATTGTATGGATCACTGAAACATTGGCACCAATTGCACAAATTGAATTCTCAAGCATACCACATATCCTCAGGCCGAGGATCCTATACCTCTGAAAATGTTCTACATGGATATATGGAGTCTGATAGCTCATCAAGGATTTTCAAAACAAGGGAAATTGACCATGGAAGAAATTTCTGTTTTGCTTCAATCGCATGAAAGTAACCTGCTCTAAATTATTAATTTAGTTAACAATTAGACAGATCCACATTTGCTTATAACTTAAAAGGAAGAGTGCATCTCTTTACAGGGATTAGTCTATGGCTTGCTTCCATTTTACATGAGGCATACATGTATGTCAATCGAGACCATCCAAGCTGCATAGTCTATTTTGGATGGAGCATAACCTGAAAATTGCACTGTGATTGAATCTTCCCGACTGTCCAGTTGGTAGGGAGCATTACAAGAGAGAAATCTACAATCTCTCTGTTTGAATGCTTCACCATTACTAGTTTTTCTCTCATTTGGAATCTTATAGTTAATCAATTAGCTCTTATTCTTGTGTCCTCTGATTCGATCTGATGGGGTGCAAATAGGGTCAAATTGCCACAATTGGTGGCTCGTTTATTTTAGGGAACTACTCTGCTGCATCAACCACTGCATATATATGGTGCAAAAGTATTTCTAAAGACAATGATGTGGTCATTCTCAGCTAATTATCATTGATCTTCAGTAGTAGAATGTAAGCTTACGCGAATTTTTCTTAGCCATACTTTGAAACAACAACCTCTGCACTGGAGCAATTTGCTTTATCATGTTCTTTTTTCCAATATAGCACCTTATCTGAAATTATAGGATTTCTATGAACGCTTACAAGTGGTAGGGATCTTACTGTCTGCTTTGGATAGCTGAATATCCAAGTCCTGTATCTAAAGATTTCACAGATGGTTATCCATTGGAATGGTGGAATGGACATGTGAATGGTAATGATAAGGCACTTCCTCACCACTCACCATTGTTATTTTGACCTTTATTTTCATGGCTTCTTGATATTTTTGTTATCAGCTCTGTTGTCAAAATATAGAATCTAGAACTGCAGTTGGTCATTTTTCTATAGACATAAATTGGAAAATGAAGTAGCTTTCTCGTTGTTTGCTTTGGAACTTTAGATGGTCCTAGTTTTGCAATGAATACTAATTGTTAACCTTAGTCCTCGAGCATTTTTTTCTTCTTTTTATATGTTGTTGCAGAGTTGAGCAATTTTTTCAACTTGATCACCTTTTTACATAAAATACTTATGATGTTGTTGCTTATAAATTAGTTATGATCTCAGAAAATACATGTAGCAAAACCTGACCAATCACATGCCAGGCGCTATCAAAGATGGTGTATCCCCTAAAAAACAATAAATGGATAATCATTGCAGATGATTGGAAGACTCCTTCAGGGCAGCAACAATCCAGACAATATGTTGCTTGCTGGGTCCAACCCTATCAGGTACCAAGCCTAGATTTCGAGCCTAGGCATTGTCCTCAGGCCATGGCAAAAACTGTAAATTTTTGGTTTTCTAATTGTTTTCCCGTTAATGAGCCTAGGCACCTCCTGCATTCAATCTCATCTTCTGTATGTTTGATTTCATCATTTTTAATGAATTGATGTTCTTAAAATAAATAAAGAGATAAATAAATTGACTGTTTATAATCTCATACTGTGTGGCCTTTGTGGATGTTTCTATTAATTTGTCATGATTAGTAATTTGCATATTTTATCCAACCAAAAGATCATATATAACATTCTCTTTTTAATTTAAGCTAGAATAGATCACTTTTATCTAATACAAGAACTCAACTTTGATGTGAAAATCTCTGTTCATTCCTTTGATTTACTATCAAAGAGCATGGATGTCGGAAAGTACACATTAGTTTTTTAGATAATCTTAAGACTCTGTTTCACTGCTTGCATTTTTTCTTATCTTCATTCCATTGGAGGGAGATTGATTGTCCATGCCAATTGTGACAAGAAGAAACCAGTCCCTTGAAAACAATGGCAATCATTGGCAACAAGGAGATCATTGACATTAACCAAGGTACGTTAGCTGCACAGACCGGTGAAAAAAAAAAAAAACAACTAGGGATACATGAGGGTCACTTTTTCTTTTCTTTCTTTTTTTTTTTTTTTTTAAATTTGTTGATAAGAAAGATTTTCTCTATGGCTACGGTTTATCGGTAGCCATGAGTTCTATCTACGAATTTAATCCGTAGTATAGTTTTAAAAGCTATTCTACTAATGGCTATGGTGGTACTTGGACTCATATTTAGCTACGAATAAAATTCGTAGCTTTTTTCCGCCTTGTTAGTGCAGCAAAAACCTAGAATTTAGGGGCGTTCTGTAAAAGTGCCGGTAAAAGATTTGGACCGCCGGTAAATCCTTTATAAACATAGCCTTCCTTAACTCTTGTCTGATCGCCAGTAAAACCTTTATCAGCGGTTTTAACTAGCAGAAGAGGTCAATTCTATTGTAGTGTGGGCCCCACATGATGAATCGGTTTGATGAAAGATACAAATCATGTTCTCCCCACAAGTAAACCTATGGTTGGTGTCCCATCCTCATAGTTCCATGTGGTGTGGCCCACTTGAATCATCTATATGAATGAATTTATGCCCAAGGCCTAATATAAGGGGCCTGCCATACAGATAGATTGGACTCCCATCGTACCACTCATGCCTTAAGGTGTGCCTTATCGACGGCCCGAATCTCCACACACGTGCCATGTTGGCACTTGTGATGAGATTGGAATTCCAATTTCTCAATCTTGAAATGGGGTATGCATTATTCTAATCCCACGAGGTCGATGTGACTCCGCATTGTCATCCATCAGACCGAACGAGTCACCCCCGACTCCGGTGAGTTGGGCTGACTAAAACCCAACACACCCTGAATTGGGCCAATCAATCCAAGTCACCTTCAATCAGGATCATTAGTCTATTCAACGCTTGTATCGAACAGTTGTGATCTTTCAATTAGGATGATGGTGATTTTGTGGGATATAGTTTGACTGGTGACCCCAACACCAGCCAACCAGCTGGTGTAAAAGCTTATGAGACCCACTCAACAACAACAAGGTACCTATATGGCTTTATCTAGTATTATATATATTATTAATTGAATATTTGATTTGGGGGTTGAGTTAGATGTAGGTTGAGTCAGTTGGGTCGGGTGGCTAGGTTGAGTCAGTTGGGTCGGGTGGCTAGGTTGAATTGGGTGTAGGTTGGGTCGGGTTGTTGGGTTGAGTCAGGTATAGGTTGGGTTGGGTTGGGAGCATGCTCGACTCGACTCGAGGTAAGCTCGCCTTGACTCGATCCACCAGCTCACCTTGAGCTTGACTCAAAAGGTTTGACAAACAACCCAAGCTCCAATGGTAAGCTCAAAGCCGAGCTCGAGATCGAGGAGAGCACGGACAAGTCAAGCCAAGCTTGGCCCACCTCGACTCGACTCGGTTCAATGTACAGCCCTAACCATCAATGATTTTTTTGGAACCTCTTGTTATGTTTGACAATTCCAATCGACTCAACCATCTCTGAACTCCTTGGGGCATCTCATCATCTCCAACCATCTACTTATTTCACTTGTTTGCCAGCCCTGATCTGTACCATCCAAATTTTACATTATTGACAATTGAATTCGATTTCGCCGTCAATCAAATCCACAGTTTCCACTTTTATCAATTGTTTTGATGTATATAACCTTTTGATCGTCTCACCAACAACAACATTCGGATTTATTTTGACAATCATACCAGTCATATTAGGATCTAAGTCCTCCATATTTAATGGTGAATTGATAAATGTATATCTAATTCTTACAAGTATTGAAGTGTTGTAATCGGACTGCAATATTTTACTTTTCTCAAACTTGACATGGACTTCATTGTTAATTTTGTCACTCAGTGCCTATTTGATTTTCCAAATCGCATGTAAATGCAATGGGAAATAGTAATTATAACTTCTTCACATGTTGGAAAATGCACTTGCATTTCTCTTTTGAAAACCGAGTCAAAAAGACTGGTTTAAATTTTCAGGCCCAACAATGATATATATGATATATTTGAGCCGTCCATCAATTTTATCGTAACATTTTAAGGCGTGAGCCAAAAAATGAGCTTGATCCAACACTCAGGTGGCCTACACTAAAGGAAACAGTAGCACCGATGCGTTTTTAACCATAGATGTTCAATTCACTAAATCTTGTGGTGTAGCCCACTTGAGCTTTGTATCAACCTCATTTTTTTTGGTCAAGCCCTAAATTCAGCTGGCATAACAGATGGACGGTGTGGATAAGGCATAGACATCATGGTGGGCCCCACATATATTTCAGTCTCCCTGGGTTTAGAGCTCAAAAAAGTTAAAGTGTTAAATCAAACAATCGACAGCAATGCTGTGTAATTACCCAGTGAAATAATTATTACTCACTTGCACTGTATTTACCCAATGTTTGGAAAATCAAACACGCCCTTAGTTCATGCATTAAATCTTCATTTTTACGAAGCTCGGAGTCGGACTGCGGATCGGGTGTTACCTGACTTTTCCGGAGCTCCACGTATGTAGGGTGGCTATCATGATGTATGGGTTTTATCCACACTGTATATTCACTTTTTATTTTTATTTTTCATATCAGCTTAGGATGTAAGCTCAAAAATAAGTCCGATCCAAGGCTCAAGTGAACCACATCACAGAAAGTAGCGGTGATAATGACATCCACCGTTGAAACCTTTCTAAGTCATATCGGCAGGTTTATTTGCCATCCAACTTCTTCATGACCTAATATAAAACACAAATGTAAGCTTTATATTTGATTCAAAGTTATGTATACGCCTTAAAATCACACCGCCCAACCATTTTCAAAGCTCATTTTAGGGCCTGATTCTAAAATTTAAGCATTCCCAAATCTTAGGTGGATCACATTACAGGAAACAGTCCTGATTGAATCCACACCATTAAAAACTTCATAGAGTCCACCAAAATGTTTGTTTGCCATCCAACATGTTGATAAGATCACAAAAACCTATATGAAGAGACTAGACAAATATCATCTTGATCCAAAACTTTTGTAGCCTGCAAAAAGGTTTTTAATGGTCTAGTACTATTATTTCTTATACTATGGTCCATTTTAGATTTGGATATGCTTCCTTTTTTTGGATCATGCCCTAAAATGAGTTTTCAATACAAATGATAGGCGTGGATGTAGTCACGTACATCATGATGGGCCCCACAGGGGTCCCACACACCTAGGTAGATCCAGGCAACCACCTAAGCCGCGCCTGTGATATTGATTCAGTGATTTTATTGGTCCCGGTCCAAATTATTAGAATCGTTAAGAAATTGGGTCAGCTTTGGGTCACACCTGTTATGACCGTTAAAAAGCTCAGGTCAGGCCCACGTGGATCCAAGTCTCAAAAAGTTTTTAATGGTAGGTGTTCATTCACCACATTTTTCAATGGTGGGATCCACATGTGATTAGATATGGTTTTTTTTTTTTTTTTTCATGGGCTCATGGACGCGGTTTGGCCAGTGACGCCGCCAACAGCCAGGTGGCTAGTGGTCGGTGCTGTGTGGACCCTACTGATGTATGTATTTTATCCATGCCTTTCATCCATTTTGAAAGATAATTTTAGGCTTAATACCAAAAATGAGGTAGATCTAAAACTCAGGTGGACCACACCACGGGAAAACAGTACCGATTGAATGCCCACAGTTAAAAACCTCATAGGACCTACTATAATGGTTATTTGACATTTTTTAAAAAAATTTTCTGTTAACTTGTTAGTACACAAAACTGCCAGTCGACACTTCACTGCTACCCACCTCACTAGGAATCGATACCAAGACCACAGTGTTGAAACTAGGTATAGATGAAGGGAAAAATTAACCATTTATATCAGCTTGATCCAAAACTTTTGTCGCCCATAAGAATTGGATGAAGGGAAAAAATGTATATCATGTTGATCCAAAACTTTTGCGGCCCATAAGAAGTTTTTAATGGCGTGCGTTCAATCAATACTTTGCAGTCCACTTGAGATTTGGATCAACCTCATTTTTAGGCTCATACCATAAAATGTTATGGAAGAATGGGTGGACGGAATGGATGAAACACATACATCATGGTGGGGCCCACAGAGCACCCACCACTGGCCGTTGGCTAATGGCAGGGGGAGTAGACAATCCCTTTCCTGGGCTCAAGCGACAGAATGATGTTGGCGCGTGGATGTACAAGAAATACATCAAGGTGGACCCAGGGTCGACATCCACCATTGGACCTATCTTCTATGAATGATCATATCCATCCATTTTTGCATGCCATGTACTGCACCGTGATCACCTGATTTTTTCAAGACAGACCATGAGGAGTGGGTGTAACACTTACCGTGGGGCCCACCTTAATGATGTGGTATATGTCCACGCTGTCCATCCGTCTCTACAGCCTAGTTTGGGATGTTTTCCCAAAAAATTAAGGAGATCCAAAACTCATGTGTACCACACCAGAAGAAACAGTGGCAATTGAATGTCCACCATTAAAAACTTCATATGGCGCACAATAATGTCCGTAATGTTTCCTACCCATCCAATCCGTTGATAAAGTCAACCATACCTGGATGAAGAGAGAGTATAAAGATCAGTTTGATCCAAAACTCATGTGGGCTAAAAAAGCTTTTAATGGTCATTCACTGCTGTTTTCAGTTGTGTGGTCCACCTGAGATTCGGATCTTGTTAATTTTTGGGATGACATGCTAAAATGATATAGAAAAACGGATGGACGGTGTGGATATAAAAAATCTCATCAAGTTGGGCTCCACACGGTAAGCTCTTACCCAGGTAACACATAATCCACTCCCTCTTTCCCTTGCCTTCCGTATGGGCGCAGGCAGATCAAATGGGTGGTGGCTTGGGTGGGCCCACCAGTATGTTTATATAAAATATACCTCAATTGTTAGGTGCATCACCTCATTTTAGGTCAAGAGACTAAAAAAATACTCTATTTGTAATTGGTGTGAACCGTATGATAGGAGAATAATGTTAGGGGACCGCGGAAGCACACAGTGATATATCTAAGATAGCAATCCAAAAGTACCAAGTAAAAAGAAAAAGAACACAAAAATTTTAATGTAAAAAAACTCTTGTAGGAAAAAATCACGACACAAAGCGATATATATCAATATGAAAGTATAAATTATAAAGAAAAAGAGATTACCCGATTCGAACAACCTCGAATCTCACCCTTTTTATGCCCTTTGAAACCCTATGACGATTTAGAAACTCTTAGAATACCTTCCAATTCCATTTACATGCTATATATAGCCTTCGAAAGAATCTCAAACGAAATCGGGAACAAATTTCGCAGATCCGGCGGATCCGCAAAATTCTATGCAAATTATTGGATGTCATCGAAAACCCTTAGATGTCATCGACACTTAAACTTTGATGACGTCGAAGCCACTTTGATGGCATAGAAAAAATGCCAAAACAATCTAAAGACAAAACATGAATTATCCATAAATTTTCAATTATTCAACTCAGCTTCAATGGCATCGAACACATCTTCAATGTCATCGAACACTCCTCGATATCATAAAAAATTGGCACTAATATGTCCAGCAACTAATAAAGAAAATTCGGGAAATCCAAAAAAATTATACCAAAGAAGTACTTTTTGACTCTATGGTCTAGCTTATCTCTCTCAACTGATGGTATATGAGAGTAAGCCTTGCTACCAAATATGCGCAAATCTGAGTAGTCCATCTTATAACCACTCTATACTTCCTCTGGGATCTTATAATCAATTGTCGTAGAAGGGGATCGATTCACCAAATAGTAAGCCGTGTTAACAGCCTCAGTCCATAAGTCATTACCCAATGCAACATTACTTAACATGCATCAAGCGCTCTCTAAGAGTGTCCCATTCATCCGTTTAGCCACACAGTTTTGTTCGGGCATGTAGTACATTGTATTGTGCCTGATGGTCCCTTCATCTTTACAATATTCATTGAATTCAGTGGAAGTAAACTCATCACCATTGTCAGTTCTTAAAACATTTATTTTTTGCCCTGACTGTATTTCCACTATTGCCTTTTATTGTCTAAAAGTGGTGAAAACTTCAGATTAACGTTTCATAAAGTAAACCCAAACTTTTTGAGAGTAGTCGTCAATGAATGAGACAAACCATGATGACCCTCCAACGGAAACCTCTAGCGATGGCCCCCATACGTTAGAGTGCACGTAATCAAGCACTCCCTTACATACATGTTTTTCATATTTAAAAGATAATTTACCATATATACAATGCTCGCATATAATTAAATTAGAATTTTTAAAAGATGGAATCAAACAACGATCAAAAAGTACATTCATGCCCCGCTCGCTCATGTGGCCCAGACGAGCATGCAACATACGTGCAAACGTGGAATCTACAACAGGCATTGTCACTCCACCTACTAAAATGCTTCCTATCAACCTGTAAAGGTTTCCGTGCCTCTACGCTCTCATAATCACGAGTGCCCCCTTTGATACTTTAAGGACACCACTAACACCGGTGAACTTGCACCCTATTGCCTCAAGTGCACCGAGAGAAACTAAGTTCTTCTTCATATCAAGAACGTGCCTGACCTCAATCAAGGTAGTCTTCATCCCATCAAACATCTTGATACGCACCATACGAACAACCACAATGTTACAGGCATTATCATTGCCCATAAACACATGTCCACCATCTCACTCTCTATAACTAGCGAACCAACTCTGATAAAGAGTTATGTGATATGACTCTCCTGTGTCAAGGATCTACTCGTCTCTACAATCATCATTCAAGTGTCTGTCATAGACACAAACAAAACATCACATGTGTTTGTCTTTTCATCAGATGTGATAATATTGGCTTCCCTGGAAGATGCCTGTAAGTTTTTTTTCTTCGACTTAGGATTTGTACAATCTTTTTTCATGTGTCCTATCATCCCACATTTCCAGTACTTTAACTTGCCTTTGCCTTTGCCCTTAAATTTGAATCTAGATCTTGAAAGTCATGTATCTCGCTCAGTATTCCTGTCTCTCGTGAGCAATGCATTAGAAGAAGTCCATATACTACTGTTTATCTTTCTCATAGCATTCCCCTGAAGGGATGAGATTACAGTGTCCACACTCAGAAACTTATTACCGGTGTATAATGAGTCTCTGAATGACTCATATGAGGCCGAAAGAGAATTTAGCAAAATACATGCATGATCTTCATCTTTGACTACGTCCTCCATATCTAGCAACTTACAAATCAATTTATTAAAACTACTAATGTGGGCTTCCACATCTCCACCCTCTGCCATCCTGAAGTTGAATAATTGCAACTTTAAGTGTAAGCGATTTTTAATGAACTTTTTAGCATAAACGTCCTCTAACTTTGCCCACATATCTGTTGCAGTTTTCTCCTTCATAACATTGTAGATAACCTCATCCATTAAACAAAATTGGATAAAGGATTTAGACTTTTTATCAAGAGTCTTTCATTCATCGTCACTCATAGATGGTCGTTTCTCCTTAAGAGCCTCATCTTCACCTTGCTTAGTTAAAAGGCTAATTATATTAACATTCCATAACTCAAAATTATTTTTGCCTGAGTACTTCTTAATATCATACTTAGTGTTTTCCATTGATATTAATCATTCATATTCCAGTCTGCGCCCCAACATTATCTCCGATACCACTTGTTGGGGGACCACGGAAGTACACAAAGATGAATATAGGATAGTAATCCAAAAGCACCAAGCAAAAGGAAGAAGAACACAGAGATTTTAACGTAGAAAAATTCTTATATATATATATATATATCCCAAATGAAATTGGAAACAAATTTTACAAATTCGACGGATTCGCAAAATTCTGCGCAAAATATTCGATGATATTAATACTTAAACTTCGATGACATCAAAGCCACTTCGATGGCATTGAAAAAATGCCAAAACCGTCCAGAGACACAACAAAGATTATTCGGAAATCTTTAATTACTCGACCCAACTTCGATGGCATCGAACATATCTTCGATGTCATCAAACACTCCTTGATGACATTGAAAAATGACACCAATATGTCCAACAACCAACAGAGAAAATCTGAGAAATACTCGATGACATGGAACTGACTTCAATGGCATCGAAGCCAACTCGATGTCATCGACAGACTGTTGATTTTATAGATTTAAGACATCTATCAGCAACAATACACAAGGTAACGCTCACCCTCTAAACTCTTTTTACTATTTCAACTATATAGATATGATTTTTGAGACATGGGTCTAATTTTTTCTGTTGAATCTAGTGATTTGAGTGGATTTCATATAATTAACACTAATATTATACTAAATATATAAGGGTCAAAGTGAATCTTGTTTATGGTGGGCTCATCAAAATTAAGAGAGGCTCAACATAAAATTTGATTTTTCTCAGCGTACTCTCCGTGTAGTTTCCTTTGTGCAGTCCAGCGGACCTTGGCTTGATTTGTGGTGGAGCTCAATGTGATGTTTACATAAGATTTACTCTTACCATTAGAAAAGTAGGTTACCTGTGATTCAAGTGGGACACCAAAGAAAGCAATTGGGAAAGTGACATTACCCTCGATTTTTGCCTAGCCCAATGTGATGATTATATGAAATACACTCTAATCATTATATGTCATTTGATGTTTCAATTATTTAATGGCATGAGTACTCTTCCATGTCATCGCATTAAATATATCTTCAAATGTAAGTATGATTCTCTCAACATTAAATGCATAGTGTAGATCTCTTATTGGTACATGTAGGCGAGCCCAAAATGGGTATAAAAAAATATCCACCATTGAAACTTCTCTAGGGCCCATCATGATGTATGTTTGCCATCAAAGCTGTACATGAGATTGCATAGACCTGGATGAAGGGAAAATATAAATTTCAGCTTGATCCAAAACTCCCCAAGACCCAAGAAGTGGTCCACTTGAGCTTTGGATATGCTTCAATTTTGGGTTCATGCCCTAAAATGAGTTGAAAAAATGGATTGAAAGTGCGGATAAAACACATAAATCACAATGGGCCACAAAGAGTCTAACCATCAAATGTACTGGTGGAGTTGGGGCCATCACAAAGTCCGCTTCCAACATATCAGTGGCTAAACGTTAGTTCATCACAGTCTAAGAAAGGACGGTGACTCTCCTCACCTATGGCACTTTGGTACAACTATTCACACCATCCAAATTATGGTCCAAATCTCTAAAATCACACTGATCAAGCAACCCAAACTATCAAATAATATCTCTTAAATGGATGGTTAATCATAAAATAGTGAGTGGTCCAAAATCAAAATCAAACAATTAAATTTTCAATCAAACTATGCTACTCCTATAAGTGAGGGCTTATATTTGGTTTTCATGTGTGAGTAGGCGTGCTGGTTTTCATGTGTGAGTAGGCGTGCGCCAGAGTCTACTCGACTCAACGGTTGCTTGAATTGCTAATGGAGTTTGGGATCCAAGATCGAGTGTCCTCTCAACTACTAATATTTGCACTTTCATTCACCCAATTCATTAAAAAGGAAAGGGTTAGCTTCTTGGAAAAAATAAACATATGTTTGTGAACTCGAGAGTTTTTTTTTTTTGGATTCACCAACACTTTCAGTGCAATATTTCTTAAAATAATAAGAATATGCCTATCTTTCATCTTTCGTACCGGGATGAAGGAAGAAAAACAAATACCATCTTGACCTAAAAGTTTTGTGGCCCACGAGGCGTTTTTAGTGGTTAATCACCATTGTTTCATATGGTGTGCTCCTCATGAGATTTATAACTGCTTCATTTTTTAGTCAATATCTTAAAGCGAGGTTGCAAAATAGATGGACAGCATAGGTATATAATACATATATTAAGGTAAAGCCACAGTGAGGGCCGGACCGTGATGGCTGAGGCGGGGTGTGAGATGTCTTGTGCCTGTGGCTGTGTGGGTCCACACAAATTTCCCTGACAAATTTACTCCGTCCATCTGTTTTGAAAGACCTCAATAGAATAGTATTCTAAAATTCAGGAAGATCTAAAACCCAGGTGGGCCACACCAACAAAACAACGGGAACAACAACTTCCATTGAAATCTTACTAGAGCTGACCTTGATGTTTGTATGCCATCCACACCGTTCATAGAATTATTAACACTCACTTGGAAGAAATATCATCCTCGTACAAAACTTCTATCACCGTCAGGCATATAACCTTCATTTTTAAAATCTCGTACTATTATTGTCTTTCAAAACAGATGCTCTGAGTGGATTTGTCACTGATACGTCCGTGGGCCCCATACAGACACAGTCAATCGCCTGAAAGTGGATTGTGTGGTGTGTTGATGTCACCAAATTCTGTGGGCCCTACCATGATGTATGTTATATACACACCATGTAAGCCCCGTATCCTAGACCGTACCGTTCCATAAGCTTCCGCGGTCTTCCCGGTCGAATTCCGGCAACCTTCGACCCTTAACCGGTATTTGCGCGCGACCTGGATTCTCGTGCCGTCAACCCGAGTCGACTCAACCCAGGGCTTGTACCCTAGCGATCGCGTCGTCGCCGCGGTTCCGATGCCGCGACTCGCGCGCTGATGCGATGCTCTGGTTGGGAGATGTGGGCCAACGTTCGGTGCTAGGAAACGCCGCGCGTGCGAATCCCGAGAGAATCTCTACGAGGTGTCACATCAATCCCATCAATCCCATCATGTCAAGTACACATCAACTTTCACCCTTTCCCAAGCAACCCCCAAAGTCAAAAATCTCTTACACAACCCATGCTTTTCTTACACCTTTTGCCAAAAAAGTCAAAAAGTTCTTACACTCCCATCCCTCTCTCCCATCCATCACTCCATCACCCATCAGTCCCTCTCTCTCTCTCCCTTACAAGTCTCTCTCTCATTTTCAACTTTCCCAAGCAACAAAAATTCATACGTATGAGCCCTCCCATGGTGAAAAAAAATGCTCATGTGTGGCCCACCTTTCCATCCCTAGATCTCTCATCTCAACCATTCATTTTTCATCTTCCTCCATCAAAGAGAAGCACAAGGAGCTAAGGAAGCCAAGGGAGCAAGAAAATCTAGCGGTGGGTGTTTTGATAGGATAGTTTTTGATGCTTTTAAGATGGGCCAAGTGAGGCCAACCGATCAATGGTTCGGATCTCACTTTGGACCCTAAGATGTGGCCGATGGCCCACTTGGATCATCATGATCATTCCATGATGGGGCCATTCTCCATGGACCCCATCATGATGTTTATTTTCTTGCATATTTAGGGTCATCTAGACCGTCTAATTTAGTGGAGAAGGGATCTCCACCGTTGGATTTAATTTTAATGGACCCACATGTAATGGGACCCACTTGATGTATGATTTAGTGCAAGAGAAGGCCCATAGTGTCGGGGTCCCTCCATCACACTGTCTCACTCTCTATTTCTCCCTCTTTTATTTTATTTGATTTTTGTGATGATAATGAGATTGTATGGCCCACTTGAATGGACCCCACCACAGGGTATGTATTCCATCCAAATCACCTACAAGTGGGGCCCACTTTGTGTGTAGTATCCACACCATCCTCCATGAAGTGGCCCACCTAAGCAGGGCCCACCTTTAATGTATTTACAAGGGTCCAGCGTCCAAGGACGCTGGACGTTTTTGGGAAAATGCAAATATTAGCTTGCCAATGGGGGTGGTCCACTTGTGTAGGCCCCACCTTGATGTATGTATTAAATCCACACCATCCATTCATGTCTCAAGCCTTTTTTAGGCGTTGACCCGAAAGATGGGATCAATCAGACCTTCGGGCGGGCCATACCATAGCAAATGGTGGTCTTCACCATTGAAAACTTCCCTGATTGGTTATACACTGGAATATGCCCAATATTGGGCTTGTTTTGCTTGTCTGAAGGAATGGAGGGCCATTGGATGGAGTGGATCCTCAAGTGGTGGACCCCACCTGCAAAATCCTCAGAATATCATAGAAATAAAAAAAAAAAAAAAACTCATGTATGCAGCAGCTGCTGCTATTGTCAGCGTTGCAGCAGGCGCTGCCTGCGCACGTCCGGGCGGTCGGCGGACGGACTAGCAGTGGCCTCGGCTGTAGCCATGGGCCCCACCTTGATGTTTATACACCATCTAAACCATTCATAGGGTGGGCCAGTACCTGACGTGGGCCCACCCCAAAAATCAGCCTGATCCAAGACTCAGGTGGCCCACACCGTAGGAAACAGTGGGATTGGATTTCTACCTTTGAAATCCTTTTGGGGTCCACAGAAGTTTTGGATCAGGGTGAAAATTATTTTCACCCTTCATCTAGGCCCACGTGGCCTTACCAACGGGTTAGATGGAATATAAACATTATGGTGGGCCCCGCATGGAGCCCACAGTGATGTAAATGTTTTATTTTCCACCGTCCGCCTGGACGGTGGAATCCACTGTGATGCTTGTGTTATTTCCCCACCGTCCAGGGACGGTGGGTGTGTGGCGTGCGTGCGTGTGTGGATGTGCACGTGTGTATATATATTTATATATATATATATATATATAATATTATATGTATTATGTATACATATATTATATACTATATTATATATATATATATATATATGTTTTAATGGTATGGGAGGCCCACCTCAGTTACTTGTGGCCCATGATTGAGGCCCACTTTGATATATATATGTAAGGCCCACCTCAGTACTTGTGGCCCATGATTAAGGCCCACTTTGTATATATATGTAAGGCCCACCTCAGTACTTGTGGCCCATGGTTGAGGCCCGCTTTGATATGCATGTAAGGCCCATGGGTCGAAGCCCATTGATGTATTCAAGGCCCATTTGATGTACATATGGGGCCAATGGGTCGAGGCCTATTTGTTGTACATATGGGGCTCAATTGGTGAGGCCCATTTGATACACATAAGGCCCATGTGAGTAGGCCCATTTGATGCACTCTAAGGCCTGCGGGTTATAGCCCATTGCAATGTACATAAGGCCAATTGGTGCGGCCCATTGATGTGGCCCACTTAATGAATATAAGGCCCATGTGATTTGGTCCATTTGATGTACTTAAGGTCCAATGGGATGTACCTAAGGTCTATTGCAATGTGTGATCCCAACATTATTTATGTAATGATATTTATGACAGTCGTGCCTTGGGAGCAATGTTGGTTTGACGTCCACATTGTAAGTATAGTGTTGGTTCAATGTCCGCATTATGCCTTTCCTGAAGGCCCATTGTTAGGCCCATATGTGTAATGTGTAGGCCGTCTAGGCCCGTCTTCATTATGAACATCATCCATCCCATATAACATGTTTAATTCCATGATTCATGATCATATGCATCATACGTATGCTTGATATGAGAAATGACTGATCATAGCATATGCCTTTGGGCAGATTGTTTAGGGGCTCCCGTACAGGGGGTGTTGCCCTACATGAGTGCACGATACGCGCATGATTGCTGTATGACTGGATAGTGTGATTCATGCATTCGCATTGTGTGATATGGTTACTGAACGCCCTAGCGACATCAGGGTCGTAGCCTCCACAGACTTATCGTAGTTGGCAAGATTGGAGACCGGAAATACTGTTTTACATGGGGTGCGATAGATATCCCTGGGTGAAAGTCCCTAAACCCTTATGGTACCAGGAGGTTGCTCCAACGTCTAGACCGAGTGGATGCATGAGCGCTGAGTGCCGATTACCAGACGGTTGTGCTTTCCACTGTGTCGTGGTCGATTGGAATGGGGTGCAGCCTTACCCGCCCGAGAGTAGGGGGCAATGCTAGGCTGAGTCTGACCAGCTCGAGGAATGGGTCCGCTATTGACGAGCCGAGCCCGATATTGGCAGGCGGATAGTGAGGTCTTTTCCACTCACCTCATTACGCGCGATGGGGCGGCAATCTGGCTTGGAGTGTACTAGACCCCGGTGATATTCCAGATTTGAGCCGTATTGACATGTGGACTTAGATGAGGATTTGTATGCTTGAGTTGCATTTCGCATTGCATGGCCTTGGTATGGCCGACATCATTTTTCGCACCGCATAGCCTTGGTACAGCTAATGATATTCTTGGCATTCATCAGCCTGTTCCGCATTACTCTGATACTGCATAACTGCATTACCACCTTAAGCATACACTTTTACCACCCTCTAAGCTTTCTATAAGCTTATGCACGACCGTTGCGTGCAGGTGACGTTGGATCGCAGCAGCGCTGAGGCTTGGGCGCGTGGCAGATCATTTTTTTGGAGTTTTATTCATCTTCATTGTATTTCCCTTATGCTCATTGTACTTGTAAAGTTTTTTATTATAGTGGAAATGTGATGGAGTTTTTGGTTGTTGTTGTGGGTTATGCCTTTGGTTATGCTTATTATGAATCAAACTGATGTTGAAAATCCTCCTTGTAGCATCCCAGGATTGGAACCTGGCGAATGGGCGCTGGGAGCCGAGAATGGGGTTCTACGGAGGCTGTCGGCGCCGGATTCGGCGATCGGGAATTTTGTGAGCCCGGTTTCCGAGTTTGGGGCGTGACACACCATTCATCCATTTTGCAAGATCATTTTAGGGCATGAGCTCAGAAATGATGAAGATCTAAAACTCAAGTGGATCACACCACAAAAGTAGAAGGGGCAATGATGCCAGCCGTTGGAACCTTACTAAGTTCAATCAGGATGTTTATTTGTTATCCAACCCATTCATAAGTTAATATGGACCTAGATGAGGGGAAAACAAAAATATCATCTCGATCTAAACTTACAACTCTTAAAGAAGTTTTCAATGGTAGGTGTTTAATCACCGTTACTTTTGTAGTGTGGTCTATTTAAGATTTAGATCTATATCATTTTCCTGCTCATGCACCGAATCAATCTTGCATGAATGTACTGTATGGATATAACACATACATTGTGGTCAGGCCCACAGAATTTAGTGACGTAAATTCATAATGAGATTAGATTGGTTGAACAATCCTGACTTATAATTCAGTGAACAATTGTTTGTGGAAATTAGGCCGTGAGATATATTTAGAGGTGTACATGAATGGAGCTAGCTCGCTCGACTCGACTCAAAAAAGCTTGATCCAACTTGGTTAGAAGTTGAGTTCGAGCCAAGTTCGAGCTGGCCCCAGTTCGACTCGACTGAATTTGAACCCAACTTGAATCGAACTCGGATCGGACCGATTTAGTGACTTGGTTACTTTGATATTAATGTTGCTCACCAAGTGTTTGATGAAATGATCCTACGAAGTGTAATTGGTAGTAAAGAAGATATGTATATGAAACCAATAGCCTTTTTTTCTTGATTTTTATGTTGCTTGGAAGGTGTTTGATAAAATACCTGTAAAATCATTGCTATTGTCTTAAATACAGTGAGATCTTGAAGGTGCAGTCCGCATGTTTGTGAAAATACTACACATGCGAACTCAGCTCGATCTTGGCTTGAACTCGGCTCGAATTGGCCCGAGCTGCTGACCGAACCGAGCTGAGCTAGCTAGTCAGGCTCGAGGACTGAGTCAAGCCGAGTTCGAGTTGAGGTCAGCTAGTGGCCGAGCCGAGTCAAGTCGTGCTTAGGCCAACTCGACTTGGTTCGATTCGATGTACACCCTTAGATATATTTCTTTTTTAACCATTCAATAAATGTCAGCCAATCCAATATTCATATAATCAAAGGAAGTGGATTGCATAGTAACTCACTACCCATAGCATAATGAGTAAATTCTGTGAGGTCTACTATGATTTATGTATTTTATCAGCTCCATCCATCCATTTTTCTAGATAATTTCAAGGCTTGATCACAAAAATGAGGCATATCCACCATTCAAACGGATCACACCATAGGAAACAATTGAATTGAATGTCTACCGCTGAGAAATTCTTAGGGCCACAAAAGTTTTAGATGAAGCTTATATGTGTTTTCCCTTCATCCATGTTTGAGTGATGTCATGAACAGGTTGGATGACAAATAAACATCACTGTAGGGCCTAGCAAGGTTTCAACAGTGAAAATCATTATCCCCACGGTTTCAGTGGTATGATCCACTTGATCTCTGGATATGCTTCAATTTTGGTAATAACCCCTTAAATTAGATGGAAAAACGGGTGGACGGCGTGTGCCCTACCGAGTTTACTTAGTACAATAATAAAGAATGGAGTAACTCTTAACGCAATCCGATTTCATAATCAAATGAGCTATCGAATATCTAGCATGTTGTAAACATCCAGGCCGTTCACAATCAGGAGAACTGGAGAGGCCCACTGGTGCGGCTGATCTATGGTCAAGATTTAGCTTGTGAACAAGATCAACCCACACCCACACCCACACTTTCCATTTAGATCATCAGGTTAGACGGACGAAAACCTATGCTGGGGTACAAGATGCCTGATGGATGATATAGACTTTTTCTTCACCAGGTGCTCATAAAACAGGAAGTCAACGGGCGCAGATTAGGTGCCACCCCGCCCTGTTTGGAGCTCCCGACAGGCGGAGTCTCCGATTGCCAATGTATAAATCTTATCCACACCATCCATTCGTTTTTTCATATCAATCTAGAATAATGGACCAAAAATAAGACAGATAGAAGGCTCAAGTGGACCACACCATAAGAAGCAGCGGTGCTAGGGACGCCTACCATTGAAATCTTCCTAAGGCCCACTGTGTCGTGTATTTTCCATCAAACCCCTTGATATGGTCATAAGTTGATCACTCGTGATCTAAAACTTCTGTGGTCCCTAATAAGTTTTTGACGGTATAAATTTAATCACCAACGTGTGGCGCATTTAAGACTTATATATTCTCTATTTTTGGAATAATATGAAAAAAAAAATAAAATGAATGGATGGTGTGGATAAAGTTCATACATCACTTTGGCCCCTCGGGTAGTACCTAATCCGCCCGCGATTCATAATACATTCATCTAAGTGGGCCCCACTCTAAAGCCGAATCGTCTTGGTCACTTAATCAGACGTGGAAATACTATTTCCTTTTCGACGAGACTTGTCCTGGCGTACGTTCCACGAAATTTGTTCTTTCGTGTAGACTTGGACGACTTCGAAGATAAGTTCCCGTCAGTTTATTATTTATCTATTACATTTTAAGTTTGTTTATTTTATTTTAGGGATTAGAAGGGTGTTTTGATTGGGTTTGAATTAGCTGTAAAACGGATTGCCTACGAGTTGCTCAATATGCTCTTATCATATTGAGTAAACACTGTTGGGCTCACCGTGAATGCATCTTGTCTATCCATGCCGTTTTTCCATTTTATTGTAGGGTTGATACCAAAATTTAAGCATATTCAAAGATCAAGTTGACCATACCATAGGAAATAGTTGGAATAATGATTTCCACTGTTGACACATTTCTAGGGACTACAGTGATGTTTATTTCTCATCCAACATGTTGGTAAGATCACACAGACATGGATGAAAGGAAAAAAACAAATACAAGCTTGATCCAAAACTTCCGTGGCTCCTAAGAAAATTTTAATGGTAGATGTTCGGTTCACACTGTTTCCTATGGTTTAGTCCAATTGAGATTTGTATATGCTTCATTTTTAGGCTCAGGCCCTAAAATTATCTGGTCAAATGGATGGAAGGAGTAGATAAAATTCATAAATCACGGTGGACCGCACAAGTTTACTCTGTACTGAGATACTCAGCAACCAATCCGCTTCCAATTAGTTGACGCCTTCCTTAGCTATATCTCGCTATTTTAGTGGCCTCACTAAGAACTATGGTCCCCACTGTGATGTATGTGTTGTATCTGCATCATCCGTCCACTTGGCAAGATCATTTTACGAAACGAGCCAAAGTGAAGTAGATCTATAGCTCAAGTGAAGCATTACATATAATAGTAGGACAATGATATGACATGTTTGTAATTTTGAAGTAATAAGGTGCGTGGGTATCCCCACCAGTCTAGAGCTAGGCAACGGTCCGGATCGGATCGGGTCTAACTCAATTCGATCCGAAATCTCAATGGCCTGACTCGTACTCGATCTGATCCAGGATTGAGTCCGGGTCACCTAACTCGAATCGAGTCCGACTCCGTCAGGGAAACTGAGTCGGATCGATTGGGTACGATTCGAATCGTACGAATTTAATCCAACTGTTTCATGTTGTGTGGTCCACTTCAGCCTTCAATATACCACATTTTTGTGCTCAAGGCCTAAAATGATATGTCAAAGTGGATGAACGGCTTAGATAAAACATGTACATCAAGGTGGGCCCCACATGCCTCTAAAAGAATTGTATCCGCACTTTCATTGGTCGTATAACATATTATAATGTTAACGTGCAGTATTTCGTGCAGTGACGTCCTTTTCACTCAAGTCTTGCTGTATTGACGTTAGCAAGTTATGTGGGTCTGATCATAGGGTATGTGTTATATCCAAACCGTCCATTCATTTGGCGAGCTCGTCTTAAGGCTTGAGATGAAAAATAAGACAGATCTAACTATCAAGTCAACTACACGAATTGTTTAACAGTGAGAATCATTCTCTACTGCTATTTGTGGTGTGGTCCAGATGATCTTTGGATATTATTCATTTTTTTGATAATGCTCTATAATGATCTCTAAAAATATATGAATGGTGTAGATATGATAAATACATCACTGTGGGGCCCACATAACTTTGATCTCCTTTGAACCGTTCGTACAACTCGAAGCTTAAGGAGTGTCATTACTTGTCTTCGCATGCCACGTACCTAGCCTAGCTACAAGCCTACAACAGTTATATAGTATAGCTGGTGACTGGTGTGTGGTACACTGGTATTGATGGAAACGGATTGGCTACTCCCCTGTTGGTGGTCGGTGATCTGTGAGCCCCACCATGATGTATGTATTTCATTGATACCATTCATCCATTTTTACAGATCATTTTAAGACTTGATACAAAATATTAGAATGATAAAAATTACAGGTGGACCACACCACAGGAAAACAATAATGATTGGATATCCTCCATTAAAATCCTCCTAAGGCCCACTATACTATTTATTCAACATCCCATTGTTGATTAGGTCATACAAACCCAAATGAAGGAAAAAAAACACAAAGATCAGCTTGATCCAAAACTTTTATGACCCCCAAAAAGTTTTTAATGGTCAATTTTCATTAAACACTGTTTCCTATAATGTGGTCCACTTGAGATTGGGATATACCTCATTTTTGGTTTCATATGATAAAATGATCTAGAAAAATAGATGGACGGCATGGATGAAACACATACATCATGGTGGGGCCCATGAAGAACCAACCATCAGACATTCCTCTCCTCTCTCTCTAAATCTCTATCTCTATTTTTCTCTCCTCTTTCAAAATCTCTCTCTCTCTCATGTTTAGTTTCAAAACTAGGGGAGTAGCCGATTCGATTCCGGTACTGACTACTGAGTAAACTCTGTTGGGGCCTACCGTGAATGCATGTGGTTTATCCACTCCGGATCGGGTCAGATCTGATCAGATCGAATCCATTCGGATCGGATCAGATCAGTCCGGATTGACCACGATCCAATCCCAATCCAAAAATCATTTGGATCTGAATTACCTAACTTGATCCACACCGATCAAGGCCGTCTGTTCGGTTAGGATCGCGTCAGATCGGGTCGAATCCACCGGATCGGATCTGTTTTACCTAGCTCCACCCACCACAATGGGAGAATATGACAAAATTTCTATTTTGGAGGTAAAAAGCTATTGACATACACAGCCCTCCTTGTTTATTGTACGCAGAAAATACTCTCTAATTTTAATAAGGAAATGGTACAAGAAGGTCGACCTCATAGAAACTTCCCGTGAGGTCGAGATGTGTGGGTCCCACCGTGTTGTGGGTCGATTATGAACATCATGCATTTGATGGGTCCCCTTTAAGTTATCGTGATTTTCCAAAAATCAGCCGTATATGGAACTCAAGTGGGTTATGCCATCTAAAACCATGCAAAAACATGCTTAAAATATATAAAAGTACTTAGTGGGGCTTACCTGAGTTTTTTGGATGCGATTGAAACTTGGTCTAACCCCTCATCCAAGTGGGAAACACACAATGAATAGTTTGGATTTGTGAACCACATCTCGGTGTGCCCAGTAAATAATTACAAATGTTTTAATGGGAGGGTAACCCATCTCGACTGTTGTATATGATGTGGCCCACCCAAGTCATGGATTGACTTGATTTTTAAGCTTGTGGCCCACCATGAAATGGTGCATTTGACTGATGGGTAGATGTTCGACACACATCATGGTGGGGCCCACACAGCTCGAACTCATAAGAAGTTCCCATGAGATGGTTGTACCATTTTTCTATTTATAATTGTTAAATACACGTATCATTTTTCATATGCACTGTCATGCATCAAAACACATCTAAGTCAACTTATGTGAGAGTTAAGTGTGAAATAGGATAGTTGTCTTGAGTTCAAGCCCAAATAATCTACATACCAAAAAGATCAAAACTGATGATGGATTATATGAAATAACATTTTTGCCTCTGATTTTGTAAAGATGAGAAAAAATTTTATTTTAAACAAAATTCAATCCACTGGTGGGCCTAACACTGCCACATGATGGTGGACCATCCATGACATTTGATCTAAATGATCTGCTCATTATGTGGGCCCTAAGATGGCCACATGATGGTGGACCATCTATCACATTTGATCTAAATTGTCTGCTCATTATGTGGGCCCTAACATGGCCACATGATGGTGGACCATCTATCACATTTGATCTAAATCGTCCAAACCGTTAATTAAAATCATCCAAAAGCCATGAATAATCTTTTGGTGCTTGGATTGGGGCAAATGAATTTTTTTTTTAATTATTATTATTATTATTATTTTTTTAATTTTAACTGTATATGTAAAGAGAAGGGGTTACTTGCAATATTGAGAAGAGATGGAGTTACTTGAGATATGGCAAACAGAAAGGGGTAAATATAAAAAACTCGAAGTTAAAAGAACGCTTTCGCAGGAAAGCGTCACCTCGGCCGGAAACGGATTGGCTACTCCCCCTGACACCGTCCAATGGCTGGTGGTCGGTGCTATGTGGGCCCACCATGATCTATGTGTTTCATCCATGCCGTCCATCTATTTTTACAGATCATTTTACATTATGAACCCAAAAATGAGATATATCCAAATATCAAGTGGATCACATTACAGGAAACAGTGTTGAATGAGGGTCGACCGTTAAAAACATTTTGGGGGCCATAAAAGTTTTGGATAGAGCTGATCTTTGTTTTTTCTCTTCATCTGGGCCTGTATGACCTAATCAACAGATTGGATGTCAAATAAACAGTATAGTGGGCCTTAGGAAGATTTTAATGGTGGATATCCAATCACTATTGTTTTCATGTGGTGTGTGATCCACATGAAATTTATATCCCTCTCATTTTTAGGATCAACACATAAAATGAAATCTAAAAATGGATGAAGGAATGGATGAAACACATACATCATTGTGGGGCCCACGGATCACCGCCCACAGCAACGGAGCTGGGGGCAGGGGAGCAGCCAATCCGTTTCCCCTCGGCCCCACCTAAGTTCCCAGCGTAGGAACTTCCTGCGAAAGGATTGGCTACTGTCCCTGACACTAGCAAATGGGTAGTGGTCGGTGCTATGTGGACCTTAAAGTGATGTATGTGTCTCATCCATGCCGTCCATCCATCTTTTCAGAAACTTTTACACTATGAAACCAAAAATGAGGTATTTTAAAATCTCAAGTGGACCACACAGTGTTGATTGAAATCTCACCATTAAATGCAAGATTGGGTCCACGAAAGTTTTGAATCAAGATGATACCATGGTGTGGTCTAATTGAGATTTTGATCTGCCTCATTTATGGAATAAATTAGTAAAATTACATGTAAAAATGGATGGACGGTGTGGATAAAACACATAGATCATAGTAGGGCCCACATAGCACCGACCACTAGCCACCTTGCTAGTGTCAGCATCACTAGCCAAACCGCGTCCCTGAGCCGGGTGCTACTTGGGGTCCACCATCATGTTTCTGAAAAATCTACCCGTTCGTACGTTTTTTCATATCATTTTAGGAAATAAGACCAAAATTCAGATGAATCCAAAACTCAAGTGGGCCGCACGAGAGGAAAAAGTGAAGATTTAGTGACTACCGTTTAAACATTTGTATCGCAGTTTGAGGCTAATAGTTTTGTGTTTTCACTTCATCCCACTGGGAATGAACTTATAAACGGTTTAAGATGGCATCTAAACACCAAGATGGAGCCCAGAAAGGTTTCAACGGTGGAAAACTCTTTCTCCAGTTTTACTTCTCATATGGCGGCCTCAACTTTTGGATCCACCTGATTTTTGGTATCATAACCTAAAACAATTGGAAAAAACGTATGGACGGGGTGGATTTTTCAGAAACATTATGGTGGGCCCCACGTAGCATCCCAGCGCAGGAACGTCCTGCGAAATCCGCGTCCAAGTTGGACGCTTTAAAACGGAACGAATTGGCTACTCCCCCCGCTACCAGCCAATGGCTGGTGGTCGGTGCTCTGTGGACCCCACCTTGATGTATTTGTTTCATCCATGCGGTACATCTATTTTTTTATATCATTTTATGGTTTGAGACCAAAAATTAGATATACATAACAATCTCTGCTGGACCACATTGCAGGAAACATGTTGAATGAACGTCAACCATTAAAAACTTTTTGTGGGTCATAAAAGTTTTAGATCAAGATAATATTTGTTTTTTCCCTTCATCTGGGTCTGTATGACCTAATCAAAAGATTGGATGTTAAATAAACAGTACAGTAGGCCTTTGGATGATTTTAATGGTGGATATCCAATCACTACTGTTTTCCTGTGGTGTGGTCCACCTGAGATTTATTCCTTTAACTTTTAAGGTGGAAACTAAAATGATCTTTAAAAATGCATGAACGGAATGGATGAAACACATACATCATGGTGGATCCCACAGAGCACCGACCATCAGCCACCAGGCTAGTGGCAGGGGGAGTAGCCAATCCATTTCCTTAACTACTTGAATTCTAATCAGATCTCATTTGCACAGTCCAAACGCGACTTCAAATCCAATCGCGCGATTCCAAAAACCTCACTGTCCTTCTCTGGAAATCTTATTCTGCTGCAATCGCTTCTCCTTCTCTTCGTTCTGTTTTATTCTTTTTTACATTTTATGATAAAATCCGATCGATTTCTCACACTCGAATGAAGTTTTCTGGAGTCCTTTCTCTCTATTTCCGTTTCAGAATCGGAACGGATTGCGATATTCTCAGATCGAGAGGTTGGGGTTTTTTGTGATTTGAAGTTGTTCAAGATCTGCTGGAGATGTACAGGAACGCAATCCTCGCCGTTGTTTTTGTGATTTGAAGTTGTTCAAGATCTGCTGGAGATGATGGACAGGAATTCAATCCTTGCCGTTGTTTTTTTGATTTCGGTCTTCGTTGCTGGCGGGAGTCTTCAGGTTTTAGCAGCGGCGGGAGTGGAGAAGGTGAATTCTGATGGCAAAATCATAAAGATCTTATCTTGTCAGCTCTTTTTGTGAATTTAGGGCTTTGATTTACGAGTATGTTATTTCCCTTAGGTTCCGTACAGATGGGCCCACCTTTCAGTGATCCGGACGGTCTTTGTGGTGGGCCCTGCCGCAGGTACGGTGATGGAGTGAAATCTCCTCTATAGAGGATCCCGGCCATTCAAACAGCGGAGTTTTCCTTCCCCATTTCATATGGACCCTTGACTCTGTTTTGTTGCTAACAGTACATTTTCAGGGCAACAACCAGATGGCTGGAATTGTGCAAGGGAGTTTTTCTTTTTTGCATAACAGCACATTCATGGTGGGGCCCGCATTTAATTGATTTGGCCCATTCCAATGGTGGGCCCCACTGCAGATCCACGATGGAATCGAGATTTCGTCCCTGTATGTGTTCGTCTTTTCTTGTTGCATATGGACTCTTTGCCATTGTTTTAAGACATTGAATTTCCCTGTCCAACTATTGAATGGCTAAGATTGTCCATTGGAGGTTGCTTTGGCAGCATTATCCCATCCACAGTGGAGCCCACCATATGGGCATTCTGCATTACTGGAAGGTGTGCCCAACGCATAACGAATGCTGGCTCGAAATTCGATGCACAGATTCATAGTCCAAGTTTCAGACTGATGTTGAAATTTCGGTTGGTGTTCAGGATTCTCCATCGCCGAGCCCTTTGCCCACAGCGAAAGGAGATGGACCTAAAACAAATTTGTCACATTCGAAATCTAGTCCTAATCATCCGAAATCAGATACAAATCTGAACGATTCTCATAAATTGAATGCCAGTACCCCTGGGGACCCACCAGTATCGAGCTCAGCTCCGCAAGGTTCAGATGGCAAAAGCCATAAAGAGATAGATAAGAATAGAAGTAACACTCCTGATGTCTCACATACTTCTGAGGGAAAAGGTCAAGAAGATGAAGTTTGCAAGGTCTTGACTAATAAGTGTCACCAGGGGAATCTGACTGCATGTTTTCAAGATTCCGGACAAGGTAATTAAGATTTTGTTTCAGCTTCTGATTGGTCTTGTTGTGATATATTCAATTATTGTTATCCTTTGCATGTGAGCAAGTGAATTTGTCTCTTTGGGTCAATTGGTTTTGTCTCTGCAGCCAGCAGTAGGTTGACCAAGCTTTATTTTATCAATCTTATTTTGGAAATAAGAAAAAAAAAACAAAAGCAATATGATCAGATAACAAACTAACAAACATTCGTTTGACCGACAATCTCATGCTCATCACCTGTCTTGGACTATTTACTCACCTGTTTGGAATGCCATCAGCCCTTGGACTGCATCGATACTGCTATAATGTGCTGATATCAAACACAACTTTTCATTGTCCTGACGGGAAATCTTTTTAATCCATGTGGATGTATATTCCATTTTCCATAGTTATGCATGTCATATATTTTACACAATATTTATATGCATGTACATAATTATTGGGTATTGCTTTCGTGTTGTCACTTTGTGGACATGGATATTGCATATCACCGAAGTTATTTGTATCATATATTTTACATGGTATTTATATGCATGTCCGATATTTTTTTTTGGGCATTTTATAACTGGTTTTTTGTGCCATTTTCTTTTTGCATGATATTTGTTGTATTCGATGTTTTGCTGGCAGTTACTACAATAATTCGAACTAAAATATACAGATGCAAATAATTGAAATCTGTGAGTAATTCTGACAATTCTCAGAGCCTTGCTTCATCAATAATCATCTTGGACAAACTCAATGCTATAGCATCATCACCATCATCGTTTAAGCCTTTAACTAATTGGGGCCAGCTACACGAATCCTATCCTGCCATTCCACTCTATCAAGAATCATGTCCTTATTAAACCCATATGCAAACTGGTTAATTGTAATCAACCTATGTAATAGACTATTAGATAGCCTTGATTGTAATCAACCCATCAATAGTCTCTCACATTCCGCTTGTGGGAGTTTCATGCTTGCATTGCCGATCCCAAGCCTGGCTAATGGAAGAGGGTTTCGTCAAGTTGGTAGTTGGCGTCAAACTTTTGCCATAACTTCCATCATGAATCCGAACAATATGACATTTAGCCGGCCCCAATTAATTGGAATAAGGCTTAGATGATGATGATGATTTAAGCTATATGCCATCAAAATCTTCTATTTACCACATCCACTCATGTCCTTTTGGGCCTTCCCCTACCCTTTTAGAGCCTTCAATTTCAACCAACTCACACCTTTTAACCTGTGTTGTGGTTTCCGTTTCATGTGGCCGTATCAAAGTTTACTTTCCTTCATCTCATTACTTATCGGTGCTACTCCTAAGTTACCTGGAGTACATCCATTTCTAATTCTAATCCTTGTCTAGCCACTCATCTATCTCAATATACTCATTTAAGCTACCTCATCCTATGAACATGTTATTCCTTGACTGTGATGGTATCAATCATAATAATAAAAAAAACTGGACACGATTATTGCCCAACGAGTTTGCTCTAGTTTGTTTGATTGTCACCTTTATGATCATTATCATTGTTGTCATCATTACGATCTTCTTCTTCTATGCACATGTTGTTGTCCTCTGAATTAGCTTCATCTTGCTGTCCGGTTTATGTGCCTCATATGAGGATGGATATTTTGTTGTGGCCTCGTAAATCCCTTGACTTTTCAAAATCTCAAATCAACATTCATATCTTGCCAGGCAATGTCATATTCAAACTTGCTTCAATTGCATCCAAATGTACTACTAGTACAGCTTATAATCCACTAAGCTAGTTATAGGGGTTAGGTAGATGATCCGGTGATATAGCATCAATGAATTGAAAGCACATGCTCCAATCTGTGGAAGGTTATCCGCCTATTTATATACCAATAATGTTACGAAATTATCCAGAACCCCATTGATTTTTTGACATATTTTCCGCTCTCACCCATAAGGATTGTGTAGCACTTAATCGGGAGACTTGGGCCAGTCAAATGTTAGCCAAGTCATGTTAGGGCAATATGAATTGTGTTTGTATAAGCTGTAGTTGCAAAAACAATGAAGCAAAGCGGCAACAGATTCGGGTGTAGAAGCAGGGAAGCCTTTATTTCAAAATGCTTTCAAGTGTAAAGTGCAAGCTTGAGTCCAAAGTGCAATTTGAAGCGGGAGTGACACCTAGTTAGAAGGATTGTGCAACTAAAAAGCAATTTGTATCATTGCCTATAGACACTGCCATCATCATCATCATGTTGGCTTCTAAATGGTTGAAGCCAGAATTTTTATAACAAGCTTCCCATTGGACATCAAACTTTGTCTTTTATCCAGGTTCTGGAACTGGCCATGGCAGTGCTGATCAACTTCATGTTTAAGAACATTAGCTGATACATATCAGTATTCAAAAAAAACAAAAAAAAAAAACAAAGCAAAACAAAACAAAACAAAACATGCTCTTGCTTGTATTTATCAGTGATATGTCACTTTAACTGGCTCATATGACTGATACGTCAAATTGCACACCGATATGACTCATAAGTAATGCATATCAGCTAACACATACCAATGTTTACTGGCTTTCGGGCCTCAATGTATTTTGGTACTGATATTTTGAACCCTAATAGATATTGAGTCAATGAATAGCGTCTTTGAACCATGCTTCCCCTAGAGTCTTGTATTCTTAGAATTGTTGCTTTTCTCGTTTGTAGTGATTCTTTTTCTCCACGTAATTGCTAACATAGCTTTGAGCATTAGGACACGTAAAAGCTTGATCATTTCCTTTTGTACAGAGGAATGTGCTTATCTGCATCCCTCCACTACACATTCTATATCTGTTTCGAAGTTTTGATTTGGAAATAGACAATGTCTAACTTTCAGTCTAATGAGTTTCTTGACATAACTTTACTACAGGCAAGCTCAAAAAGCAACATAACAGAAAAAAGGAGGGAGAAAGCACAGCTGATGCTTGCTTCTCCTGTTTTGGATGGATATCCCTTCATATTGTTATTTTCATTTGTGGTTTTATACCCCCCAAAAAAAAAAGAGGGAAAAGGGGTATGTGGGTTAGAAATAGATAAATAAGTTCGTTATTATCGATTGTTGGAAAATCTTTTGTGGAATTTCTTTTCAAATTCCATTGTAACAAGACAAGTTTTTTCCTAGTTGGGGAACGAGTGAATTGAACTGACAAAATCAAGGTTCCCAGATGATGCATGCCCACAGCCCACCTAGGCCCATCTATGCCCAATACAGTGCCCAACAATGACGTAGGTCCACAGCCCATTGTAGAGTCTAACAAGTGCTGATTTTTGGATTGTTTAGTTATAGATTTGGGGCATAAATTAAGGATTGCTATTTACTATTTTTGGACGACATGAGGGCTGATTTAAAGATGTGATTGAAGATATGGGGTTGATTTAGAGGTGTAATTAAAATTTTCTATATTGTTTTTACTATTGTTAAGCTTTACCATCTTAGATAGGTTAGAATGATTTGAAGTCAACTAGGGGTGCACACAGTTTGGTTCGGTCCGGTTCTGGGGTGAAACCGGAACCGAACCGTTCCTTACGGTTCCAGGATTTTCAGAACCGGAACCGGACCATTAGCACCCTAGAACCAAACCGGACCGTGAAAACCCATTCGGTTCTGGATTGGTTCCACGGTTTTGAGCTTTTTATAATCCGGCCCAATTGCATATTCTATTTTATAATTTAGCCCATGTCCATTCGTGTTGTGATCCACTTGATAATGATTTAGATATTGTATATGGTGTGAAAAAATACATTTATGAAAGCAAGCAAAGGGTGCATTGTAAACCATAAGTCATGAGTCAAATATACAACTAAAATATATTGTAAACTCATGGTTCCAGGTTCGGTTCCACGGTTCGGTTCCAAGTTCGGTTCCATGGATGGGATCCACAATTCGGATTCACGGTTCGGATCATGGTTTGGTTCGGTTCTACATACCCCCAAACCGGAACCGAACTGAATTAAACGGTTCTTTAATTTTTGGAACCGGAACCGGTGCACTCTAGAACCGGACCAAACCAGACCGTTTGGTCGGTTCCGGTCTGGTTCCACGGTTCTACTGGTTCGATGTGCACCCCTAAAGTCAACTATCATTGATTTGGAATCAATAACATAGTTGGGGGAATTCTCATTAAAGATTCACTTAAGAGTCTATTTGGGGGGGTGGGGGTGGTTTCGACTCTATATCATCGTCTAATGGCTTCAAAGGGGTGACACAAGAAGAGTTTGTGCAAGTAACCCAATTGATTCATGCATTCATAGAATGAATAGATCAACTCACCCATACAATAAGCGGCCTTACTAATAACATGCAACCTCGGTTTGTGAGCACTTTAATGATTGAATCCTTCAATTGTTGGAACGTGACAAAGAGCCCAAAATTAAAGTAAAAATTCTAGAATTCCATGGTCAGTTGCATGTTGACGACTTCATCAATTGACTAAGCAAATTGGAAAAGGTGTTCGAGTATAAAGAAATCGCAGATAATTGGAAGGTGAAGTTAGTAGCTATGAAGTTTTCCGGTCAGGCATTAGTATGGTGATGCAACCAAATGGCTACACAAGCCGATTGATCAAGAAGTTGAGCGCAAAGCAAACTAAGTGCAATGCTTATATTCAAGAGTTCGCATTCAACCTGAAACATTGCGCCGGCATCGGAAATAAGGCACATGAATCACAAGTGATGAATTGAAAAGATTGGATCCGAACTTTGCTATTTATATGAAGTGTTAACTTGTCGGAGTCGAGTTCTTTTCAACCTATGAGGAATTATGCAATCCCATGCCCACCTAAGCTCATTGTAAGGCCCAACAATGACATAGGCCGATAACCCACCGTAGGGCTCGGCTAACATGTGCTGACGTTTGGACAGTTTATTTGATTTAGGGGCCTCAATCAAGGATTTTAATTTATTGTTTTTGGACGATATGGGGGCTGATTTAAAGATATGATTGAAGATACGAGGGGGATGTGATTGAAGATATGATTTGTTGTTGGGAATGCCACCTCTTGGTTGATGGAAAATTACCGGGTGAAGGCCTTGGTGGTGGAACTCCATACAGCGAACCTGCAAAACATATCATATGGGAGTCGTTCATTTAGACTTTAGAGAGAAGGTAAAACAACAACAACAACAATGCTTACCAATAAACTCTTTCTTAAAGATGCGACGACGAGGATAACGATGAAGAAGACGACGAAACAACAGCATCGAGAAAACGACGACGAAGGTAAATGTGAAGACGATGGTGACGATAGCAGGCGGACAAGAGCTAGGGGTATCGTCAGGGCTAAAGGTGATCGGAGCTTAAACAAATCAAGGGAAGACACGCTTATGCAAACAGCGACGTCTGCAAATGACTGGACTCTGGTTAGACGGAAACCGCGGGACCGGATCAAGAGGAACAACGAATACGACTCTCTGCCTACCCTTTTCGTCAAGGGATTTCCTACGGGTTGGTTCCCCTTGAACCTCGAAAGAGTTTTTGGAAGGGCTGGGGCAGTTATGGATGTGATTATGCCTGGAGATAAAAGCAATGGTCTCTACAGGGGTTTCGCCCTCATCAGGATGAGCTCTGAAGAAGAGCTTGCCAGAGCTGTATCCATGCTTCATGGACAAAGCTTCGGAGGAAATAAACTCCTTGTGCAACTTGCTAGGTTTGGTCTGGAAAATATTCAAAAGAGATTGCTTCCCCATCCCAAATCAAACCTTAAGCATGGTGTTGTCAACACCACCTCTGATTTGAGAACAAAATCTTATCGGGACATGCTGGTTAAATTGTCTCACGATAAATCGCAAACCGAGAAGCAGACTTCCCTGCCTGTTCCGGAACCAGAAAGGGATTCCAATCTCCCTGAAACCGTACAGCAGACATCCTTGCCTCAACAGAATCCTGGAAGGGAATCCAATCCCCCTTTGGTAGGTAAGGAGTTCTCTTCCTCCATCCGCATTACATATGACGAGATCCTCAAAGCCAAGGATGCACTGAAGGATACGATGGTGATCTTGGCTCGTGAAGACGCTCCCATTCCTCAGATCAATGACTGGGTCGATGAATGCACAAACATTCGTGCGGGTTCTTTTAGCTTGCGTCCTATTGGATATAATGAAGTTTGGGTTAAAGGCGATCCGAGAGTTAATTTGGAAGCTTTGCTTGTGGCGGGAGCAATTCACAGGGATGGACCGGTTAGAGGCGTGCTATCTTGGAACGAGTTCTCTATGTTTGGAGAAGAGGATATATGGATCCTTGTTTGGGGAGTTCCTCTCGAGCTCTGGAATGAAGATTTCTTCATCGCCGCTGCTTCTTGTCTGGGTTCCTTAGTGGAACTGGATTTGAAAACGAAGAGAGGGGTGGAGATGGGGGTAATACGAGTTCGAGTTCGAAGAAGGAAGGGATTGCCCCTCCCTACTGCTATTTCCGTCATTGTCGATGATAAGGAGATCGAGCTTCCGATCCAAAGGGAAGGTCCGTGCTCCCCCCTCCCTAGCTGGGGGGACCTATGGCGGAGCAGGATGCCAGTGCAGTCACTGATGTCAAACTCCGATCGCTACAGGGAAGAAGAAGATACGTGTATTCGATACTCCCGCAGTGTACCAGATGATTTCAGAGTGGCAGGTGAACCCCATCAGCTTTCTGACCCTAGGCAACAAGAGTGTTTGCCACGTGGTGAGAATTCGTCCGTTCCTCAGTCTCGAGACGCCCGTCAGGCCAGTTCACTTAGATCGATGGACATACGTGGCGAGAGGGGTGCTGCCTCTCGATCGCGCGAATATGATAGCGACATGGAGATGCTGACACATGCTAATCTCCTGGGAAGGAATGGTGATCTCCAATCTCGCATTGATTCCTCTAGTACGGTTCAGAGGACACGTGATCCCCGTCACGAGGTGATCGGTGGTTTAAAAGGGAGGGACCATACAGGTGGCAGATATCTAGCCACCTGCAGCTTTGGTACCGAGGCTCCTTTTAACCCTGAACCTGATCCGGCTTTGGACCCTAATCCGGATCCTCATCCCAGAGCAGAGTCTCCTTCGGGTCTACATACAAAGTCTAATCCTACCCCTCTAGACCTCAATCGTACGCCTGGCCCCTCTCGAAATCTCCTCTCATTTCGGGATTCCCCTCCTTCCACGCATTTGGCAGCCCCGGCTCCTAAGTCGAATGCGATCTTTCGAAGCACTATCAATACCAATGGGTTTCCCTCTTCGGAAGATGAGAGACTGCAACTGCAACTGATCCCGTACGACGCGTCTTCTGAAGCTCCAATGTTTGACGACGACTCATCTCTCTTTATGCAATCCCTCTCTCCCTCAGCGTCCCACATATCGGATGGCCTTTCCCAAACATATGATGAAGTGGACCTAAATCTTCTCTCCCTTTTCCAAGATTCTTCAGGGACAGAGGTCATCCTCGCGGAGCCCATCCAAGTCAGAAGGGGCAATCCGGAAGTCAGGTTGCTTGAAGATGATCAGAGGGCCTCCTTATGTAAGAAACTCCATAGGAAGAAATGGATTTGCGATGCAATGGGTCACATAGGGAGATTACTAGGTCTAACTTTCGGCGATTGTCCAGAGGACTTCCTGGGCCTATTCCAGTGCGTTGAGAATAGAGGTAGACCATTGGAGCAGAATAAAAATTCCCAGAGACGAACCCCGGGAGCACGAAAAAAGAGGGCTTTGAAAAGGAAAGGCATCATCTCTGCTGCTAAACTTCATCTCTTCAATGAAGAAACCGAAAAGGGTCTGCGGGGAAGTGAAGTGCCCTCATGAAGCTGGTTTCATGGAATGTTCAGGGGGTGGGGTCAAAGCAAAAGTGACGACTCTTGTCAAAGCAAAAGTGACGACTCTTCAAGGACTCATGTAGTAGATGTAACCCCCACATTATTTGCCTATAGGAAACCAAAGTGAATCGATTCGACGATCGTCTTATGCGATCGCTTTGGAATGTTTCGGATGCTAAATGGGTGGTCCAAGATGCTTCTGGTAGCTCTGGGGGTATTCTGATTGCCTGGAGGCCAACATTGTGGTCTCTCAACTGTACTTTAGGGAGTTTCTCGATCACAGCTATTCTTCGAAACAACGCTATGGCTAAGAATTTCTTGGTCTGCTCAATTTATGGTCTTACCAACAATGAGCTGAGGGGAGAATTCTGGAAAGAATTATCGTCAGTTTGTTAGAGTTTCAACGGCCCTATGTGCTTTGCTGGAGACTTCAACACCATTAGATTCACGTCTGAGAAATCCACAGGTAGTAAACTGAAGCCTTATATGGTTGCCTTCTCTGATTGGATCGACAGTAACTGCCTCATTGATCTCCCTTTATTCGGCTCTAGATTCACCTGGACGAACGGGAGGCTCGACCCGATTTTATCCAGGTTGGATCGCTTTATTATCTCTACTGATTGGCTGGACCTCCTACCTTCCTCCCAATCTGTCCTGCCCAGGATCACTTCCGATCATTGGCCCCTTCTTCTATCAGCGGAGGAGGAAGACTGGGGTCCTAAGCCTTTCCGTTTTGATATCTCCTGGCTCCATGTTGCAGGTTTCATTCCCATGGTGGCTAATTGGTGGAAGGAGTTGCAAACCCATGGTTTTGCAGGACATTGTCTCTACAACAAGTTAAAATTGCTGAAAGAAAATCTCAAACAGTGGTCAAAGGAGGAGAGGCGAAGATCGGAAGAAGAGATGGAGTCGATCCTGGTACAAATCCAGAAAATCGACGCCACTGCTGAACACAACCCAATGTCGAAAGCAGATCTGGCGAATAGAATTAATCTCATTCAATCCCTCTCAACTAAACTCCTTCAAGGCGAAGTGTCATGGAAGCAAAAAGCTCGGGCTAAATGGATCAAGGAAGGGGATAGGAATACACGATACTTTCACAGTCTAGCCAGCATGCATGCAAAGGTCAATCGCATCAATAGCATATCTATCAATGGCAAGTGGATAGAGGATAGAGAATTGATTATTAGGGAAGCAATTTCATACTTTCAAAGGCTCCTTCATAATGACGGATGGTCCAGGCCTCGACTAGATAATCTTCCGTTCCTATCTATCAGCGAAGATAATGCTATCTCCTTGGAAGTTGGAACAGTGCTTTTCTGTGGAAGAAGTTAAAAAGGCAGTGATGGAATTACCTGGTGACAAAGCCCTCGGCCCAAATGGCTATCCGATCATCTTTTTTCAATCCTTTTGGGATATTCTCCAGGATGAGGTCATGGCTTTCTTCAATGAATTTCACGAAAGAGGGAGACATTCAAAAAATATTGGGGTAACCTTTATCAAGCTGATTCCAAAGTTTCCTGGGGCTTCAGAGTTCAGAGAATTTAGACCAATTAGTCTAATTGGTAGTATGTATAAGATTTTGGTGAAGGTTCTTGCAAACAGAATGCAGAAAGTGATTGGCTCTATCATCGTTCCTAATCAATGCGCCTTCGTTCCGGGTAGACAGATTATCGACGGAGCTCTTATTGCTAACGAATGTCTTCACTTCTGCCATCGGTCAAAGAAGAAATTTGTTTTCGGCAACCTCGACATGGAGAAGGCTTACGATCACGTTGAATGGGATTTCCTTCTTTATCTGATGAAACACATGGGGTTTGGTGAGAAATGGAGGAGCTGGATAAAGGAGTGCATCAGTTTGGCTCTTTGTCAATCCTGTTGAACGGTTCACCTAAAGGATTCTTCAATAGCTCCCATGGGCTCAGACAAGGGGATCCTCTTTCCCCCCTCCTTTTCCTAATCATTGGTGAGGCTTTATCTGTGATGCTTCTTAAAGGCCAAAGGGAGGGCATCATCAGGGGCATTGAAATGAAAGGATTGCAGGAACCGATTACTCACATGCAGTTCGCAGATGACATCCTTATTTTCTTTGAAGCGCGCACAGATTCGGTTGCTAATTTGAGAACAGTTATCAGGTGTTTTGAAGCAGTAGCGGGACTGAAGGTAAATATGTCCAAATCCAAATTATATGGGATTAATCTGGATACCCAAGAAATCAGTGACTTAGCAGAATTAATGGGATGTTCTTCAGGGTCCTTCTCGACTTCTTTCCTCGGCCTCCCTTGATGTCTTGGGGTGCCCAAAAAACACCAATGGGACAAAGTTATCTACAGATTTCATCAACACCTGTCTGGGTGGAAAGGGCGTTATCTTTCTATTGGGGGTCGTCTAACGTTGATTAAAGCAGCTCTTTCTAATCTTCCTACTTACTTCATGTCCCTGTTTTGATGCCCTGCCAAAGTTCTCAACGATATTGACTCTTTGCGCCGCAAGTTTCTATGGAGGGGCAAGGATGAAAAGAATAAATTCAATCTTATGAACTGGAAGCAGGTCTGCAAGCAGATTAAAGATGGAGGAATTGATATAAAAGATTTGAAGCTGATGAATCGGGCTCTTTTAGGGAAATGGATTTGGAGACTTGGCACTGAAAAGGACTGCCTGTGGAATAAGATTATCAAAGCTAAATATGGGAGCTCTGAAGGGGGGTGGTGGACGAGCGAGTCCTCTCTATATAGGGCTTTATGGAAAGGAATTTGCCAAATGAAAGAAGAAATGATCCAAAGGATTGGATTTGAAGTTGGAAAGGGAGACAATATTCGATTTTGGCTGGACACCTGGATCGGCGAGATTCCACTGAAAGACAGATTTCCCACCATATTCCGGTTAGTAGCTAATCGAAACAGTTTCATAGCCGAGAACTACTCAATTCAAGCAAACAAGGTGACATGGAACATACAATGCAGACGAAATCTATAGGATTGGGAGGTTACTGATTTTATGAATCTGATGGATTACTTACAGCCTGCTCTCCCTAATTAGGAATGTAATGATAACCTCATCTAGAAGGTGGACAAGTCGTCAGTTCGTTCTTCAAACAACTCTCGACTCCCAACAGTATCTCTTCTCATCAGAGCCCTCACTTCATCTGGAAGTATGCAGTCCCTACCAAGCTCCATGTGTTCGGGTGGCTGGCGGGGAATAGTAGAATTCTCACTTTGGATAACCTTAGAAAAAAAGGAATGATACTTCCTAATGTCTGCGTTTGCTGTTTGTCCGCTGAAGAAACTGCAGATCATTTGCTGATCCACTATCCGTTTGCCTACTCGATTTGGACTGTGATTCTCTCTTCTTTCAAGATTAATTGGTGCTTTCCCAGAGATGTGGACACGCTTCTCAAGGCATGGCGCGGTGTTAGAATGGACAAATCAAAATCTCGGATCTAGCGCATGGCAATTTTGGCAACTTGGTGGGTCGTATGGATAGAAGGAAACAATCGTTGTTTTTGAAATGAATCGAAGCCCCCACACTTAGTATCGACTTTTGTGAAGTGTTTGATCGCTGAATGGGCTTCCCATACGGATGGGTTCAATGTAGATATCGCCTTTTTAAAGGCTTAACTGGTTCTGCTATCTCAGCAGGCCTTTTCTTTTGTTTTTCTTTTCTCCTTTAATACAAGTTATCTTTCAAAAAATAAAAAAGTCTATAAATAGGGTGGAGGAAGTAGTCATTCCAATATTTTGTGAGTGTGCGTTTTTCCTTTTAAATATTGCAAGAGAAGTTTGGTGTCAATCAAGTTATTTCTCCATCTCTACTCCAGCATTCTTGTGGGTGTGCTCTTGTCCATTTCTTTGCGATTCAGGGGTCAAGGTCTCATTGACTCGATGAGCGAGTTGCACCACTAGATCTTATAAGGGCACATGGCAAAGGATTTTTTGTTTTGTTTTGGTGCCTGGTAATTTCTCAAAAGGGGGAAGCAAAGAGGGATGTACTCTTTGAGCATTTAGGAAGTGATCATGTGAATCATGCCTCAACTCAAACCCTTATGTTTTTTCCTCAGAGAAGAAAACTGATTGTTCTCACTTATACCTACTTGAGGGCATTCAGTTTGAAAATTCACCTTGAGGCAGACGCCTATCCTCAAAGGGGACTTTATGTAGCTAGGCAGGCACCTAGCAACAGCCTAGGGTGCCTAGCTTTTGGGTTGGTCCATGCGAGTGCAATATATCGGCCTTCTTAAACTAGCTGCTTGAGTTGCATATTATTATTATTATATCTTTTACGACCATGCTCACTCATAGCTGACCCAAATTAGTTTGTATAAGGCATTAGATGATGATGATGAGGATGAGTCTCTTGCATGGTATCATATGGTGCGTCTCTATCTTCTATCGTTATTAAACCACCATCATCTCCCAAGCAAACTAGCACAGATTGACATGATAATGAGGGGTAATTTTATTGTGCTCTTCACGCTGTTGGTTTTAGTTGTGTAATCTGTATTTTATTTGGTATTTAGTTAATAGGTGGACTCAAGTTTGTCGGTTGTTGCCACATGTTTAAATGCTTTTAATGAAAATACCCTTTTAGAAGTCTATAGTCATTAGGGCAATCACTTTTAGATTCCCCTTCGATAGCAAGGCTGCTTCTCGGGCAGGTGGAATATGTTTGCAATTAGAAGTTAGAGACTGGAAGCAACTTAAAATAACACATCATCAATCATTTCATAGCCTGTCACCCCTAGTCTCCTTGGGTCCGTTTGGATTGGTGGAATCAAAAAAGTGGATATGGAGAGGAAAACCTCATGTCTGAGGAAATCTGTGAAAAAGAATCCCACTAAACCAATTTGTTGTAGCTGAAGTCATTTCCATGGAAACATTGAATTTCCCAGCAACTCCGTTGTTTGGTTTGCAGCAGATTGACACAGGAAATCGTACATGAAAACATTCTGAAGTAGTTTAAAGGGCCCATCCGGCAAACTCCTGTCTGTAGAAGTTTAAAACAGACCCCATCCAGTGGACTCCTTTTAGTAGTTTAAGAGCCCCCATCCAAGTAACCATCAACAGACACATACTAGCGTCAAACAAACATAAAAGAAACTAGATATGTGGCCCAACAAGCATCTGCACCCATGTTCTCTTCAGGTGCCATCTCATCAGCACGAATAATGCTGCATACTGCTTGTCTTTGACATGAGGTTTAGCTGGGGCAGATTTGGGAGGGAGAGGGGGAGGGAGGGATTCCAATTTGCAGAGCTTAAATGCTCAACAAGCCTCTAGTCTACAACAATAGATGACCAGCTGTCTCCTCTCCCATATGTCTACCAAAAGAGAAATCAGTTTGTATTAAAAAAGTAATTTCATGTCCTCTATGTTTGACTATGAAGCCATATTTATGAGTTGTTTACAAAAGTTGGAACTCTACCAAAATATAAAGCAAGTGATAAAGATCCTAATACAACTGAACTTTGCAACTAAAACCTATCAAATAGAATCATGCAGAAAGGGAAACTACTCAAAAAGACATTGCCATGTGTGATTAGGTGGGGCGTTGTCTAGGCCTCATCTTGTGCAGTGTGGAATGCACACGTGTGGAAAGGGGTGTGATTGTTTTTGGTGGTGAGTTACGTGAGTAGGACGGGTCACCCATTGGAAGATATATTGACACCATTCAAGGCATGTGTGACTTTATTGTTAGAAGTGAAAGGGTGGTTTCTTGTGAGACAAATATGTTCCCATTAATGCTTGGTCTCCATTTGCAGCCCTCATTAACTTGGTATAGATGAACTAACATCCAATATCAAGAATGAGTCCCTTAGCATTTGTCGTTTATCGAGGACATGATGTTGATTGATGAGACCAGAGAGGGGGTTATTGCTTAATTAGAGGTTTCGAGAAAGGCTAGAGAATCTGGATGTTTAAAAATTAGTAGAACCATGACAGTATCTAGAATGAGACTTTAGTAGGAATAATTATAGATGTGAGGCTTCCATTAAATTTTTTTTTTTATTTAATTTAATTTTTTTTATGTGTCTTTATTTAAAATTGATGATCAAGAGATTTCTCAAAGTGATTTGTTCCATTATCTTTCGCTCTTATCATTAAAATGGTATAGAGAGATTTAGGAGGATGTTTCCATTAGAATTTGGTTTGGTCGCTGAAGTGGAGATGCGCCCCTAGAATGTTGTCTGATTGTTTCAGGGCAACAAAACTTAGTGAAAATTTTAAGCAACAACTATCTTGCTATGCAATATGGTGCCGCATGTTGTGCAATTAAAAGACAACATGATTAGAAGACTAATTTAGAGATGAGGCTATTGAGATGGGCACATGGGAAGACCATGAAGGGCAAAAAAGTGATTTTTTTTTTTTCTTGAATGGCAATGAAAGATTTTATTTGCATCATAAAAAAGGAAGAAGATGCAGAATGAGGCATAGAAGGAGATGACACATCTTGCTTTTCCCTCACTAACGTAAGTACTAGGAGCACTGCAAAGCAATGTCATAATGATATTATTTAAAGCAACTTGGGAATAGTCCCGATTGGAGATGGATAGCCAATTTGAGATGGTTCAATCTTGCGCTGTGATAACCAAAGGTGGCACTAACAAGGAAGGGAATTTTGATTAGGGTTGAAGGGGTAGGAGGGCAAGAAGAAGACCTAAAAGGAGTTAGATATAGGTTATGAGAAGGTATATGAATACCATGTAGCTTATCGGAGATACTGCCTTGGGAATTCTTGGTGGAACATGATTTGTAAAGCTAACCCCAAATAATTGGGACATGGCTAAGATGATGGTGATGATCACGGTTTTATGTATTAATATTGCAGCCTCTATCATGCCCTTGGGATATAGAAACATATTGGTATTGCGTGGGAAATATTGAATGTATTGGGGAATGTATCCCATCTTCAGGAAACATTGGAGAATTGATGGAATTTGCAATGGAACTTCAGTCTAAAAGTGACATGATTACACTCTTAGAACTTGAACATTAAAAAAAAGAATGCATAATTAGTTTCTATTCCAGAAGGGCTTAAACTTTAAGTTGTCAATAATGTGGCTATATAACAAATGATTTCATATCATTTAAATATCATATTATACAAGTAATAGAACTAAAAACTCAAATGGAGTCCCCTAAACTCTCCCACAAACAGTTTCAACAAAAAGATCTGTCTTTTGAGAATGCTACTGGCATTTGCTCAAATCTACTTCTGTTTCTCCTCCATGCAGCTGAGAATGCTATTGACATTTGCTCAGATCCATCTTTGGCACTGGTTTATTGTGGCTCACCTTGATCAGATCCGCACGCTTCAGTTCTGCCCTATCAGTTTGTTGTGGGCCATAGACCATTAGCTGTTGTTGTTCCTGGTAGTCATTGATGCATCATCAGACCATTGTGGCCCATCTCGGATCTGAATCTATTTGCTGGTTGGCCCATCTAATTGTTGTCATCCATGTTGTGATCCATCTTTCCATCTCGTCCTCCCTCTTCTTTTCATCTTCACCATTTGCATTTGCTGATCAGATCCAGCATCTATTCTCTTGATTTTTTTATTTGTTTTATTTTTTTTTTATTTTTTTTGGAAAGATCAAAAAATATATTAAAAGGAAGAAGGAAAACAAAAGATGGGGGAAGAGAGATCGCCAAGGAAGCAATCTCAGCTAGACCCAAGAAAAAGAAAATCACATTCCTTTAGACCCATAACATGAACGGCCCATTATATGATTAATCGCTTAGCCTTACTAGCGATCGCCATTTCCGAATTAGAGAAATCCCTGAAACATCTACCGTTTCTCTCTTCCCAGACCGACCACCAGATTGCAACTATTGCCATTCTCCACAAGTGCGTCTTTTGCTTACCCAAACTAACCCCATGCCAAGCTTGAAGAAGATGGATCACGGAGTTAGGAAAGCACCACAGAATGTTGAATCTCTTGAGGAATTCTGACCAGATTCAAATAATAAAAGGACAAGAGAGAAGCAGATGATCGATAGATTCTTCATTCTTCATACAGCAAAGACAAACATTAACTATGGGCATCCCCCTTTTTCTCAAATTATCCACCGTTAGAATTTTCTTGATACCCAACAACCAGCCAAAAGAGATGTATTTAGGAGGAATCGGGTATTTCCAGATATGGAAGGACGGATGAGCATCATATAGGGTCTGATCATGATCCAACAAAGCATAAAAAGACTTGACAATGAACTTACTAGACTTGTCCGCCTTCCAGCATATACTGTCAGCAAAAAGAATATCTGGAATGCCCCTGTAAATACACTCAAGGAGCCCTACATACTCTTCTACCTCCCAATCGTGGAAGTTCCTCCTACAGACCACATTCCACTCGATTTTGTTGTCTGAATTAGAGAAACAACTTGCAACAAAAATTTCTGGATTTGGGGCGATGCGGAAAATATTCGGAAAGTCTTCTTTCAAAGGAACTTCTCCCACCCAAACATCTTCCCAAAACCGAATGTTGTCTCCTTTCCCAAGAACAAAACTGATACCTTTGGCTACTTCCCTCTTCAGAGAGAGAATTCCTTTCCAAATAGCTGAAGCCCTAAAAAGAGAAGAATCTTTGGTCCACCAACCGCCAATAGATCTGCCATATTTCCCTTTGATAATCTTATTCCAAAGACTATCATCTTCTAACCAAGTCTCCAAATCCACTTCCCTAAAAGAGCCCTGTTCATTTTCTTGAGATCTTTAATCCCCGCTCCTCCTTCTTTGAACCGCTTACAAACCTAGAGCCATTACACAAGATGAAACCTCTTCTTCTCTTCCTTGCCATGCCAAAGGAAGTCACGTCTTAGTCTTTCTAAGCTACCCAAAACTGAAGCTGGGCATCTGAACAGGGACATATAATATAGGGGTAAATTGGAGAAGGCTACCTTGATAAGGGTGAGACAACCTCCCAAAGAAAGATATCCACATTTCCATCTTGCCAGATAACTTTCGAATCTATTTATGACCTTATCCCATAGGGATTTAGGAGGCGAGCCCAAGCATAACGGGAGACCAACAGGGATTTTTGTTCGTTGATTATTGCTGGCCCAGGTTCAGATCTGCTGTGTTGATATTGCGGTCTGTTCTGAGTTGATCTTGCTGACATCACTATCAGAAGATGTGGTCCTGACATCATGGACGAATAGCTGGAGTTGTTTGTGGACCTCATTTATTGTGAATCTGGACCGTTGGAAGATTTGTTGTATTGCATTGATCTTTCTGACATCACAGTTGGAACATGTTGTATTGCATTGATCTTTCTGACATCACAGTTGGAACATGTGGTCCTGGCATCATGGGCCTGATAGTTGGTGCTGTTTGTGGACCTCATTTCCTATGAATCTGGACTGTTGGAGCTAGTCTGGACATATCTTTATGCAGTTGCTGGTTACACACTATTTTGTGAGCCAATTGCTACAGTATGCGTAACTTGCTTGTGGCTCAATTCACTATGGCCCCATTAAGGGCCTGGTAGACCATTGTTCTAGATCAATGAAGACCTGTATTGTTTTTGCAGACTGCCTCTGTGGGCGTGAATTTCGAGAGTGGGATTAGTTTATGGTGAGCTTGTTATTAATTTCGATATCAGGCTTGTTGTTGGGCCATTATAATTGTTGCTAGACAGTTTGGATTGGGCCATTGTTGTTGTGGCCCACCTCCCCGCCTTGTTGAATATATCATCTTTTGTTGAGTGACATGGGCTAGCCCCTTCACTACCACCTCTGTCAAGATTGTAGTAGCTTCTTCATATTAGCCACCCTTTTGTTAGCATGTGTGATGCGAGAAGTATTTATGCAAGCAGTTGACCTAACTCATTTTTGCGTCGGGTTTTGGCTCAAACTCGTATTGGACTGGGTGGTTGTCCTAGCCTCATTTACTCTAAGCACTTGGCTAGGACTTATTCTTATCCTGGACAGTCCAATCTCAGTTGTGCTGAATAGTTGGATGGACTCGTTTGTGTCAGATAGTTGGTCTAGTTGCTCATATCGTTCAAGTTGTAGAAGTGTTTGTTTGCCTGAAGTTGTTCGTTGTTTCATCATTTTCACTGCCCGTGCTACTCAGTCACATTACCTTTTATTTTCTATTTCTTAATAAATATTGCATGTGCCTCTCCAAACTCAAGTTCCTCTTTTCCATAACACCTTGAGTTTGAGAGAGGATGTTAGAGTATTTATTTTTGTTAGAATTCTTTTTCAGATTTGATTATGTGAGCCCTTCTTCCAAGCTGGACATCATTTGAATGCTCCGGCTAGAGGGGGAGTGTTGAAAGGTTAAGATTTGAATAAAGGCCCATTAGTCCCTAGCCCATGTAATAAGGCCCATAGGGCCCACGTGCCTTCTAAGTTCACGCACCCACCTGTGCATGCACGCACGCACACATTATATGTATGTATGTATTTGATCGACATGCTCTGCATGTTGATGGCCCACCGTTGAGCTTGAGCGCCATCCGTTGATAGATTGTGCCAAGGGGTGAGGTGAGATGGGAGTGGCCTTCGGAGGTTCTAGAAGCTTCTAAATGGGATTGGAGAGCTTCGTCTAGGGTTTAAAATTGGTGGAGGAGAGAAGTTTGGAGTAGGTGTGAGGGGATTGGTGGAATCTAACATGAAGCAGCCGGGATTTGACAGGCTGGGAGCTTAGGTGATGGTGTTGCCTCCATGCTTTAGAAAAGGGCATGGGAAGGCTCTGAGAGAGTTTCATGATTTTCAGCCAAGAGGAATTAAATGATACAAGGTTAGCTTATCGTGGATGGATCCTGATCTTGTCAACACGTTCTAAATAATTGTTATCCTGGCTAACATTTAAAGATGTTTGGTTAAAACTGTCATTTCTTAATCATTATTTGGTTAATTACTGCTTAGCATGCACATTGCTTTTTTCGCCAGAGAAGAATGGTGGTGTTGGGGTTTCACGAACTAGTTCCGTCAAAGAAATATCGGAGAAGAGAACATAATCATCTACAATACTTGTGTTACGCGCTCTTGTAAAACACGTGGGCTATATGGGGCCCACCATGTTGCATATGTAAAATCCAATTTGTCCATTCAGTGATATTTACACCATACACAAGAGATCAGCCTAATAAAAAACTCGGATGGGCCACACTAATAGGAACACCATAACATCGCGCCTAAAGGCTCTAAATTCATGATTCAACACTCGCGTGAGTTTTGGATCCGGCTGATTTTGGTATGTACGTGGTGAGATATGCTTACTAATGGTTTTGAGGAAAGATACACACCATGGTGACCCATGCACAAGCCCAGGTTGTCATCCCACTGCCCTTGTTTCCTCTGGGGTGGCCTACCTGAGTTTTCGATCTGGCTGATTTCTGTTGCAAAGGCCTAACGTCGAAGAGAGAACCAAGCCCGCAGAGTCGGCGCCATCCATTGATTAGATGGCATGCGTAGGCTGAGTGGTTCTATTAGAATAAACAAATGTAAATGGAGAAGCAAGAAGAGAAGAAGGAGAGAGAGTTGGAAACGTGGGGTGCATAGGTTGCTTGGTTTGTTAATCTTAACCTTTCAACTATTAAAGTCCCTTGATATACATTGATACACCATCCTCTAATGGCTTGAGCCTTTAGAGCGAGTGGTTATTTGATATGGTATCGAAAATCAAGTCTGGCACAAGTACCGGGAAATCAAGCCAGGCCTGTTTATGGTGTGAGTGTCCCTTCACCCTAGCCTAGTATGTTCCTTTGAGTAGTTCCACCCTCGCAAGTGTGGGGGAGTGTTAAAGTCCCTTGATATACATTGATACACCATCCTCTAATGGCTCGAGCTTTTAGAGCAAGTGGTAATTTGACATCAACACTCCCCCTCAAGCAATGGAGAAGCAAGAAGAGAAGGAAGGAGAGAGAGTCAGAAACGTGGGGTGCTTAGGTTGCTTGGTTTGTTAATCTTAACCTTTCAACACATCCCCTCAAGCTGGAACATCTTAATGGTGCCTAGCTTGGAACAAGGGCTTGCAGAATCAAATCTAAGAAAAACTCTAACAAAAGAAATACTCTTAACACAATAATTTGAAATTCTTCCATTGCGCTCTAACTAGATACTCCATAATATGCTTTTAGGTGATGACTTCCATATAATGCACCCCAGTTTGCCCATTGCCCTGACCTTCCACTTGGCCACCAAACCAGATACAGCCATATATTTGCCAATACTATTGATGCTTTGAACACTGATAATGATGATGATTTTTATTTTTGTTGACTTTTTCCTAGGATCAAGTTGGAGCATGGAACTGAAATCCCATCCTCGAGGTTCAATTATGTAGTTCCTATTAATGACATTTTGATGTTGGTATAGGCATCAGTCTCATATGCCAATTTTCTGAGTTGTTCTTTTATGTTCCTTGCTCGCATGGTGTCAGTGCTAAAATCTCAAAGAGTTAATGAGCATCACGTGTGGACCTTTTTGAGAATCATTACACCCAACATGTTTTGCAAGTTGTGGAAAAGACTGAAAAGATGAACTTAATAGATATAAACAGAAAGAAGATGAGCAAGTAGGCACAAGAAGATGAGATAGTTGGAAATTGTGCTATTTTAAGTAATAGTTTGAATTCGTGTTGTTTTAAATAAATTTTGTCTAACCCGTGTGCCTCTGAATGCGAAGGAAGTTGTTTGAGAATCTCAACCACGACTCAGAATTTCTGCAGACTGAAACTTCGCAATCATAGGGTTCAATCTCTCCAACTAATTGCCTTTCCTTAATCCCTGGCCCTTAGCCTATTAAAATCCTAACACTAATGGCTTCATGAGCTTGATGAAGCATCAAATAGTGGGGATTGCTACAAAATGTTAAAAAGCGTGGTGTATGCTCAATTAAATTATCTGGTTGCAAAACATGTTGCATGCTTAAGTTTCTGGTTCCAGTCAAGGGCTGAATATCTCTGACTTCCACTGCATATGAGATAATCATTTTGGTAGTGCTAGTAGTGAAATTATTATACATTCAAGGTTTATATTGTTTGGCAATGAAATACTATTTTCAATACACCCAATCCACATACTTCAGCTCATTATTTATGCGAATGCATTATCTTCATGTCTGTCTTGCACCTCATGTCAGTATCTAATCTACGCAGTTGTCCCTTTTTCTTTTTTCTTTTTTCTTTTCTTTTTTTTTTTTTTTTTTTGCTTCATCTTGTGAAATAATCACTCATGAAGTTGTATGTATAGGTGCATCAGTAAGTGGGCTGCACTATTCTCATTTTGTGTATTTCTAAAGAATGCGTTGTTGAGTGTACATCTTTTCCTTTAACCACACCATATTGTATTCGCTTATACATGTTTAATTCTTGTAATTCATGGTTTCTTGGAAGCAACTATTTGTTCATTGCAAAAAGCTCAACATTGTGTTCACAAGCATTTGGTTTCTTTAGAAGAAAATTCATGCCTGCTGTTTTTTCCACTCTTATCATGAGCAGTGTACTAGCTTTTACTTGATATCTTCTGCATGTGTTCACACCAGTATTTCTCTTTTGTCCAACTTAGATACATATATTGCTTTTCTTTCATCACTTATCAAAAATAAAATAAAATAAAATTGCTTTTCTTTCATAAGGAAATAAGGAATAGTATCATATGTTGCCCACATCTTTACACAAGTTATGTGGGTTGTCCCATGTTTCAGTAATCCAGACCACAGGTCTCTCGTGTTCCTCCATCAATGGATCGTGCATTAAGAAATCCCTTGATGAGGCAATCTTAACCTTTTGATTTGTGGTTTCGGATAAATGGATAAGAAGAGAGACACAACTGTGGTCCTTGTTCAACTGAAGAGATACTGATATTGATCCCAAGGATCTTCCAACATTAGATATTTTTGGGGCCAGCTCCATCCATGGTGAAACTGAACTGACCGATGTCTGGATGGACCATGGGCTTCACTTATCAGATTTGAAAACCCATTTATACTGTGGTGTGCCTCATGCCATACTGTTCCCTCTTCATTTTCATAAGAATTTCATCAGTCTGCATTTCTACCCCCCTGCATTAGGTCCATGTTACTATGATCTCCACTTCATTTTGTGCATTAATCATTATGTATCTTGAGTTATGCTATCCCTGTATACACTTTTAAATGCAGTAGATGCGTCATATAGCATGTGGGGGAAATCTGTGTGGCGCATAATATGGAGATCGAGCATGCTAAATATCTGGAGAAAATAGGCCAGTTCATTGATCTGACAGTACATTTGATGACTTGTGTGGATCAGCTGATTAGTGGACCAGCCTGATTCTTTGACCAGATCATTTTCATGATAGGATCCATCTCAAGTACAGTGTAAATGTCAAATTGGCATGTGGTTTCCTTTAAATGTGTGTATTTCCTTATAAACTTAGTTCTTTGAGCACCTATTTACGTCTGTTTCTGTTTCTCTACATTGAAGCTCTGTTGCTTTCATTTTTTAATAGGAATCCAATCTACTTCCGTTCCTTCACTTGCATGCAAGAGCTTTTGGTGGCATTTCACTTTCTGAACATTAATTTCTAGATATAAAACTGCAAATCCTCTGTTCAGATTTGCTTGGGGTTGATGCCAAGCCCATTCATGCATCTGCAGTGACAACACTTGTCACAAGATCTGGGCAGTTCATCAGATGGACCCAACTGTGAATGTTCCATAGCCCATGAAGCAGGTGTACCCTTCAGGTGGGCTTGGCCCATATGTATGACTAAAACAAGGATAACCAACAGTGCACATTAAACATCCATGTGTAGCACCACCTGATGAGCAGACAAGCCTGGCTTTTGGGTCATGTTGCATTGATTGTGGGGCCCACCCTGGAACTTCCCACGCCAAATTGGCACAGGTAGGTGTGGCCGGATTCAGTAACTTCCGATTTACGACTTGGCTTAGGCATTATTCCTCTCTCTTCTTCACCAGGATTTTGAGAAAGAAATTCATCATTCCTTCTCCTTCCATGTTCTCTGCAGCATCAAAGAAATTACTCCTGGTAAAAAATGTGGGAGAGAACACCCTGGAAGTGACTATCAGTGTCCCAGCATCTGCAAAAATTGACACCAAACAGCTGAAGCTATTGAAACACACACACGAACAGGTCTGGTTCTAGCAATCCTTTCCATTTCTCTTCAGCATTTTATATGATCTTACAGCAGCCATTACACATCTGAAATTTATGAGGAAAGAATAGATCAAGAAACAAATTGGGTTTCATCAATTACAATGTTTATTGGGTGGCATAGGTAGTGAGGTGTCTTTTGTTCGATTGGCTTCATCTTGGGTTGTTGGTAGGTTGAAAGTGGGCTGGGCTACCTGTCCTGCCCACTTTTGTCTGAATCTACAGTCCATGGATTAACTTGGGCTTGAGTTTTGAGGCTGAATAATTAACTAGACTGGCCGAGCCTGGATCTGGAAGTGTAAAAATCCAATGTCACAGCCAACGGGTCCTTTAAAAAAGAAGAAAAAGAAAAGTTGACACTGTTGTAATGGAATGGGTACTTGGTTAGGGGGCTAGGTTGGGCTTGGACCTGGTACTTCTGTAGCAGGCAAGTCTGGGCCTGGTAATGGGTATCAAGCTCATAAACTGGGCTTGGACAAGCCTTGGCCAGACCAGCCTAGCCATTTACAACCTTAGTTGTAAGTCATCTTAGTTAGGCTGGATGGTAGGCTATCAATGGGCCGGGTTCGGCTTGGGTCCTAGAGTTCCTGGACCTGGTCTAATCGGGGTCGGGTCGGGTCGGGTCCCTTTAGGTCCCTCTCTTGTTTTGTAGGACCCAAACATAGAGGTGGGCCAAGCTCGGCTCGGCTTGTCCATGTTGTACTCGAGTTCGGCTTCGAGCTCAACATTGAAGCTTGGCTTGTTTGCCAAAGCTGTCGAGTCGAGTTCGAGTCGAGCTAGTGGTTCGAGTCAAGTCGAGTTTACCTCGAGTCGAGCTCAAGCTTATTGGGTGAGAGAGTAATGGATTTTGTTCTTGATCCTCCTTCATTGATGAAAAATTCAAAAATCTTAGGAGAGTCAAAGCAAAACGCGATGAAAAAACCAAACAAAGCTTCGAATCGGATGAGGAAACCTGTAAGAACCGATCTGTTCTTGATCTTCTTCCACCAGCAGAAATTCAAGTACTAAAAAAGAAACAGAGCATAACACAGATCAAAAATCCAAGTAAAGAGCTCTAGCCAATCAAATCATTGGATTTCCTTGAAGCTCTAACAAATCTGAGAAGAACCCATCTCCCACCCAAGAAGTAGATCTCAAGAGATTGAAATCATACTATTGTGGAGATGAAATGAAAACTGGTGGTGGTGGTCCAGGCGGGCGTGCGGCTGGCAGTGGGTAGAGAAAGAGAAGAAAGGGAAAGGGAAAGGAAAAGGGGGTGTGTGCGGTCGGGTAGAGACTCTAGGGTTAAAAGTTAAAACTTATATTAATATAATATATATTATATATAATATATATAATATATAATATTTAATATATTTATTAACCGAGCCGAGTCGAGCTCGAGTTCAAGCTTTGAGTTGAGTTCGACTTGAAATGCCCCCTGGTCGAACTCGGCTCGAACTCAACTCGAGCTTCAAATAACTAGCTTGACTCGGCCCGAATCGGCCATTCAAGCCGAGTCAATCGAGCTGAGTCGAGCTGAGTCGAGCGAGTTTTTCGAGCTAGCTCGACTCGTGAACAGCCCTACCCAAGCACAAGATCCAATTGGATTTCTGGTAACTGTTGGGGTTTTGAACCTTGATTTTGTGGGTTCGTGTGGGGTTTGGGTCATGCCCATGTCAAATACGGGCATTCACATAGATCACACTCTAATGGATTAACTAGAGCACACACTTTTGCTAGTTTACACATAAGGGGTGCTGTGGCTTGGCAAACCTCATTTCATTGCTCAAATATTTAATATATTAATTTTAAACATATAAATTAAACACTAAAATTAACCTGACCTGATTTTAATCGGGTCAATATGGTGGACCCAGACCTGACTAGACCCTTTTTTTACGGGGGGCCAAATGGCAGACCAACCTGATTACTAAGTGGTCTGAGAAAATGGAGCCAGATGCCTTAAAATTGGGTCAGGTCAACTGGGTATGCAGGACCATTGACAGCCCTACTTGTGGGTGGGTTGCCATTTTACCAACAGCTAGATTTTTAGTTCAGATAATATTTTGGCTGCCTAAATGAAAGCTGAACCTGAAAAACCCAATTGAAGGAGCGTTCTTTTGTTTGACCTGCCAATGGTACAGGTAAGCCTACCCTTTGGCATCCGAAGCATTTGATATGGTGGTTACCATCCTGGTATGGTCTCCTGCCCTAATGGCCGTTCAATGACAACAGGCCAGGTTTAAAGTGAGGCTTGATTGAGCAGTTAGGATAATCTGATGGGGAACAGTTTTGGGATTCTCCCATCCACCATTGGACCTGCCAAAAACTTGATCACCAAAAGGTGGGCCACATGTGTACATTTTATTGTGCCTTATTTTCTTAATTATCCTTTTGGGGGCCATCCTTGGCACCATCTTTTTCATGTATGAACCTCCCAGGCCGACTGCTCAGGCGTATGTCATGCTCATGTATTTGAGACAGCCACATGACTAGAGTTTTTAATCAGACAATCGGTGAAGTTCTGGGTACCATTTGCTTTCCCATTTCTGAATCCATGGGCTGTGATTTGCCGCATTGTGCTCTCCCCGCCATAGTCTTAAAACTCGAAAACTTGACTCAATGTCCATCAGGTTGGGTTGACTGGAAGACTTGATGGGGTCTTTACTTGATTTTTAGTACAAGAGTATATAGGTATTTAATATATTTATTATTGGATAAGTAATATAAAATGACAAAAAATCTAACAAGCATGTAACCTACTAGCAGAACCCATTGGTTTCAAGATAGAGGTCACAGTTTCAAACCTTCCTTCCATCCTTTTTACTTGTTAAGATTAACAGCCTGACCAGATTTTGACCGAGTAACTCGGCTCGAGTTGCATCAAGTCAGCCATCCGATTCAACGAGCCTTGCTGAGTTTGGACTGAGTCAATCTGAGTAAGTTCCACAACAACTCAGCTTGAAATCTTAACTAGTCAAGTTGACTCGGCCGAGTTGCGAGTTGAGTCAGGAAGTTTTAGAACTTGCCTTTTATTTATTTTAGGGCGTGTTTGGGCGGTGGGATTAGAAGGGATTAGGTGGGATGGGATTCAAAAAATATAATTATTACACATGGTAGGGATTGTCCCCTATTGCCATGGGATAAGATTAATGCCATGCTTTGTTGGTAATAAGGTGGTACATTGAATGGATATACCCACCATCATTTGAAATTACTGAGAATAACACACATGTATTATATCTAAACCGTTCATTTGTTTTCTAACCTCATTTTATAGCATGGGCCTAAAAATGAGGTAGATCCAAAACTTATGTGGCCCCAAAGAAGTTTTCAACGGTAAGTATTCAATCCCCATTGCTTTCTATGGTGGGGTCCACTTGAGCTTTAGATTTACCTGATTTTTTGGCCCATGCTCTAAAATAATCTCAAAAAATGGGTGGACGGTGTGGATATAGCCCACACATCATGGTGGGACCTACACCTAACATTGAGTGATTGGCATGAGACCCAATGCAAGTCCATCTAATCTAATTCCAAGCTTTTCCATTCTTCCCAAACATGGAGTGGAATTGGCACAGGACCAGGTGAAACCCATCCCACCTAATCCCTTCTAATCCCACTGCCCAGACACGCCCTTAATGAAAGTTTTGAGTTTTAGAACTATCCAACCCACCACCCCAAAACAACAATGAAGCACCACCAACCACAATTTGCTGGTAATGCAACCCAACTCTTGTTTTCGACTTTGAGTCATGCTTCCCAAACGCTCAGGTGTCCATTGGAAGCATCCCCAACCATTGTACCCCTCAAACATGACCTAACGGTTGCTTTTTGAATCCTACTTCTCAACCAATTTTGGCCACCTACTCCATCCAGCTTCATTCAACTAAGTGCTAGATGAATGGTCTGGATCTTGCTAAGCCAATGGGCTCCACGCTTAAGGTCCTGCTCCTGCAGCCCTGCTTCGTACCTGCTCACAAGTATGGTCCAGCACATGGTTGATGAGACTGAATGTCATCTGCGTTCTTGAATTTCAGCCATGTTGCAGTGTCCTGTATCAATATTAGGACGGTTCTAAGAGGCATCAAAATTCCTTATTTAATGTATATTCACACACATTAATCTTCTTCTTCATCTCTTTCTTCTTCTTCCTTTGATAAGGCTGTTGTAGTTATTTCAGTATATGTGGTCTGGCTGAAGAGGAATTATAGAGAACTGGGCATCAGCAAACATGCAGTTCAGTGATGCTTTGATTCTGCAAATTTGGGGCGATGTTCAGATGATCCAGATTGTTGATATGATAGATCCCTATATGGACATGGGATGTTTAATATCTACTGGGTTAGGACATCCCAACCCTATATTTTTGGCCCTCTTTCTTTTCTTTTTCTTTTTCTTGACACTTTGTTATTTTTCTTCTGTCTACTAATAAGCCAGTAGTCAAAGAGGTAGGATCTCCCAATCTAGGATTTTTCTGGGTGTCCCTTTTTCAGCCCATCCAATGGGTTCCATCATATCAACAGTCTGGATCAGCAAACAATGGCCCCCACTCATATGGAACTGAAATCACAAAACCTTCCGATTCCTCGATGTGAAAATTGATGATCAAAAGCATTGAACATGGCTACAGAACTGGTTTTCTGGTTTCTGAATTTAGTTGAAAAGGTTGTCCAATTTATAAAAGGGGCCGGCTCCAGCGGTGCCAGTATCACTGTAAGCTGTGGTGATACCAGACAGATGTGGGACCCACATGATGCAAGTATGCAAACCGTACCCTCCATCTGATGCACCAGCGCATGTTACCTTCTCTAAGGGCCAAAAATCATGCTGTTCAGTGAATCAGGTGGGCCACATTATAGGGAACAAGATGGGAGGGAACACCCACCCTTGATCTGTGTGGGTATTTCACTGTGTTGTGTATATGCATTCAGTGTTTTGCTAATTAGGACTGAAGAGCCCCGATGCAAATTAAGTGTGGGCATCATCTCCCACCTTGTTCCCTTTTCTGTGGCTCACTAGAGTTTTGGATTAGGATGATTTTTGGGCCCTACAGGAAACCCAAGGTGATGCGTTTTATGGACTGGTTGGATGGTGGTCACACATCATGCGTGGCCCACATTTTCCCGGTATCACTGGAACTCACCTCTTTATAGAAACAGGCAGGGTTTCAATGCTAATAAGATTGAATAGATCTTTTCACTGATTGTTTTGCTTCCCTTGTTTCAGATCAATGTCTGGGTAAATGATGGAGAAAATTCAGAAGTAGTAATAAGTACTGGAAATGAGAAATGCATTCTTCAACTGCAACAGGCACATGAGTCTGCCGGTGCGCCTGTGTCTGCTGCTGCGGACTTCTTCAAATGGCTGCCTTCTTACGCCCCCCACATGACCCCCATCTATGGTGCATATCTTTTCTTTCTGACGGCGCTGATTATTGGAGGTATGTGGGCCTGTTGCAAGTTTGGTAAGAGGGGGCGACGAGACGGTGGTGGGGTGCCGTATCAGGAGCTTGAAATGGGGCTTCCACATTCAAGTTCAGCTGTAGGGGTGGACTCAGCTGATGGTTGGGATCAAGGGTGGGACGATGATTGGGAAGAGAAGGCGACTTCGAGGATGCCAGAGATACGGCGGGCTGGCAATGTGTCAGTGAATGGCCTCACCTCGAGGTTACCTAATAGAGAAGGGTGGGACGATGATTGGGATGATTAGATATTCAAATAAATAAAAATAAACAAAAATGGAATTTTTTGGAGGAAAAAAAGATATCAACACGGAAAAAAAGAAGAAGAAGAGAATTACATGCCGAAAAAGTGGATCAATTGAAAAGGTTATATAGCTCATTTTCATCTATTTTCTGAGGCAAAAAACAGACATTGGGGTTGATTTGGTAAATGTTGTAAAATAGGAGTACATGTTGGGTGGTTTTGACAGTTTTGTAGCGTTGAATCAGGTACACTGCAGTTTATTTCATGAAAACACACCCAACCGGAACTTATGAGCAAAAAAGAATGTCTATGTTTTCCTCAATTTATAAGATTGGGTCTATATTGCTTTTGGTAATGCTCTAACCTTTGTTGTTGTTGCTGCGGTGGTAGTGGTGAAACTGAGATGAGATTATAACAGTGTTGTGGTTCTACAATGTTGATGATGATGATCTTACGATCATATTTCCCATTTCCACCACAGCAAGTTATATATTCCGATAAGTGGCCAGGCTTGGGATAATTTTTGTTCTTGAGGGTGTGCATCCAAACAGGGCCTAATTGCAGAAGAAGAAATGATCTTGGTTTGGCTCTCTGATCGGTACTTGTATTGCCACTCTTCTACTTGGATCGGTTGGCTCTGTGATCGATTAAATGTCCATGAGGGACCCCTCTACCAATTGATTGCTGGATTATGACATGATCTCAGATCAGCATTCGGAGGCGTGTTATGGGAGCATATGGATGGCTAGACGCTTTGACAAGATTCAGATGAGTGCTTAAACACAGGTACTATCTTCACTGAAGAAAATGCTACGCCCTTTGAAATCATGGCCTTTGGAATGTGGCCTGCCGTCCTTTGATAGTATGGCTAGCTGCTTAATGGATGAATTGCTATGATTTTCGCAGCTGATTTCTACCACCTGTTGCACAGCAGATTGGTAGGGACATGGTAAGCTCGATCTTTCTTAATCTTAGGCTGGGTTTGGCCTGGTCTTATCTAAATGCTCTGTTGGTCTGCCATTGCCTCTCCTTGGCTTGTGCCCTGGCCTGAGCCCGATCTTTTGGATAATGATCTTGGCTGGGGCTGGACTTTGTTATTTTTAGTGGGCCCATATACTGTTAGCCTAGTTAGTTTTAGCTCATGAGCAGGCGCATATGGCGTTACGCCTGGCCTGCAGAGTAGCTTTTCATAGTGCTCCCAATGGTGCAGATTAGGTATTACCCTTACTGTGTGGCCCACCTTAATGATGTGTTGTATCATCCGTTTTTACAGACCATTTTAGGACGTAAGTAGATTCATCTCTGGTGGACCACACCACGGGAAATGGTGGTGTTTGAAAGCCTACCATTAAAAACTTCGTAAGGTCCACAGTAATGGTCACCGAACTGGTTATTTTCCATCCAACCCTTTGTTAAGGTAAAAAAGATCTGGATGATTTATTGCCCATAAAAAGCTTTAATTGTCATTCACCACTGTTTCTAATAGTGTGGTCCACCTGAGATTTGGATCTGCTTAAGTTTTGGGATCACATCCTAAAAAAAGCTGGAAAATAGATGGACGTTGATATACAAAATATTCATTAAGTCGGGCCCCATATTCGCTCTGGCTTTGGGTCGAGCCATGGTCGAGCTCGGGTTGAGTTTATTTCATTTTTGGGTTGGGTTCGAAGATGTGGCCCATTTAAGTAAAATGGGTTAGGTTCAGGTTGAACTTGGTCCAGCCCACATGCCGCTTCTACGGTTGTGGTCCAGTCCTCTCGGAGAACTTATGAGCACTGTAAATTATAGTGCTCCTAGTCGCATTTGGACAGTTAAATCCACCGATCCAGACTGTTCAGTGGGTCCAACACATTCATTGGCTACCATGCAAACACACCACTAACTTGAGAAATATTAACCATATGATCTATGGGCTATAATATGGACGGTTAAGATTGTTTATAAAAATAGGTCCAGTCAACAATCTAATCCATCTATTTGTTAGGCCACGTCATGGATTGCTTATTATTCTAAAGAATAGCTTTCATTTGGTAATCTTAGTCACCCATCCATGGACTGAAAAAGAGATGGCTACAGAAAATAAGACCCAATCAAGGATGTGCAATTTTTGCATGGTAGTCCATGAAATGTGTTCAATCGATTGAACTGTCCAAGTTCAATTAAAAACACTATAACTTATGGTGCTCGAAGATTACAGGAGTATTTCTCTTTCACGTAATTAAGAAATGTTTAGGGGTGTTTGTTTTTCAATTTCATATCGTAAATATACATAAATGGGCAATAATTAATTACCCATATAATTTTTCACTTTTTCTATGCTAACAATAACAGCTTATTTTTTGGACAAAAAAATTAAAGATTTTAAGAATTTCATGTGGATCTCATTGTGATATATGTGGCTTATCCACAGTATCCATCCATTTTGCAGGCTGAGGCAGATCTAAAACTCATGTGGACTACACCTTACAAAACAGTGGGTTGAGTGCCTGCCGTTAAAAACCTTTTATGACCATGATTTCCTATGGTGTGGGCTATTCGAGCTTCAGATCTGGCTCATTTTTGGGCCCATGCCCAAAAATGTTGCGGGAGAATGGATGGACAGCATTGATATGTTACGGACATTATAGTGGGGCTCACAAATTTAAGTCCATTCTTTTTCAAACGTCATTTCAAGAAGGAAATACTTATTTCTACCAAACATGTGTAATTGATAATTATTATCCATTTATCTGTATTTACAGGGTGGAATTGAAAAACAAACACTAACAATGCACTTTTTTTCCTAGTAGAAATGTGTGGAGCAGTGCCAGCCGTCCATGTTAGACTGGCCCGGTGCATCATATAAATACTTCAGGAATGTTTGGCTTCCACATTACTTCTAATTCCTTTTAACTAGGAGTTCAAAATTTTCAAAAAACAATAATAAAAAACAAAGCGAAATTTTGTATTCTATTGAAAAGGTGTTATTTCAATTACAAGATCTTCGAATTATCTCTTCCTCACCGATGTTTGACTCGGCCCAAATCACTCCCTACTCTCAAGAGTAACCAGCGCTGCCAAACTTGATTGAACTCAATTACCAAGTCCGAATCAATTGGACAAGTCCCATCTGACTTAGACAGGATGTCAATCCATGCTTTCCCTTTTGTGATGTAGATTTTGATAAAACCCAATGAAGCTGTTGTTGTTCTTTTCAAAGGCGTCGCCACGTGTATAACGAATGGCCTAATTTTAGTTAAATGTGTGATTAAATTAGGTGCCGGATGTGTTAGAGTTGTAATCGACTCATATCAAATTGGACGCTAGCAATCCCTGGCACTAAATAATCTAAATTAAGATTAGATCTGTAAAGATTGACTTAACTATTCAACTGCTTATTAATATAGCGATTAGACGTTTATGAAGGAAAAGCTTAGTTCTTCTTAATGGATTCTTTTTGTCTTGGAAGACAATTATTTTTCTTTTTACTATAATAACTTAGATTGTTTTTCTCAATTAAAATAATAAAATATATAAATTAAAAACAAAAGACTTGATCACAGTATTGATATAATACAATTAGTAAAAAGAAAATAAATAAATAAGCAGAAAAAATTATCTATGGTGGTTTGTGCTGATAAGAATAACTGTAGAAAGTATCAACGGTTATGAAACGATCATGGTATGGGGTCAGCATGATGTGACTAGTAAAGTAAGAACTCAATAATATGTGAATCCAATGATGGGCTTGTGGATATTCATGATAATCTACTGGCATATTGTGATGATGCACTGGACAATAACTAAACTAAGCTAAGAATTTAAACCATGGGTTTCATTCCTAGTATACCATGGTACTAGATAGAGGTGGAGGAAACAAAGTTAATAGAGTACTTAGACGTTCACAAAGGACAGAAGAAATAAGCAATAGAGAATTGAAAAGTTGTGTGTTTGTATTAGCATGTGGCCCTAAACTTATCATCAAGTGTTGTTTTTATAGTTTTTAACAGGTGGTACTCATGCCTAACGTTTGGCATTATAAGACATCTCACACAATTTTCCTTGATCTTTCACGTATGTGTAAGCTATTGCATTCGGACACGTATAGATGAGATATCATACACTTTTGATATTCGGGTGAAACAACGTGTATTGGAAAGCTTATCCAAGTCTCAGGGCATGTTTGGGAGCGAGGTTTTGAAACCCATTGGATTTGAAATCCTCCTATTGTGTTTGGCACCCTAAATTGGGAATCAACTTTAATCCAAAAGTAGATGTACATGGTATATTTACTTTGGTTTGAATTTAATTACTAAATCAACTTTAATATCTCTAATTAGTGACGTATGTAATGTTTGACACAGTGGTTGTAATAAGTCTGCTGAAATATATGCTTTGCCTGGAAATTATGAAATTCCAAGCCTCGGATGGGCAACAAGCACAAGATCATGTCCGAGTGACTAACCAATGATTTTTAACTGTTGATTTACATAGACAATGTTTGAACGGTGCTAATCATCATATTAAAGTAATTATAGTGATGCAATTGATAATCTAAATTGTTTTGGGATATTATTAGTGGGTCATTTGCCCAATAGAATAATAGTCTGGTAATACATGTTACTATAATACCCTGAATTTTGAGGGTCGAGTAATGCCCAACTCTCGAATTTTCGGGTGTCGCTTATGCATTCCAGATTTAACTAATTTGGGTTTCATTTGATTGGTGTATGAGCATTTGAAAAATTAAATGGATCAAGCGGCATAAACTGAAATCAACTAATTACATTAAAGCATGACAATCAAAATGATGTGTATACGCGTAGTGTATGGGATTGCGTTCCAGCAAAATATATATAGTCCAAAAAATATACAAAATGTCCTTGCCCTACGGCCCCATCGATGGCCCTAAGACAACTACAGTGGCCCGACCAAGAGCTGAAATTACGAGAGCTCCTCTTCCGAGTCTATGGACGTCTTATCTAGTGCGTCGAACTCTGTGATACTTGTAAATAAGATAAAGTCTGGTTGATGTTTTAAAATATCGTCCCAGAGTAGGAGTGAATAATTAACTCAGTGGTTCCATTAACATCAAGTTACACAAGCTATCAAATTCACATGTACAAATAATGCAAAACAATTTAAGCATACAGTCCATATATACTTTCGTTAATGCACATGCATGCTATTATGATATTATACATGCTTTCGTCATCCAACACTCCCTCAAGCGACTCCATTTACACGTTCGCATATGACCAATACCCCCTCAATGTGACCTCAATTGTCGAGTTGCCTACCTAATTAATGCAATGCAACAATGATCATGTTAGTCAAATGTTTAGTTATGTCTGTTCGTCCAGTAAGATTGAGGAAACTGAGGCACTCCCACGAAATCAAGGCCATAATTCGATCGCGAGGCCTAGGGCGGCCGTAGCGGCCCCGTGCTTTCGATTCTTAATCTATCTAGTTTTGTCACTCCCAGCTGCACTCATACAAAGGCAGGTTTGTAAACTGAATTGCTCGCGGTCACTACGGGGAGGCTCGTCACCCTAGCGTAAGCCGACAGCTCGAGTATAGTGTCCCATACCACCATGTCCGGCTCTCGAGACTTGTAGATCATGTCGCTAACGGTTGTAAGTAAGCGTTTCAAGGGCATAGGGTATCCTAGGTTCAAATAGGTGTGATCATACATGGTGAACATACATGGTTGGCCAACTAGTTGACTAGTCTGGCTGACTCAGGCGAACTACGGCACAACCGGCACTGGGTGCAAGTATCTCATGTAGTTCAACTACTGTCGGTTGTCCCTCTTTGGCCTGAATCAGTCGAATTGGCCTAGAGCAATCAATCTAATAAGGTTGCCCTTATGAGTTTTTTCGATTTGCTACGCAACTTAATTACTAATAGACTAAAATTCTATAGCATGCCACAAACAATTTTATTCAGGAATAGGCAACCAACTCAACAGTATTTCAGGATATTCTAGCTGATATGAGCAAACAAATAGGCATACAAGTGTATTATTCAATCATCGCACAATTTACAACAACCAGCTAATTAGGTGCATGTATTAGGAGGAAAATATGGAGCATGTGAAATGGGGGTCGTGCATACGCTCTACTCCCAAGTTCCCGGGAGATTTTTAGATTTTATTAATATTTAATTCGTTTTAGTTGCGCAGCCTGGAAGTTCTGGAGCATGAAACATAACCACACTAGTCTTGAAATGAGCGAAAAACAAACATACATTCATATACATGTCCAAAAGTATAAAAGGGGTGCATATGACGCTACCCAACAAAATCTCAAAAGAATAGCAAGTCCAAAGAATAGGTGAGCCCCGCTCGGTGACTCAATCTGCCAATCAAGTCGCGGAGAACCCTCCATCAACGGAAGTATGATAGCTCGTCCTCCTCGTCCAAGCTCGCCTCGCTAGGCTCCTCCACTCCTGAGTCACCTGCAATATCAAAGTAATGCGGTTGGTGTTTTAAAACACCGTCCTAGAGTGAGAGTGAGTGATCAACTCAGTGGGTGCTATTAGTCACAAGTTATCACAGGCATCAATTATAATATAATCTTAATGAAAAGCAGTCAATCATGAACACCTAACTAGTCTTATTAATGCGTATGCATGCCGGATGATATGATGCATGCCCTCGCCACAACGCTCCCTCGAGCAACTCCATCTAACGATCGCAAATGACAACACTCCCTCAGTGCGACCTCGACTGCCGAGTCGCCACCCTAACTAGTGCGATGCAATGCGATCGTGTTAGCCGAGTTATTAGTTAAGTATATTCATCCAGCAGGTTGGGGAATCTGGTACACCCCACGTATCAATGCCCTAAACTGGTTGCGAGGCCAAGACCCCCCAATGCGTGAGGCCGAGACCCCGCGGTCAGTGATCCCGTCGGGTTCCTCATCCCCGACTTCAAGCACATAAGGAGTGCCGAGAGAAAGGGATCGCTCGCGGTCACTACAGGAAGGCGCAGTACCCCAGCATAGGCCGACAGCTCGGACACAGTGTCCCATTTCAGCATGCCCAGCTCACGAGACTGTGGACTAGTGTCAAGTGGGTTATTGATGAGCTACAACGGTTGTAGGGTAGATCAGGTTCCATACATATGTGAGCAAGCAGGGTTAACAAACAAGGTTGGTCAGACAGGAGGCTAGATCACATGAGTCGGGCGAACGTGAGACGAGTGACATCAGACACACGGGACCCATGTAGTTGAACTACAGCCACCCGAACACACCCGCCTAAACCCACGGGTCTAGCCATAGCATAGTCCAACCGATGGGACTACCGTCTCTTCTCAAGTTCCTAACCAACCCAAGGAGGGTAAGGGGACCCATAGCATGACAACTACCCAAGCATCATCAAGCATAATAATATCATGTTCTCATGTTGCTCAACATACAAAAACAGATATTCATACAAGCAATTCAACAATTACCGATAACTACGGTGCGTGTGAATGTGTGAGTTTGTGAGGAAGTTAAACACTTCCTCATCTCAAGAAATCATGTGCACAAGGGTAATAAATCATACACACCATGAGATACCACATGTGAGGGAAAGAATCAAACAAACATGGGCACACTATCATCCATACATCAATTCATGTGAGAGACAAGATCAACACTAATCTGAGAGCTAACATGCACATCCATACAATTCCAACAAATATATAACTCCTAGGGTTATCTCTAGAGTTTCAAATGCAATATCATAGCAAACAAAATCATTAAACTCCAACTATAATTGGTGCTAGCCCACCTAAGGATAATAGTCTGCACCTATGGTTCGTTGGAGATTCGAAAAACGCCCTAAGAAAGAGGGCCTTTGGGTCGATCGGCCGGAATCCCTAAAACAAGCTCTTGCGTGTTAGAATTTCAAACCAATCTCATCTTATTACATGGATTTCAAGAAAAATGGGTGAAAACCTTACCTAGGCAACCCACGGTCGGTCGTTGAAGTTAAGGAGAGGAGTTTCTCCTTGCAAGAGAGGTAGGGAGTTGGAAGGGTTGACTCGCTTGGGCCCCACTTCGACCTAAGGTCCACCTTGAATCACCTCTCACACACCCTCTTCTCCTCTTAACTCCTTCACTCTCTTTCTCTCTTGGTGGTTGTGGCAAATGAGGGAGAGTTATGAGAGCTAAGGTTTATTCCTTAGACTTGGGCCCTTTGGCCTTAAGTTTCCTCAAATTTCCAAAATAGCCAATTAGGACTCACTTTTGGATTTGGTGTGGCCCTAATACTCCTTTGGCCACCAAATTTGGTGGGTAGGTGCCCTGCGGCCCGATTAGGGCCCGCGTAAAATTTGAGAATAAACAGATGGACGGTTGTGGGGTTTGAGTTAACAGTTCTGACCTTTGTCCATTCTGGTGATTGTAGTGGTTCTGGTGGCCCTCTGGCTATGAAATTTCTAAGATAGATGCTTCATGGCCCGATGAAGGGCCATGCAAAATGTCCGGCTCTCGAGACTTGTAGATCATGTCGCTAACGGTTGTAAGTAAGCGTTTCAAGGGCATATGGTATCCTAGGTTCAAATAGGCGTGATCATACATGGTGAACATACATGGTTGGCCAACTAGTTGACTAGTCTGGCTGACTCAGGCGAACTACGGCACAACCGGCACTGGGTGCAAGTATCTCATGTAGTTCAACTACTGTCGGTTGTCCCTCTTTGGCCTGAATCAGTCGAATTGGCCTAGAGCAATCAATCTAATAAGGTTGCCCTTATGAGTTTTTTCGATTTGCTACGCAACTTAATTACTAATAGACTAAAATTCTATAGCATGCCACAAACAATTTTATTCAGGAATAGGCAACCAACTCAACAGTATTTCAGGATATTCTAGCTGATATGAGCAAACAAATAGGCATACAAGTGTATTATTCAATCATCGCATAATTTACAACAACCAGCTAATTAGGTGCATGTATTAGGAGGAAAATATGGAGCATGTGAGCATGAAATTTCAGTAAATCCAGTCTATTCTAGCATGCAATCAATGATCAACTATTCTAAGTAAGATTCACAAGTCATGGAGGGTATTACACCTAAGAATTACTCATTGTTTAGCATGCAATTCCTAATTTCACTACACAATCATTATTTGTAACATAGGTTCAATAATTGGTAACCTAAAGGTAATGGTCCGCACCTACGAGTAGCTCGTTGATTTTTCTAGCGCCGCTCCTAGGAATCCGGTCAAGTATTTGACGGATTGATGCCCTACATCGAATAGGTTAGCTCGTAAGGGCATATGCAATAGCCCACAAGGCTCAAATTTTTGAAAGGGGTTAGAGTATTACCTTTCTCTTGCTGCTAGTTGATCCTTTATGGCGAGGCGAGATTGCGAGCTCCGACGTGGGCAACGACGGCTGGAAAATCCTCCAATCCAGTTATTTAGAGAGCCCTCACCTTCTCTTCTCCCCTCTCCCTCACTCCCTTTCAATTAGAAATTCGGATGGGAATTAGAGAGTGAAATTTTAGGCCTTAAATAATCTGGATTTTATGTCTAAATGGCCCTGGGGGCCCTTTTCCTAACATGCATGCCCCAAATGGGCTGGATTTTGGAGCACGGGGCCCATTGGCTCATCGGCACCATGGGGCAGGTGCCCTTTTGTAGGATGAGTGATGGGTCCAAATTGAGTGGAGATCGGATGCATCAATCCACCGCAAGGGCCCTACTTGCGATGTGCGGTCATCAGTGATCGATCGGGGACGCGGGTATACGGATACGATTGGAGAAATATCCTTGACCCGTACATTGAGTTTGGTTGCAATCTAACAGTTAGAAAGTCACAATTTCGTGAAACAACCAAGGGTCTATTTCACTTAAGTTTTCAGATTTCAGTTTAAGAAATTCGCGCGTTTCAAGCACTTGGCTTCTTGACTAAGTTGAGTAGTTTTGGGTACTTTCTTAGTTTACCACCCACGATGGGCGTCAAGCCCAGTGAGACGAACATTATTCTATAATTTCGGAACTAGTGGTCCGCTAACGAGCAGTCTAGAGCTCGTTTGGATAATCAAGACATTTTTAATGAATTAAATATTAAGATTTCTTGCGTGTAATGATTAAGGTTTGGATTAACTATGTTCATATGTGGACTATTCGTAATTAGAAAAAATGGCGATTCGGTCATAATCACTATAAATTGTTGGTTCTTAGGCTGAAAGGAAAATTGGATCACTCTGGTTCATTAATTAAGATCCGACCCCTAATTGCCTTGATTTTAGGTAGATCTTTATTTAGTTGCAGTTGCCTTGATTACTCAATAATAGGTCGACTAAACTTGGGCCCTATGTGAACAAATCATGGGGCTAAACTCGATGTTTAAGTGATCAGTTGTATTCGTTGGCTTCCTACGGTTAATTAATCTTATTTGTACGGCTCTTTATCGGTACCACCCATGTATAGGCTCACTTCGACCATCAAAGGTCAATACGTGATGGTGTAAGGTAGTTATTAAAAAAAAAAAAGAATTTTTTTTGGCAATCCAAAATAGCAAAAATTCAGGACATTATAAAGAGAGACATTATTTTATAGTTTCAAAATTAGTAGCCCACTAACGAGTGGTTTAGATCTTATTCGGATAATCGGAGTATTTCTGAAATGACTTATGTACCAAGATTTCTTGTGGGCAATTATCAAGGTTTAAATTAACTATATTCATAGTGTGGCCTATTCGCAATTAGCAGAAATGACGATTTAGTCATAATCACTCTAAATCGTTAGTTCGTAGGTTAAATGAGTAACTAGGTTGATTTGGTTTATTAATTAAGATCCAACCCATGCTTGTCTCAGCTTTAGACGGGTCTTTATTTTATTATAGTTGTCTTGATTGGTCAGTGATAAGTTGGATAGATTTGAGCCATATGTGAACAAATCATAGGGTTAAATTTGATGTTTAAGAGATCAGTCGAATTTGTTAACTTTCTCCGGTTGATTAATCTTATTTGTGCGGTTCTTTGTCGATATCACCCGCATATAAACTAACCTTGAGTATTAATGTTCAGTAAGTGACAACATAAGTTAATTATATTGAAAATTTTCAAGGGTTTTAGAAAAATGCAAAATAGCAAGAATCTTGGATGTTATATTACACATGTAACTCTTTGAAGGATTTTAGATGTAATCCAAGCTCTCACCGTGGATTTCAAATCCCCACTTTGAGGAGATTTAAAACCTCCTGGATTTGAAATCCCTAGTTAATTTATGAGGCTAAAAAACTAGGGGATTTGAAATCCCCTCAAATTCATGGTGCCAAAAGACCCTTTAATGTCGTTTAACTCTTACCTTTATATAATAGGACACTAGCATTTAATGTTTATTAAAGAATTGCTTCGATAAAATTTTAGCATTTAATATTTTTTACGTATTAATATATCTAACTCATTTTCTTTAAAATTGTCATGTATTGTAACGTCCTAAATTTTCACTGTTTTGGATTTCCAAAAAATCCTTAAATTTTTTTTAATGTAATCAACTTATATTATCACTTACTGACCATTAGCACTCAATGTTAGTTTATACACAGGTGGTACTGGTAAAGAACCACACAAGTCCAATTAATCAACTGCAGCAAGCCAACGAATCCGCCCGATCACTTGAACATCAAGTTTAGCACCATGATTTACTCACAGAGGGCCCAAATCTAATCGACCAATTACTAACTAATCAAAACAATCAAAACTAAATTAAAGATTTAACCTAAAACTGACGGTTTAGAGTAACCATGACCAAATCTCCACTTTTACTAGCTATAAATAGGCCACACTATGACCATAGTAAATCTAAACCCTAATCATTGCCCACGAGAAATCTCAGTACCTAATTCATTCCAGAAATGCCCTGATTTTTCAAACAAGCTCTAGACCACTTGTTGGTGGGCCACTAGTTCCAAAACTATAAAATAATGTTCGTCTTACTGGGCTTGACGTCCATCGTGAGAGTCAGACCTGAGTACTGTCCAGAACCGCTCAACTTAAGCCAAAGGACGAGTGCATGAGAAGTGCAAATACCCTGAAGGAAGAAGGTGAAACTTAAGTGAATTGGGTCGTTCACTCTTATGCAAAGTTGAAGATTTCGGACCGTCGGTTTACGGCCAAACTTCATACGTGGAATAAGGATATTTTTCTACTCATATCCGTATAGCCACAGCCCCGATCGACCATCGGTGATTATTAAACAGACTTCTAATCATATCCGTTGATTGACACATCCAAATGGTAGACCGATCATATCCATACGTAGATCATCATTAGGGCTAACTATCCTACGGTGTATATCGATTTGTACACCCCCATAATGGACCCTAAAGGTTAGAAAAAATCCAACCATTGGGGCCATTTATACCAAATCTGACACTATATAAGGGCTTCATTTGGGCACCCCCTCTTCCCATACGAATTTGCATTTTCAAAGGAGAGAAAGAGAGAAAGAGGAAGAGAAAGAAGAAGAGAAGAAGAGAGAGTAGGGTGAGGGAGGCTATAGTGCTTCCCTTAATTGGTTTCCTCCAATCAAAGCCCTAGCATCGATCATTTTCCTCCACCAAATTCGCCTCATTTGCGATTGGAAGGTAAGAAACAAAACCTACTTCCCAACTTAGGTTTTTCTAAAATGAATTGCATGAATCTTACTTAATTGTCTCTAAATTGGTATAGGAATCATTTTCTCAATTTTCTAACCCAATGAGCGCCATGAGTTGGGTGAAACGTCACAAGGTACGGACTACTATTCTTAGGTGGCCTAACACAAATTTTAATATGGATTTAATGATTATGAATGTTTGGGTGATGTGCTTGAGTAATTTACAGGGAACCTAGCCAAGACCCTATATAATTATGTCCTCCCAAATTTCATGAAATGATTGAGTGTTGTTTATTTGTTCTTCAATATGATTGGGCTTGATTCTGGTATGGTATGTTTATCTCATATATGATTCTAGTATATCCTTCCTTGTGGCATGCATAATTGTATAAATCCTTGTTATATGTTTGTGCCATGAATCATGTATAACTCTTAAACTGTAACGCCCTGGAAATCGGGGGTCGTGCATACACTTGACTCCTGAGTTCTCGGGGGTCACTTATAACCGATTTTCATTAATATATGTTTAATCAGGTTCAAATGCGCAGCCTAGAATTCTCCGGAACATGAAGTACAACCACACAAGTCTACTGAAATGAAGGAAATTAAATATATATACAGGTCCAAAAATAAGTATAAATGGGTCACACAAAGCGTTGCCCAACAAAACCACAAAAAGAATAGTAAGTCTAAAAGAATGAAGTTGAGTCCACTACTCAGCGATCCAACGCCCCATCTACTGAGCCGAAGAAGACCCGCTCATCAACTGGAAGTAGGAGAACTCGTCCTCCTCCTCGAGGCTCGCGTTGCCGAGCTCTTCGAAATCTGCATCACCTCCATCTATGGACGAGTCTAATTGGTGTTTTAAAACACCGTCCCAGAGTGGGAGTGAGTGATCAAATCAGTGGGTGCTATTAATCTTAAGTTGTAATATGCATCAATTACATTATGAACTTAATAAAAAGTAAGCATTCATAAATACCTAACTAATCTTATTAATGTATATGCATGATAGATGATATGATGCATGCCCTTACCACGACACTCCCTCGAGCGACTCCATCTAACGATCGTATATGACCAACACTCCCTCAGAACGACCTTGACTGCCGAATCGCCACCTTAACTAGTGCGATGCAATGTGATCATGTTAGCTGAGTTCTTAGTTAAGTCTATTCATCCAGCAGGTTGGGGAATCTGATACACCCCACGTATCAATACCCTGAACTGGTTGTGAGGCCAAGACCCCCCAACATGTGAGGCAAAGACCCCGCGATCCTTAATCCCGTCGGGTTCCTCATCCCGGACTTCAAGTAAATGGGAAGTGCCGAGAAGAAGGGATCGCTCGCGGTCACTACAGGGAGGCGCGTCACCCCAGTGTAGGCTGACAGTTCAGACACAGTGTCCCATTCCACCATGTCTGGCTCACGAGGCCGTGGATCGGTTTCAATTTGGTTATCGATGAGTAACAATAGTTGTATAGTGTTCTAGGTTCCATACATATGTGAGCAAACAGGGTTAACAAAACAAAGTTGGTTAGCCAGTAGACTAGACTACATGAGTTCAGGCAAATACATGGCGGAATGACATCAGGTACGAGTGACCCATGTAGTCTAACTATTGTTGCCTACACGCACTCGCCCAAATCCATGGGTTTAGCCTCAAGGCGGTCCTACCAACGGGGCCGCCTTCACTCTCCTCGTAATCCTGACCAACCCAAGGGTTTGAGTTTAGCCTCAAGGCGGTCCTACCAACGGGGCCGCCTTCACTCTCCTCGTAATCCTGACCAACATATAACTAGCAAGAGAGGCTAACAATATCATGAATAAAGGTGCATGTGTATTGTGTGGGTTGGTGAGGAAGTTAAACACTTCATACATCTCGTAGAATAAAATGCAAAAGAGTTAATGAATCAAACATGCTATGAAACAATACCATATAAGAAAAAAATCATGCAAGACCTGAACATGTAATCATCCATTGTAACCTAATCATGTGAGAGGCATGAACAACATCATATGAGAACTAGACAAAACATACAATTCCATACACTCCAAAACAAGCACCCAAATCCTGGGTTTTCTCTAGATTATCCAAATATATCATCCAAGCAATCAAAATCATTAGACTCATGGTATAATTGGTGCTGGGCCACCTGAGGATAATAGTCTGCACCTATTAATTATTGGAGGCATGGAAAATGACCTACGAATGTGGATTTTTTTAGGGTTGAACGGCCGAAATCCATAAAGCAACCATTTGCATGTTAGAATTTCATGCAAAACCTTTCTCAACTCAAGGGTTTCAAGAAAAGGGATGAGGGCTTTTACCTAGACGATCAACGAAAAGAACGGGCGATCATGGTGAAGGGTTTCTTCTTGGAGGAGAAGTAGGGAGTTGCAAGATTGGGTTCCCTTGGGCCCACCTCGATCTATGGTTCACCCTTGCTCTCACCTTCACCCTATTTCTTTACTCTCCCTAGCTCTCTCTCTCTCTCTCTTCTCTCTTTACTCTCTCCCTCTTCCTCTCTTTCTCCCCTTTGAAAATGGAAAATCGTATGGGAAGAGGGGTGCCCCAAATGAGGCCCTTTTATAATGCCAGATTTGGTGTCAATGGCCCCAAGTGTTGGGTTTTTACTATACTAACCCTATAGGAGAGTTTTTCTAGCCTCTAAAGCCTACTATGGGGTATACATATTGATATACATCGTAGGATAGTTAGCTCTAATGATGATCTATGTATGTGTATGATCGGCCCGCCATTTGGATGCGCCGATCGATAAATATGATTAGAAGTCTATTCAACGGTCACCGATAGTCGATCGAGGCCACGACCATACGAATATGTGTAGGGAAATATCCTTACTCCACATGTGAAGTTTGGTCGCAAATCGACGGTCGGAAATCCTCAACTTTGCATAAGAGTGGACGACTCAATTCACTTAAGTCTCAGCTTCTTCCTCTGGGGTATTTGCACTTCTCATGCACTCGTCCTTTGGCTCAAGTTGAACGGTTCTGGACAGTACTCAGGTCCGATTCCCGCGACAGGCATCAAGCCCAGTAAGATAGACATTTCTCTATAGTTTTGGAACTAGTGGCCCGCCAACGAGCGGTCTAGAGGTATTGAGATTTCTTGTGGGCAATGATTTAGGTTTGGATTAAGTATATTCATAGTGTAGCCTATTTATAACTAGTGAAATTGGATATTTGGTCATGATTATTCTAAATCGTTGGTTTTAGGTTAAAGGAGTAACGGGGTTGATTTGGTCTATTACCCAAGATCCGGGCCTTATTTGACTCGGCTTCGGTTAGATCTTCAATTTAGTCATGATTGTTTTTATTAGTTAGCGATGTGTCAGTTAGATTTGGTTCCTATGTGAGTAAATCATGGGGCTACACCTGATGTTCAAGTGATCGGGTGGATTCGTTGGCTTCTTACGGTTGATTAATCGGACTTGTGTGGTTCTTTACTGGTACCACCCCTGTATAAACTAACATTGAGTGCTAATGGTCATTAAGTGATATTATAAGTTAATTAATAAAAAAAATTCAAGGATTTTTGGAAATCCAAAACAGTGAAAATCCAGAATGTTACATGAACTCTTCGCTAACCCTACACAACACACATACACATTCATTTCGTAATATTGTTAGTAATTGCATTTACAGAAAAATCTGAATTTATATGTTTGATGTATGAGTGCATGACATCACTTGTGTTAGATGATAAATCTTAATTTGTTGAAGTGTTATTGAATACCATTAAATCCTTAGGTTGATCAAGAAACAGAGGTAAGAGAAGGTGGTCCCGTTGGTAGGATTATCCTGAGGCTAGATGTAACACCCTGAAAATTGGGGGTCGCGTATACACTCAACTCCCGAGTTTCCGAGAGCCACTTTTAGCCAATTTCGTTAATGCGATTATTTAGTTTTAGTTGCGCAGCTTGGAAGTTCTTGGAGCATGAAACATAACCACACTAATCTACTAAAATGAGCGAATAACAGTCATACATTTATATACAAGTTCAAAAGTACAAAAGGGGCGCATGACGCTACCCAATCAATATCATAAAAGAATAGTAAGTGCTTGAAATCGGGGATGGGGAACATGATGGGATCAAGGATCGCGGGGTTCTGGCCTTGCACATTGAGGGTTCTTGGCCTTGCAACCAGTTAAGGGCAATGATATGTGGGGTGTACTAGTTTTCCCAATCTGCTAGATGAACGAAACTAATTAAAAACTCGGCTAACACGATCACGATCGCATCACACTAGTTAGGTTGGCAACTCGGCAGTTGAGGGAGTGTTGGTCATGCGCAAACGTTAGACGAAGTCGCTCGAGGGAGTGTTGTTGCGAGGTCATGCATAATATCATATATCATGCATATGCATTAACAAGACTAGTTATGAATTTATGAATGTTTGCCTTTCATTAAATCCATCATAAAATTGATTTTTGTTGTAACTTAAGGTTAATAGCACCAACTGAGTTGATCACTCACTCCTACTCTGGGACAGTGTTTTAAAACACCAACCAAATTCTTCAGTAACTCGGAAACATTAGGTGTAACATCCTGGATTTACACTGTTTTAGATTTTCAAAAATCCTTGAAATTTTTTTATTATTAATTAACTTATAATATCCCTTAATGACCATTAACACCCAATGTTAGTTTATACAAGGGTATACTAATAAAGAACCGCACTAGTCCGATGGTCCCCAAGCCGTAGAAAGCCAATGAATCTGCCCAATCACTTGAACATTGGTGTGGTGTAACGTCCCACCCAATCAGAACAGTGTCCTGGGGCGTCCACGTAGGATTTACCACAGGACTGTTCATTTAAGCCACTCATAGTGAGGTATCCCAAATAAATTAGACCAAGATTAACTCAATTGGATAGACCAGAATAGCCTTGATAGAACCTGGTGCAGGCCTCCAAGCCAGATGGCCGTTTACACTTAGCGACAGCCCGTGCGGGCTATACCGTGACATGGGAAGGTCAGAAAATTATAAAAATTCAAGGGAGCATAGATCTCACTGGGCTTGGGGACCACGGACCTAGTGGACACCCAGAAGTGGAATCTGGCACTTGCCAGATGCGCCCCACTAATGTCAAAATTGAAATCTGGCACGTGTAAAAAAAACTGAAATGTAAGATATTTCAGCCGTCGAATTTCTTCATAATTTACGATGAGGGTCTAATGTATTTTTCTACGCCCGTCCACAAACTCTAGGACCCGATCGTGGCACGGTGACCGTTGATCGCGAATCAGACCCGTGCGACCAAACCTCATATCTGATCATCCCCAAATTTTGCATGGCCCTTCATCGGGCCATGGAGCACTTATCCTATAAGTTTCATAGTCAGAGGACCACCAGAACTGCCCCGGTTATCCAAACAAGCTCTAGACCGCTCGTTGGTGGACCACTAGTTCCAAAACTATAGAATAATGTCCATCCCATTGGGCTTGACGTCCATCGCGGGAATCGGACCTGGGTACGGTCCAGAACCGGTCAACTTGAGCTGAAGGATGAGTGCATGAGAAGTGCAAATACCCTAAAGGAATGAGTTGGAACTTAAGTGAATTGAGTCGTCCATTCTTATGCAAAGTTGAGGATTTCGGACCGTCGGTTTGCGACCAAACTTTACCCATGGAGTAAGAATATTTCCCTGCTCATATCCGTATAGCCGCGGCCCTGATCGACTATCGGTGACCGTTGAATAGACTTCTTATCATATCTGTCGATCGGCGCATCCAAATGGCGGGCCGATCATATCCATACGTAGATCATCATTAGGGCTAGCTATCCTACGGTGTATATTGACTTGTACACCCCATAGTGGGCCCTAGAGCTTAGAAAGACCCTCCCATAGGTCTAGTATAGTAAAAACCCAACACTTGGGGCCATTTCCACCAAATCTGGCATTATAAAAGGGCCTCATTTGGGCTCTCTCTCTCCCCATACGATTTTGCCCTAGAGAAGGAAAGAGAGAAGAGAGAAAAAGGAGAAGAGAAAGAGGAGAAAGGAGGAGAAAGAGAGAGGAAGAAGAGAGTGAAGGAGGGTGTTGTTGATGGTGGGGCCCAAGGGAGCTCAACCTTGCAACTCTCCACCCCTTCTCCAAGGAAATCCCTACACTACAACCACAAGAATCGTCCGTTGGTCATCTAGGTAAAACCCCTCACCCCTTTTTCTTGAAATCCATGTATTGAGAAGGGATTTCATGGATTTCTAACATGCAAATGGTTGTTTTAGGGAATCCGGCCATCCGACCCTAAAAGCCTCATTCCTAAGTCGTTTTCCAAGTCTCCAACGATCCATAGGTGCGGACTATTGCTCTTAGGTGGCCTAGCACCAATTCTAATATGAGATTAATGATTTTGGTTGCTTGGTTGATGTTTATAGAAAATATAGAGAAAAACCTAGGATTTTATGCTTATTGGAGTGGTGTGGAATTATATGTTTTATTTGATTTCCTCACATGATGTTTGTTCTCGCTTCTTACATGACTTGGTGTAAATTTGTTGATTACTTGTTCATGTCTTGTTGGATTGCTCTTATGATGGAGCAATGGTGCAAGTGTATTATGTGTGTGTGTTGGTAAGGAAGTTGCTCACTTCCAACAACTCATGGAAACAAATTTACACAGGAAATAAATAAGACACGCATGCTATCAGGCATTGTCATATGAGCAATTCCAACAAGACATCAATAAGTGATCATCAAATTTCACCAGGTCATGTAAGAAGCAAGAACAACATCATGTGAGGAAATTAAATAAAACATACGATTCCATACCACTTTAAATAAGCATGAATTCCTAGGTTTTCTCTATATTCTCTAAATGCATCAACCAAGTAATCAAAATCATTAAACTTATATTGAAATTGGTGCTAGGCCACCTAGGAGTAATAGTCCGCACCTATGGTTCGTTGGAGATTCGAAAAATGCCCTAGGAAAGAGGGCTTTCGGGTCTATCGGCCGGAATCCCTAAACCAAGCTCTTGCATGTTAGAATTCCAAACCAAACCCACCTTCCTACATAGATTTCATGAAGAATAGGTGAGAACCTTACCTAGGCAACCCACGGTTGGTTGTTGAAGTCAAGGAGGAGAGTTTCTCCTTATAAGAGAGGCAAGGTGTTGGAAGGGTTGGCTCTCTTGGGGCCCCACCTTGATCTAGGGTCCACCTCGGATCTCCTCCTTCTCTCTTTCTCCTTTTTACTCTCCTTCACTCTCCTTCTCTCTTGGTGGTTGTAGCATATGAGAGAGAGAGTTATGAGAGATAGGATTTATTCCCTAGACTTGGGCCCTTTGGTCTTAAGTTCTCTCAAATTCCTAAAATAGACACTATGACTCATTTTTAGAGTTGGTATGGCCTTAACGCTCCTTTGGCCACCAAATTTGGTGGGTAAGTGCCCTATGGCCCGATTAGGGCCCATGTAAAATTTGGGAACAAACGGATGGACGATTGTGGGGTTTGAATCAACAGTTCTGATCTTTAAACGGCCCTGAGGGGTCCATTCTGGTGATTGGAGTGATTCTGGTAGTCCTCTGGCTATGAAATTTTTAGGATAGGTGCTTCATAGCCTGATAAGGGGCCATGCAAAATTTGGGGACGATCGGACTTAGGGTTTGGTTGTACGGGTCCGATTTGTGATCGACGGTCACCGACCCACGATCGGGTCTCAGAGTTGGTGGACTGGTGTGGGAAAATCCATTAGACTTCCACCGTAAATATGGAAGAGATCCGATGGTCGGATAGCCTGGAATCTCGGTTTCATTTGCAAGCTCCAGATTTTGGTCCTAGCATGGGTGGGGTGCATTTAGTCAGTGCCAGATCCCACTTCTGAGTGTCCGCCGGATCCGCGGTTTGCGATGGTCCACAAGCCCAGTGAGTTCTATGATTTTCTAAATTTTTAGATTTTTCTGACCTTCCGAGGTCGCGGTATAGCCCGTACGGGCTGTTGCTCAGTGTAAATGGTCATCCGGCTTGGCGGCCCGCACTTGGTCTTGTCATGGCCTGTCTGGTTTATTCAAATGGGCTAATCCTAGGTTAATTAACTCATGGTACCCCCACCATGAATGCTTTAAACGTTCGGTCCTGCGAAAAATCCTACGTGGACGTCCCAGGACACTACCGATTGGACGGGTTGTTACACTAGATCAGTGGATTTGAGCGGATGCGAATGGGCGACAGTAGTTAGACTACATGGGTCGCTTGTACCCGATGTCGTCAGTCACATACTCGCCTAGACTCGCACGGTCTAGTCCTATTACTGACCAACCACGTTTGTTAACCATGCCTGCTCACGTCTGTATGGAACCTGGAACACCTTTCGCCCACTGAAGCCCATCGATAACCATTTGAAACTGATCCACTGTCTTGAGAGCCGGGCATGGTAGAATAGGACACCGTGTTCTATCTGTCGGCCCACGCTGTGGTGGCGAGCCTCCCCATAGTAATCGCGAGCGATCCTACTTCTCAGCTCTCCCCATGTGCTTGAAAATCAGGGATGGGGAACCCGATGGGATCAAGGATCGCGGGGTCCTGATCTCGTACATTGGCCTCGGAACCAGTTGAGGGCATTGATATCGTGGGGTGTACTAGTTTCCCCTATTTGCTGGTTAAACGGAATTAATTAAAAACTGGGTTAACACGATCACGATCGCATCGCACTAGTTAGGTTGACGACTCGGCAGTTAGGTCGCAATGAGGGAATGTTTGTCATGCGCGATCGTTAGACGAAGTCGCTCGAGGGAGTGTTGTTGAGAGGTCATGCATCATATCATATATCATGCATATGCATTAATAAGACTAGTTAGAAATTTATGAATGTTTGTCTTTCATTAAATCCATCATAAAATTGATTCTTGTTGTAATTTAAGACTAATAACACCCACTGAGTTGATCACTCACTCCTACTCTGGGATGATATTTTAAAACACTAACCAGACTCTTCAGTAGCCGCAGGTGATGTTGAGTTCGATGAGCCGTGCGACGCGAGCATTGATGAAGAGGATGAGCTGTCCTACTTCCAGCCGATGGGCGGTTCGCCATAGATTTCATGAACAGACTTGGATTGTTGAGTAAGGAACTTAGTGTGTTATTCTTTTAGACATGTCATTTTTTTATTTTTATTTTTTGTATTTTGCTGGGCGACCCGTTGATATATTTTGTAGACTTGTGAACATTAGCTGCTTCCATTTCAATAGACTAGTTGTGATTGTGATTCACGTTCCAAGCAATTCCATACTGTTCATTAAACCAGATTAAACACAAAATAGTAAAATTTAATGGTAAGTGACACCTGAGAAATTGAAGGACGAGTTCCTACACGGCTCCTGAAAACCCGAAGTGTTACATGTATATTATTGACACATGACATTCTCTAAGCTGTTTGGCTGTAATAAATTGGGTGTAAACCGTTTCCTTCCCCCTTTTGCCCTATAGTTTTCCTAACCAACAACATATAATTATAGTAATAAAACCCAATAAAGCCAGACTCAACTTGGATGATGGATGAGTGGTCATTCCATGCTTTCCCTTAATGCTTATTCACCTGCAACATAACATGATGATATCCATATAAATCATGTGGCCGAATCATAAAAAGGTCTATAGATGAAATCACAACAATCAAATTTTATTAAGTGGCCAAAGGTAGAATTTATGTTATTTACTATCAAGATTTATAATCTTAACATTATAATATGCTATAGCATGTTTGATCATTCATTTTCTTAGTCATTGATTGAATGGTTAGTATTATTATTAAAAGGTAGGGCCCATATGTTTGATCATGTGGACCAATGGTTTAACTATTTAGAGTATAATCAATATGGACCTGAGACATTAATGGCATGATTAAATTCATCCAACTAAATAGATTTTATGAGAAGGATGGATGACCAAAGGCAGGGCCCACCTAATATTGGATAGTCAGAACCATTCAATTAAAGTATTTTCTGAGAGAGATTTGAAATCAAAGATGGGAATGAGATAATGGATGGTCTAGATTAACGATAAGATCTTTTCTAGGATTAACAAATACATACTGTCATTTCCCTAGCCTTTGTTCTCCTGATCAAAGTGAATTTCTGTGGTAGATTGGAAATTAAGGTTGGGAACCAAATGATGGACAGTTTAGATCAATGCTTGTACTATTTTATAACTAATATGAACCATCCATTTCCTTGCAATGAATGGATGGTTATGATCAAGAGAAAGATAGGAAATCAAAGGTGGGGCATACATGACAAATGGTCCAGACGACTGAGGGGAGCTTTTTGTAATATAACCTATGAGACAATGTGGCCCACTTGATGGAAACATCCTGTTTTTAACATTTTCGAACACACGGATAGATTTTTCCCGTTGAATTTTAACCGTTCTTTTAATCTACATTTAACCATCAATTTGATAATGGAAGGCTAGGATTGCTTCATCAAAATGATGCAAAAACATATGACCAATCTATAATGGGACCCACAAATTGAATGGTCTGGATGACCCTACATAAGCCACCACCATTGTCAAAATGGAGTCCTCTATCATAAGTAATAATTCCCGTGTGCGCAGTACCACCTCGATTCATGGTCCACCAATGTATGTACGGCTAGAAACACCCGTGCAATCTACGCACGCGTGTGTACAATCGATGACATGTGGCATGATGACCCACGAACATCTCGAGCTCGTTTAATCCAACGGTCGACATTGCTCTACGGACTGCAGGCTCACCGAGCCCCATGCTAGACACCATCACCACCATGTGGGCCCACAAACATCCATGTTAGAAGAGGTGGGCCATGACACTTTATGGACAGATATAATCAATTCAAGTAGGGTGTGTGGGGCCCGCAATGTCCCCTTCATGAGCACTCAACATCATATGCTCCCTCACCCATGGTGCGTGGGTTAGTGGAAGTTGTGCATCATATCATGCTACATACATGCGCATTAATAAGATTACTTAGATGTATGTGATTGTATGCTTTTCATTAAGACCATATTAAAATTGATGCCTGTGATAACTTGAGATTAATAGCACCCACTGAGTTGATCACTCACTCCCACTCTGGGACGGTGTTTTAAAACACCAACCAGACCCATTCATAGATGCAGGTGACTCAAGGCTTAAGGAGCCTGGTGAGGCGAGCTTCGAGGAGGAGGACGAGCTGTCCTACTTCCAGTTGATGGACGGTTCTCCGCCAGCTTGAGAGGCGGGATTGGATCGCTGAGCAGGGGCTCAGTTTTATTCCTTTTTGGACTTACTATTCTTTTGTGATTTTGTTGGGTAGCATCTTATGCGACCCATGTATTCTTTGGACATGTATATATATATATATATATATTCGATCTCTTTCATTTCGGTGGACTTGTGTGGTTGTGCTTCATGTTCCAGAAACTCCAGTTGCGCATTTAAAGGCTATTTGACCATTTCTTTCTTCATTCCTTGGTGTTTTTACTATGGATTGCTGATATTCTTACTGTAGATTGCTGATATTCAATGTATATCGTCAACATTCTCTGTGAATCACTGATATTCATTGTGAACCACAAATATTAAGAGTAGACCATTGATATTTGTCACATCCTGGATTTTCACTGTTTTGGATTTCCAAAATTCCTTTAATTTTTTTTTTTTAAATTTTAATTAACTTATAATATTACTTATTAACCATTAGCACTCAATGTTAATATATACAGGGGTGGTGCCAGTAAAGAACTGCACCAGTCCGATTAATCAGCAGTAGGAAGCCAATGAATCCGCCCGATCACTTGAACATCAGGTGTAGTGTAACGTCCCGCCCAACCAGAACAGTGTCCTGGGGCGTCCACGTAGGATTTGCCACAAGACCGTTCGTTTAAGCTACTCGTAGTGAGGTATCACAAATAAATTAGACCAAGATTTGCCCAATTGATTAGGCCAGACGGGTCCTGATAGAACCTGGTGCGGGCCTCCAAGCCAGATGGCCGTTTACACCTAGCGACAGCCCGTGCGGGCTGTACCGCGACGCGGGAAGGTCAGAAAAATCTAAAAATTTAGGAAACCATAGAGCTCACTGGGCTTGTGGACCATCGCGAACCACAGACCCAGTGGACACCCAGAAGTGAGATCTGACACTGACTAAATGCACCCCACTTATGCAGGACTGGAATCTGGCGCTCGCAAATGAAGCTGAGATATAAGGCTATCCAGCCGTCGGATCTCTTCTACATTTTCAGAGGAGGTCTAATGAATTTTTCTACACCCGTCTACGAACTCTGGGACCCGATCGTGGAATGGTGACCGTTGATCGTAAATCGAGCTCGTCGACCAAACTCCAGATCCGATCGTCCCCAAATTTTGCGTGGCCCTTCATCGGGCCATGGAGCACCTATCCTATTAGTTTCATGGCTAGAAGGCCACCAGAACTTTCTCAATTCTCCAAACAAGCTCTAGAACACTCGTTAGTGGGCCACTAGTTCCAAAACTATAGAATAATGTTCGTCTTACTGGGCTCGACGTCCATCGCGGGAGTCGGACTCGGGTAGTGTCCAGAACCGCTCAACTTGAGCCGAAGGATGAGTGCATGAGAAGCGCAAATACCCTAAAGAAAGGATCTGGAACTTAAGTGAATTGAGTCATCCACTCTTATGCAAAGTTGAGGATTTTGGACCGTCGGTTTGCGACCAAACTTCACACGTGGAGTAAGGATATTTCCCTGCTCATATCCGTATAGTCGTGGCCCCGATCGACCATCGGTGACCGTTGAACAGATTTCTAATCATATCTGTCGATCGGCGCATCCAAATGGCGGGCCGATCATGTTCATACGTAGATCATCATTAGGGCTAACTATCCTACGGTGTATATCAATATGTATACCCTATAGTGGGCCCTAGATCTTGAAAAGACCCTCCCATAGGTCTAGTATAGTAAAAACCCAACACTTGGGGCCATTTCCACCAAATCTGGCATTATAAAAGGGCCTCATTTGGGCTCTCTCTCTCCCCATACGATTTTGCCCTAGAGAAGGAAAGAGAGAAGAGAGAAAAAGGAGAAGAGAAAGAGGAGAAAGGAGGAGAAAGAGAGAGGAAGAAGAGAGGAAAGGAGTGAACGTGAGCAAGGTGGACCCTAGATCGAGGTGGGGCCCAAGGAAATCAAACCCTACAACTTTCTACCTCGTCTCCAAGAGGAAACCCTCCTCCGCGACCGTCATTTCATTCCGTTGATCGCCTAGGTAAGATCCATCACCCATTTTTCTTGAAAACCTTATGATGAGGAGGGGTTTACATGAGATTCTAACATGCAATGCTTTGTTTTAGGGATTCCGGCCAATCGACCCAAAATCCACACTCCTAGGTCGTTTTCCAAGTCTTCAACGATCCATAGGTGCGGACTATTGCTCTTAGGTGGCCTAGCACCAATTCTAATATGAGATTAATGATTTTGGTTGCTTAGATGTCATATTTGGAGAATTTAGAGAAACCCTAGGAGTTGTAGGTTTGTTGAAATAATATGGAATTGTTGCTTGACTCATATGATGATTGATTTTGCCTCTCACATGACATTGATGTATGGTTGACAATATGCCCATGGTTGCTTGATTCTTTTCCTCACATGTGGTGTTGCTTTATGTATATGATTCATAACCTTGTGCACATGATTTCTTGGGATGGAGGAAGTGTTTAACTTCCTCACACACTCACACACTCACATGCACCTTAGTTATTAACAATGTATATTTGCTTGCAAGGATGTCCGTATTGTATGGATGGAATGCATAAGTATAGGATACTATTATGCTTGATGATTTTTGAATAGTTGGCATGCAATGAATCCCCTCACCCTCCTTGGGTTGGTCAAGAATTTGAGAAGTGACGGTAGTCCCATCGGTTGGACTATGCTATGGCTAGACCCATGCGTTTGGGCGGGTGTGTTCGGGTGGCTGTAGTTCGACTACATGGGTCCTTTGTGCCCGATGTCACTCGCCTCATGCTCGCCCAACTCGGGTGGTCTAGCCTACTATCTGACCAACCTTGTTTGTTAACCTTGTTTGCTCACACATGTATGGAACCTGGAACACCCTACAACCGTTGTTGCTTATCAATAACCCACTTGAAATTTGGTCCACAGCCTCTTGAGCCGGGCATGGTGGAATGGGACACTATGTCCGAGCTGTCGGCCTATGCTTGGGTACCGCACCTCCCCGTAGTGACCGCGAGCGATCCCTTTCTCATGGCACTCCTCATGTGCTTGAAGTCGGGGATGAGGAACCCGACGGGATCACGGACCGCGGGGTCTCGGCCTCACGCATTGGGGGGTCTTGGCCTCGCAACCCGTTTAGGGCATTGATACATGGGGTGTACCAGATTCCTAAATTTGCTGGATGAATGGACCTAATTAATCACACGGCTAACACGATCACATGCATCGCATTAGTTAGGGTGGCGACTCGGCAGTCGAGTCGCACCGAGGGAGTGTTGGCATTGGCGATCGTTAGATGGTGTCGCACGAGGAGCGTTGTTGTGAGGGCATGCATCATGTCATGCTGCATACATGCGCATTAATAAGATTACTTAGACTTATGTGATTATGCTTTTCATTAAGATCATATTATAATTGATGCCTGTAATAACTTGAGATTAATAGCACCCACCGAGTTGATCACTCACTCCCACTAAGGGACGGTGATTTAAAGAACAAACAAGACCCATTCATAGAAGCAGTTGACTCGCGACAGGAGGAGCCTAGCGAGGCATGTCGAGGAGGAGGACGAGCTGTCCTACTTCCAGTTGATTGATGGTTCTCCGCCAACTTGAGAGGTGGGATTAGATCACTGAGCAGAGGGCTCAGTCCTATTCTTTTGGTCTTGCTATTCTTTTACGATTTTGTTGGATAGCATCTTATGCGACCCATGTATTCTTTTGGGCATGTATATATATATATATATATATATATATATATATATATATTTGTATTCAGTCTCTTTCATTTCAGTGGACTTGTGTGGATGTACTTCATGTTCCAAGAGATTCCAGACTGCGCATTTAGATTGGATCGCATATTAATGAAAATTGGTTATAAGTGACCTCGGGAACTCGGGAGTCGAGTATATGCACGACCCTCGATTTTCAGGGCGTTACAGTCACAATGAGAATATCTAACCATCATTGTTGCGCTATTCTTTTAGACATATCATATTTATATTTTACCTGGTGACGCCTTTGGCGACCCGTTGATATATTTTGTAGACTTATGAACATTAGTCATTTTCATTTCAGTAGACTAGTCGTGATTGTGATTCGTGTTCCAAACAATTCCATACTGTTCATTAAACCAGATTAAACACAAAATAGTAAAATTTAATGGTAAGTGACACCTGAGAAATTGAAGGACGAGTTCCTACACGGCTCCTGAAAACCCGGAGTGTTACATGTATATTATTGACACATGGCATTCTCTAAGCTGTTTGGCTGTAATAAATTGGGTGTAAACCGTTTCCTTCCCCCTTTTGCCCTATAGTTATCCTAACCAACAACATATAATTATAGTAATAAAACCCAATAAAGCCAGACTCAACTTGGATGATGGATGAGTGGTCATTCCATGCTTTCCCTTAATGCTTATTCACCTGCAACATAACATGATGATATCCATATAAATCATGTGGCCGAATCATAAAAAGGTCTATAGATGAAATCACAACAATCAAATTTTATTAAGTGGCCAAAGGTAGAATTTATGTTATTTACTATCAAGATTTATAATCTTAACATTATAATATGCTATAGCATGTTTGATCATTCATTTTCATAGTCATTGATTGAATGGTTAGTATTATTATTAAAAGGTAGGGCCCATATGTTTGATCATGCGAACCAATGGTTTAATTATTTATGGTATAATCAATATGTAGCTGAGACATTAATGGCATGATTAAATTCATCCAACTAAATAGATTTTATGAGAAGGATGGATGACCAAAGGCAGGGCCCACCTAATATTGGATAGTCAGAACCATTCAATTAAAGTATTTTCTGGGAGAGATTTGAAATCAAAGATGGGAATGAGATAATGGATGGTCTAGATTAACGATAAGATCTTTTCTAGGATTAACAAATACATACTGTCATTTCCCTAGCCTTTGTTCTCCTGATCAAAGTGAATTTCTGTGGTAGATTGGAAATTAAGGTTGGGAACCAAATGATGGACAGTCTAGATCAATGATTGTACCATTTTATAACTAATATGAACCATCCATTTCCTTGCAATGAATGGATGGTTATGATCAAGAGAGAGATAGGAAATCAAAGGTGGGGCATACATGACAAATGGTCCAGACGACTGAGGGGAGCTTTTTGTAATATAACCTATGAGACAATGTGGCCCACTTGATGGAAACATCCTATTTTTAACATTTTCGAACACACGGATAGATTTTTCCCGTTGAATAACCATCAATTTGATAACCACTAAATGGACGGCTAGGATTGCTTCATCAAAATGATGCAAAAACATATAGCCAATCTATAATGGGACCCACAAATTGAATGGTCTGGATGACCCTACATATGCCACCACCATTGTCAAAATGGAGTCCTCTATCATAAGTAATAATTCCCGTGTGCGCAGTACCACCTCGATTCATGGTCCACCAATGTATGTACGGCTAGAAACACGCATGCAATCTACGCACGCGTGTGTACAATCGATGACATGTGGCATGATGACCCACGAACATCTCGAGCTCGTTTAATCCAACGGTCGACATTGCTCTACGGACTGCAGGCTCACCGAGCCCCATGCTAGACACCATCACCACCATGTGGGCCCACAAACATCCATGTTAGAAGAGGTGGGCCATGACACTTTATGGACAGATATAATCAATTCAAGTAGGGTGTGTGGGGCCCACAATGTCCCCTTCATGAGCACTCAACATCATATGCTCCCTCACCCATGGTGCGTGGGTTAGTGGAAGTTGTGGGGCGCATCATTCTGTCTAGTGATAAAGGGAGCTGGTGTGAAATTATTCTTATTCTACGCATCCCCACATCTCAAAGCAATCCACCTCCTTTTTACTGTTTTCTCCACTTTTGAGAATGTCATGAATTTGCTTTTTTATTTTACTCCTTTGTTTCTTTCGTAATATAAGGTTAGGGTTAGGGTTTCTTATGGCTCATGTGACACGTGTGCCTGCAAGATCTTGGCTGTTCATGAAGTGGGCCCCACTAATTATGTGTGGTGGACGGAAAATTGGGCTATTTTGGCCATTGGATGGGCCGCGCATTGGTGCATTGGATGTGGATGGTTGGCCAGGTTTTATGACCGTCCATTTTTTGATGCATGCTCTTGCTGCCCATGGGATGGATGTACTGGCTTGATTTTCGGAAAGTTAGCTATGCATGGTGGATCTGGCCGGTGAACGGCTGAGATCTCTCGTACATGTGGCATAATTGGTACGTGTGGGGAGTTGAAGCGTGAGTGGCCATTACATGTTGATTGATGCATGAAAGCTAGGATTAGGGTATGTGGAAATGACTCCACTTATAAGTAGTTATTAGACAAGTGGACGGTCTGGATAGGCCGATCCACTCATCCACATCCGATCGAAGGTGGGGCCCACAATCCCATTAAAGAAATTAACGAATTAAGGAAAAAATGTGGAAAATCTCCCTCTCAAAAAAAAAGGAAAATGAGGAAAGAATACTAACTAATTAAAATGTCAAAAATTACAAATGTTATTAAATTAGAAAACTGATTACCTACATCCGGCTGAATGGTGACTTAGTATGCCGCGATGGATTGCCTACCAACTGTCATGTGCGTAGCACATCTGATCCGTTCAAAATGTGGGCCCCACCATGAAGTCACTTTATGAAACTGATCTAATCCTCAAGTGGGCTACATCTTGTACGTTGAGTCAGATCGTCGGCTGTCCATTTATTTCAAAGATGTGGCACACCTGATGAATGGACCGACCAGATTTTGTGGCATGGGATCGTAACGGTTGGGCCCACCATTTTGAATAGCTTGTTGCCGTACATAAGCTGCGATTGGCAAGGAAAGAGGGGGATGCAGGCTAAGTAGGCATGCAGCTGGCAATAGGTAATGTACGTGGCTTGCGAACCATGGTTAGGTGATCCGAACCATTGGTCTATTGATTCCCAAGGTGGACCCATACATCGCATGAGATTGGAAAATCCAAGCCGCTAATTTTAAGAGATTCTTCAGTTGAATGTCGACCGTTGTTTGTATCTCTTTTTCATAGGTCTGAAATACAAAGGTTTTGATTGTCCTATCCGGGATTTTATTTTTTATTTTAGCATATTCTATTCATAATGGGGGCATCGGATTAACGGTCTGGATTGAACCGTGGGGCCCACTTTTCAGATCTTAAAACTGGCAAATACTGTACAACGCTAAGGGCCACGGATCAGATAGTTTCCTCTTATAAGATCTCCGTTATGCATCCAGTGACAGGTGTAGCCCACCCAATGGATGGATCGGGCTGATTTCTTATAAGCCGTTCGTTATGGTGTGGCCCACCTTTTCCATGGATCAGATCTTCTAATCACGTGATAAGTTGCCGGTAAAGCAATGGCCGTATGTTAAAGTTCAGGTACAGCGGCTGTATGGTATCATTTCTCGTTTAAAATAAAAAATTAAAATTAAAACCGGTCCTTCAAGCCAGGCCTGCACAGTTCACGTGGAACAATAAAGACCGCAGCTTCAACGGTGGGCCCCATCCATCCGATTCGCTCATCCATTCATATTTATTAAGAGAGAGAGTTCCGTGTCAGGCAATCCATGCTTCGTACACATGCACTCCGATTTTCTACACATGGAATAGCGTAACTCAAATCGAACCGTCCAAATGGTGGGACTCCCACTAACCAAATATAATGCTGAGTTGATGTCCTCAATGGTTGATATTTAATGGACGGCTGGCATTCAGAGATTATGATGGCTTAGTCCATCTGATCTTTCGAATATGAAAAATCTAAGGTGGGCCCACGATATACATTACACGTGTACAACTTTGATGGTTAGAAGTTTGCTAATATCACACGGGTACATAAGCCGGCCTATCTACACATCATCATATGTACCAACGTGGCTCACGAGTACAAGATCCAAGCCGTCCATCAGGTGGATCTCATAGTGGGATGCCGTGTCCAAACAGTGCAGAACCACCTGATCGACGGCTTGGATCTCGAACCACCGTGCGAAATAAACACGTGTGAGATTAGATATCGATATCTGTACTTGTTCTAGCAACTCAAAAATAAAATAAAGGAAGCTTTTGTCATTTCCCACAATGAGGAGCACTTCCATTCCATTTCTAAAAAGTTGTTATTGAGGACCCATGTGCTTGTTGGTGCCATAGCCCTTAGATTATGTCATTTTAGGTGGGCCCCACACCCATCTTTTCGAATAATCCCGTATGATGGTCCTTTTGGGTGGGCCCCACATCCATTTTATTTTATTAACCTCGTATGATGGTAGGGGTATGGTGATTCCACACGCGTGGGAGCCACGTCAGACCACAGGTAGGCACACGTGCTGATGTGGGACATTTTTGCAAGATCGGATCCTTCCATTGGATGGACCACAGTGTTTAGATATTCTTTAATGAAAATCAGGCCCAAAGGGACAGATGGCTAGAAGAAATTTTTTTAACCGTTGGTTGACTTTCTACATTGTGGCCCACCTTATAACTGTAGGTGGATGATTTTTTTTCTGAGGTAGAAGATCTAAACAATAATTTCAACGTGATGGAAAGCTCAGATCTCATACACGCGTTTTGATAGTGTCACCATTCTCTGTGGACGGGTAGGGCTCCACGCGCGTGTGGTATCAGCAAATCTGTATTATAGTAGTGGCTGTAAAAAGCTTAGTTCATCGCAGTCACATTGCACACGTGCCATACGAGTGCATCGTGTTAAACTCCCCCAGACAGTGGGACTGATAGGGTATAACCACAGGTTAAGATTGATTAAGTAATCCTGACCTTAGATTAATCAAGACAAGATGGTCTTACACTACATTTTAGTGGCTTTTATTTCAAAGGTCTAGATCATCCAATCAAGACCATATTTAGGAAATGTATAATCCTCAGTGGGACCCTTCTATCCAACGGTCTAAAATAATTATAGTAGGACCCACTCGGACCCATTTAGAAATATTCACAGTAATAAGGTACGGAAATTTGTACTGGATCATAGTCCGACGACGATTTACAAGCTGTATTTCCACCTATCGTACGCTAATTAAAGAAAAAAGATTTCGTACTGCCCTCATTACCATAACCTTAACGTACAACTGCATGTTATCTTGATTCTATAAAATTATTAGAAAATCAGAACCGTTCATTTGATCTATGTATCCTTTATTATCATCTTATTTAATAATATGGACCATCCATGTATTATATTTTCCATATCTACATGATGGCTCAGATTGTTTGTCCTTCCATGTATTTCTACGTTTTCACCAAAATAATAAGTAAATCGACCTACTTTTCATACTTAGTGATCTGATTGAAAGGTCCAACCTTTTGGACGGATTTGATTTTCCACACGTACGGAAGGTTGGCAGAAAATATGTGTAGTACCGTAAGCTACATGCTACTTATCATCTGTCAAAAATAAAACACCCAGCTCTTTTGAATGTTTTTGTCGGAGCGTATACACACACGATTCTCTATCTTCACAAAATAATAATCAGAACTATTTGATACTCTGGTCGAAGGTTCATACACGTGGCAGATATTGAATTCAATTGACCCGTCCAGATCATGGGGATATCCTTAGATAGGTCAAAACTCGGAGGTCAAATTCATTGGATGATCCTAACCTCTAATTAAAATGCCTTTCTTTCCCACCAACATGTCACTTGTGTAGAACATCTGGGCCGTTGAAAAGGTGTCCCACACCTGAAAGATCACTTCACTCGTTAGATCGGCCACACCCGTATACTGGGTTGGGCCATTGGCTGTTAGTTGATTTCTAACGATGTAGATTGCCTGATCATCATGGCTTTCGGTCCATGTGATCTTTCCTATCTGGGCCTTTTATATCTCTGTCGCATGCATTCGTAGACATGTGGATCTTGAGTTTGATTCGCTTGAACTACTGGTAGGTAGCGTTTGGATATTCTTAAATCGTAGTTTGTAAAAGCAAAATAAATAGTGATAGAAAAATCATCCACTCATAGTGACCGTTCCTTCTCAATCACGGCCACCAAATGAACGGTTAAAAGTAGTCCAGATGGTTTGGAAGGCTAGGATCATCTGATCCATCTAAATTTAGAGCTATGCATCATCCATGATGTAGCCTACAATTTAGATTGTCCGGATCGTGGTTGTATACCATATACAATGTAAGTACTACACTTGGTTGAAATTATCACCTGTCCACATCTCTGCACAGTACACATGGTTTCATAATCCAGACCGTTGGTCCGTTCAGTCCCATCACAGATGAACCATGACTCAAAAATCTCCACGACATGATAATCTCAACCTTTCAACTTGTGGTCTACAAATAAACGGTATGAAAAGAACTACAAGAATCATCCACACTCAAAACTCTAAATAACCATTACACCAGTTCCTTGCATCTAGGCATTGTACATCCACGGTGAAACTCACCAGATTAACGGTCTGGATTAACGAAGGCCCCATTCATTCAAGGTTGAAAATCGTGCAGAATGTGCAACTATGTGCGGCACATGTATATCTTATAAATCCTAAGTGGTCCAATCGCGAATCTTTGTGGGGCCACCGTGGTATGTGCATGACATTCAATGCGTCCATCACGTGCCCGTCATGTTCTCCTCGATACCCAAAATTCAGACAGATAGGGAACTCAGGTGGGCCACACCACATGGGAAAGCGAGGAACGGACCCCTTACATCGAAAGGATTTCAAATTGAATGTAGACTGAATCTGTTCTTTATATACCATCCAATCCATTCAGAAGAATAGATCCACCATGAAGAACGGACACCCTGAAATTCAGGCCATTCTGAAACTCAGATGGGCCACATCACATGATTCTATAAGATTTATATATGATTTTGCATGGTGTGTCTCACCTGAGGTTTGGGTCGGGCTGATTTTTTTTCTCCCAAGATAAAAATAGTGACAGCATGCGATGAACGGATCGGATGTCACACACACATCACGGTGGGCCCCACACACTGCATTGTAAGTTAACCTTAACCTACACAAGCTTTGTAGTGCATCCTGCCTCAATTAAGAAAGGGTAAGTTTGGCATTAGAAAAAACAAGACGAGGGCAAATTCGGAAATGAAATCTCAGCCCTTGGATAGAAACAAGGTGGTCGCTTTTTGATACAGGTAATAGATTCCATCACTCTCTTTGAGGCCTAAGCTTTTCCTTTTTCTTCTCTCTCTCTGCTTTTTTTTTTTTTTTTAAATACCTTTTCTTTATTCTCAGCCCTTTATTTTATATTACTTTGGTGAGTGCAGAGAATCTTAGCTAGGGTCCCTCACCCCATTCTCCTTTTGACTTGGAAAAAATACCCTTTTGGGGAAATTCTATTCACACCCACCCTTTTGATAGCACACCCCCCCTTCTTAAATTTTGATGACTAAAAGTATCAATTTTATATAAAAAAGTGTGTGCAAATATCAATTTGCATCACTATTCACACCCACACCTTTGATAGATATACCCAGTTTTGAAGTCTTTCCATCGTAAATAGAATTTGTTGTATCACTGTACTGCTAAAAGTTAGAAAAGTGGGCGTGTTTATGAAATTAGGAGGGTGTAAATATCATTCTCTCTGTCTATCTCTTTAATTTTGCAATGAAGTAGGATAAACACGATAAATGATTACATCCAACCGGTTGTAGAAGAAGCTGTTCTCCACCCAGCGATAACTTCCAACCTTCGTGTTCTTGCAAAATCCACACCATCCAATAGTCTACATCCACGGTATATATTACCTTAGCCAAAATTCAATCCTAATAATATGTTCCGCACCATAGAAAAATTTATATCCGTTGATAAATAACAAAATAAAATTATTGTTCATATATTTTTTTTGGAGATTACTTTTTATATAAAAAAATGGCATTTATGGTGTTATTAAGCTAGTGAACGGGTTGGATTTCTCATGTACATGAAATATTGGATGATATTCTCTGGTGGACTGAACATTTATAGTCCAACAGGTTGGATGGAATTTTCTCATTATTTTAATATTATATTATGCGTTTGTAACATGAAAAGGATAGTTGTTTGAATGATGTGAGAGAGAAGCACAAGCAGTACTTTCTCTTCTTCTTTTCTTTCATGGAATTGATGGCTGAAAGAACCCCAACCAGTGCAACGAACTGGACAAGTGAAATGACCAAAATGCCCACCTATAACCCATCCAAAGTGGGACCCACAGTTTGGATGGTTTGGATTGGTCAAATCCACGTCATGTCTGTACGGTTGTTGAGTGGCTGTCTACGTGTACGGTAGTGGGGTAGCTGTGCGTGGACCCACATTGGGATTGGACAGGGCTAGTAATTAGAGCTTTGATATGCTCGCACGCGTACAAGTCAGCTAATGCACACGCAGTCACATGTGCCAGCGTGGCAGATAGGTGAGATATCTGAACCATCCATCATGTGCACGGCTGAAATGCGATCATCGGGATGTGTGTTTTTCTAACGGTCCACAACACAGGAGAATCATGTTAACTTTCACTAGACAAAATTGGAGAGCATGATTCCGCATCTAGACCGTTCAATACACAGGACAGCTTTTGGGTTGTCTGCGGCCCAAAAATATCAGTAAATGGACTGTCATAACCATCAGATCTGGTACCAAATATAATTTTTATATAGGCTTAGAAATTCCGATGGCTACATCATGGCATTTTTGGATGGTGGCCCATCCAAGATGAAAGGAATCTGTGGAATGGTCCGGATTGAAGAGTCCATCCACGGCTTGCGAATGTAAATGAATATCAAACTTGGACCGTCCAGTTGATAGGCCACCTTGTAATTCGATCATCTGAACCGTCCATCAACTGCCTAACTTTTTGAAATGGCCATTGGTTATAGTTTTCAGTGCATAGCTTTTTATCAAAAAGCCAAACATTGCATTGGACGGTTCAGATGGATGAAAAACCGAGTAGGTGAACGTGAACGGTGCCGTGGAAGTTAGAGGCACCTGTCAAAAAACAACACGTGACTTCATTTATGAGTCTCGATAGCATGGAATCCCATCCACGTTATTTAATAGCGCGGAATTGTAGGAGTCGAGTATAAATGCACGTACTCGGGTTTCCCAGCTGGATGATCCAAACCGTTGGTTTTTTTTTTGTTTTTTTTTGGTGTACCGTCTATGGATCATGCTCGGACAATGGAATCATCACTAGCGTTGATTGCTTGCTATAGAAGGTCTACTTGACCAATCCAGTATGGACACGTGACTGCACGTGCGGTTGATGTGGACCGTCCATGCAATCGTAAATATCAGTGGATGGTCAGCCACTGCGGCCCACATGCTTAGTCCGATGATTTTAACGTCACTACTGTGAATAAGCTATTATCCCATACTCACGCTTCAGAAGCGATCCTAGCCTTTGATTTTTTCGAGTTGAATGTGAGCCAAATTTTGTTTTCATTGTTTTATATTCATTTACAGATAGTGGTGGCTGCAACCGTCCTTTCAGCGGAAGTTCTATAAGGTGGCCTGTATACCATCGAATCCAGAACATGGATGGCTCAGATCATCGATCATCATAGGATCATTCAGCAGGTGGGCCCCATTAAACATCAATGGATGCTCAAACCGAGGGAGTCAAAACGAGCTGGGAACAATTTAATGACAACTCAGGAACATCATTATCATTTGAGTTGTATCCAGTGAGTTACGTGCATGGAAAACTTACCATGCTCAAGGCTACATCACCTATCTGAGCCGTCCATTAGGTCCGGCACCTGCTTTTCAAATAACGTGCAACACACATCAATCGGTGGGCATTATACGTACATTCATGACTGGGCTTTCCTTCTATGAGCGATCTCGTACATTCATTTTTGCGTGACAAGGGTTCGATGGGGGTGGGATAGACCATCTGATCAGTATCATATGATCTCCAGCATGATTTTTCGAGCGAACTGATCCTAATGGACGGTCCAGACGTGCATGCGAAGTGGTTCTTCGCCCACTAGATAATATTTACTATCTTTTGTGACAACCATGTATCCAACAGCATTTTCACTCCAGCCGACAATTGAATTGTGGATAAAACCCAAGCCGTGAAAAAAGTGGGCCACCCCATGAAGATTTCATTAGATGGGTCACAATTGGATGAGTGGGCCCCACCTGATGAGTGGACCAATTGGATGAGTGGACCCCACCTGATGATTGGACCACCAAAAATCTACAAAACTACCACAAACAAGAAATTCATGAACGGAGAGTAAAGAAAACGTGGTAGCAATTCTCTTAAAAAGGGGTAGGTCTGAAACCCGAATTCGGTGAAAAGGAATCCGGTCTGTCATTACAACATCAATGAAGAGAGAAGAAATCAAAAGAACCAAAACTACAAACAAACACAATCCAATAAAAAAAAAACAAGAAAAATCGAGCCAAACAGGAACGAAAGAAAACAGCATTACAATAAATCCCCTTTTTACTTCTTCTCTCTTCAACAAGCTAAAAAACCGGATTCTTCTTCCCCTGAAAACCCCCCTTCTCTCTGTTGGAAAAAAAAGAAAAAAGAAATTAAGTAAAATTCAAATTCAACTCAGTTCATCCTGGCCTTCTGATGGACATCTGATCAGCTCAAGTATATTGACCACCTCTCCCATATCAGGCCGGTTCGACGGCACCTGTGACGTGCAGATCAATCCCAACTTCATCACTGGGACCGCCTCCTCTGTGGGGAACTCCCCCTGAAGCCGCCCGTCGACACATTCCTCCACCCGTCCTTCCTCCAATGCCCCCCTCACCATATCGCAAAGGACCACCACATCATCTTCCATGTACTCGACGGGCCGCCTCCCCGTGACCACCTCCAGGAGCAAGACCCCAAACCCATAGACATCGCACTTCTCCGTGATCTTCACTGTCCGGCATGCAAATTCTGGGGCCATGTATCCCAACGCGCTCTGTATCTTGCTGCTCAGGACGTAGCGGTCCAGCATTGGCAGCAGCTTCGCCAGGCCAAAATCACCTACCTTGGGCTCCCCGGAGCTATCGATCAGTACATTGCTTGATTTGAGATTGTAATGGATCACATTTAGCTGGTGCAGGTGGGCCAGGCTCTTTGCGGTGCCAAGGATTATGTTGAACCGTTCATGCCACGAGAGGGAGCTTGTAGTAGACCCCTCATGGAGATGCTTGTAGAGGCTCCCACCAGAGACAAATTCATATATGAGAAGCTGCAGTGACTGGGTCCAGTAATAGCCCTCAAGGGCGACAAGATTGTGGTGCCGGATCTTCCCGAGCCTCTTGACTTCCCGCTCAAAATCATCTTGGGACTTGACGAGGCTTGAGACAGTGAGCTTCTTGATGGCAACGGGGCGACCATCACGGAGGACAGTTCGATAGACAGCTCCAAAGCCACCACGCCCTAGCTCGCAATCCTTGTTGAGCAGCGCATGGGTGCTGGCACTGAACTCAGGGTCACCGGAGAACATGACAAGCTTGCCCGAATTGGCATCAGTGGCAGGGGAATGGCTGAAGTCCTCATCACCGGCGGAGAGGGTGAGGGCAGCGGCAGAGCGGGAGGTGGATGAGCGGACGCGGAGATTGAGGACAGTAACAGCAATGACGCCAAGGGCAATGAGAGCGGCAGCGCCGATCGCAATGAGGGCAGAGATGCTGAGGATGATCTTTTTGTGGCGGACATTAGACGAGAGGGGCCCAGCTCCGGAGGCATCTGAGGAGTTAGGATTGAGGACAATGGGCTTGGGGAGGACGGCGGGGCAGGAGCGGTTGACAGCAGATCCACAGAGGGAGGGGTTGCCAGAGACAGAGGAGGGGGTGATAGTGTTGAAGAAGCCGCCAGCAGGGAGCTCGCCCTGGAGGTGGTTGTGGGAGATGTTGAAGGAGAGGAGGTGAATGAGGTTGGAGAGCTGCTTGGGAAGAGTCCCTGTAAGGTTGTTGAGGGAGAAATCCACGGTTTGGAGGTTGGAGAGGTTTGCCATGGTTGGGGGGATGGGGCCTTGAAGGTTGTTATGTGAAAGAATCCTACAAAAACAAAACCAGAAGAGATGTAGAATTGTGTCATTTTGCTGAGAGCTTTCTTAGATGCATCTGCATTGAAATGAAATGTTTTGAGCTTAGGAAATGATCAGACTTTTTTAATTGTTTCATTGTTGAGAATTTGAATGTGGGCTGGAACAGAGTCCAACAACAAGTTGGAAACTAAAACTGTTGGTGTAAGAGTGTTTTAACATTTATAGGGAATTCTTTTATTAGTTTTTTGAAAGCTGAAAGAGTAAACCCAACTAGAAAATATGGCAATTCTGTAGATTGTCTCGTCTCTTTAAATGAGGAACTATCCCTACATAAACTACATGTCAAAATTCAGCATGACAGATATCAATGGTCCCAATCCCAGCACAAAAGGACAATTGATGTTCCAATGCATATGCGGTCATAACACAAAGTCACTGGTCAAAATGGTCCCAACCTGAAAACACAATCTGTGGAGATGTCTGTGTGGACCAGTTGTCAATTTGTCATAGCTTTGCTGGCCATGCGAAAGCAGGCACAATCTTTTAGGCTGTGGCCCATCAACTGGACGTAGAGATCGTTCATACAGTGAATTTCAATACATGATGCATACACTGGAATACGGGGTTTTTGTGTATCTGAAGACAATACTGATTACATTACTTACAAATGCCCTTGCTTCTGATCAAATACACCGGAAAATGAAGCGCCCATTTGGAATCAAACACTCCAAAGGGGCGTTTGAGGCATAAACCCCCTTTGAATAAATTAGAATGAGAATTTTGTGCCTTCAAATTTTCTGTTGCAGGTGGAAGTCATGAAATTCCAAATGACAGTCTGAAATCATGTAATTAATGAACAAGTTTTGATAGTAAAAGCAAATAGCAAAACTGTATTGTTTTTGGTTGGAACATGGAAGAAAAATTAGCTACAAAAGGAAGTTCATGTCTCGAAAGCTTAAGCAGTGCCAATTCAAATGAACTAAAATAAAAAGGCATGAAGTGAAAGATGACTTACAGTGTGGTTAGGGAAGAGCATTTTCCAATCTGGGTTGGGATTTTTCCACTGAGAAAGTTATTCTGCAATCTCAGCTCCCTGAGAGCAGCTGCCCCTCCAATTTCTGATGGAATGCTTCCATTCAATCGGTTCTTGCTTAAATCAATAGCATCCACAGCCTTCAATTCCCCAATGCTCACTGGAACCACACCCACAAGAGAATTCCCAGACATATTCAACAGCTGTAAGTTACTAAAAACCCCAATGTCGGACGGAATTTTTCCAGAAAACAGGTTTCCTGATAAGTCCAAGATCTTAAGGTTCTCATGCAATGCCTCCAACGACCCAGTAGGAGGATTTTCAATCACCCCACTCAAATTGTTGTGTGAAAGTGAAATCCTTTGCAAACCCAATTCGAATAACCATGCAGGAAGATTCCCCATCAATGAATTCCGGCTAAAATCAACTTCCAATAGGCTTCTGCAACTGACAATTGACTCTGGCAAGCTCCCAGTAAATCTGTTTCCAGACAAGTTCAACATCTTCAGTGTCATTAGGTTTCCCAATGAATCTGGAATGCTGCCTGAAAATCCATTGCACGACAGATCCAAAGACTCCAAGTTTCTCATGTCTCCCATCCATGATGGAACTTCTCCTGAGAATGAATTCGCATGTAAGCTCAAAGAACTGCACATTGTGAGCTTCTGCATTGAATCTGGAAGGGTCCCGGATAGTGAATTCTCACTGAAATCCAGTGACTTTAGAAGTAAACAGCCTCCAATGTCATCTGGTAACTGCCCAGTAAGCTGGTTCTTCCTTAAGCTTATCAGTCTTAGATTGAACAACCGTTGGATCCCTTTTGGAATCTCCCCGGTCAGAGAATTACCCGAGAGATCAAGCGATCTAAGACCATTCAGAGACCATAGCCCATCTGGCAACTGACCTGAAAGCCGATTTGATGAGAAGTTAAGAGCTGCAAGCGTTGAGCATGAGCCCAAACTGGGGGGGATCATGCCCGAGAAACTGTTCTTCGCGAGTGAGATAGCCCGGAGAGACTGACATTGTTGAAAGAACTCATCCGGGATGGTTCCAGAGAGACTGTTCTCACTGACGTCAATTGATCGCAAGCTCCTAAGGTGGGCAAGCTCAGGGTTTAAACTTCCAGTGAAATTGTTCTTTGCAAGGGATAATCGACGGAGGAATTGGAGCTGAACAAGGCCTCGGCCAATCCGTCCAGAGAGAGAGAATCCATCAAGGACGAGTTCAGAGACCCGGTTCGTCCTAGGGTTGCATTTCACACCAACCCAGTTGCAAGGACTGTTCTCATCCTCATTCCAAGAGTCCAGCTTAACATCTGGATCTTTGAGATCGGCCTTGAAGACGATCAGTCCAAGGACATCATCATTGAGAGTTGGATCTTCTGATCGGACAAGAGCTGGAAGAAAGAAAAGAAGGGCGAAGAGCTTCATTAGCTTTCTCATTCTAGTCACCGGTTGGCAAATGCTAGGCTGCCATTAATGGATTGTTTCCAGGATTTTCAGATTGGCGGAAGATTCTCAACACTAACCATTCAACGAAGCAGAAATGTTGATTTCTTGATTTCCAGAGATTTCAAGAAGGAGAGAAGCTCAAAAACACGAAAAAGATTCTAAAAAATACTCCAATCTTGAGAGTGTTTGCTGTGCCAGAGGAATGGTGAGATTGCTTCATAAACAGAGATTTCAAGGAAGCTGTTGCTTAGGAAACAAGCAAAAAGGCTGATTTTAGAAACTTCCAGATATACAAGGAGAGAAAAAAGCTATCCGCAGATGATTTTTGATGGATTTTGCAGGAAAAGAACAGCTAAAGATGCCAGCGCTAACCGTTTAAGAAGCCAAAAACCTCTATTTCGGCTGTCTGAGCTCAATCAAATCAAAGATAGCTGCATAAATGACGATCTTGTCGATCATTAACAGTACTTGAAGAATAACAGCAGAAAATCACCCGCATTTGGCATTCGAAACCGGATTTCTCACGGAAACCGAAACTCGCAAATGACGGAGGACACGAATGCAAAAGATTGCTGGCATTCAGCATCCAAAACGAGATCTACCAAACAAATCGAAGATATAGGAGAATGGCAGACAGAAACTAACCCTCGAAATCTCTCCAAACTGCAGATTCCAACCTTCGAACCACAGGAGAATCCGATAACCGATTTTTACACAGGATTTCAATTACAACACTAGGAAATCGCTGGCATTTATGTCGAGATACGAGATTTCTCACAAAAAGCAAAGAAATCGACGAATCGCGAACAGGTTCCAAAACAAAACCCTAGAAATCGGTTAAGACCGTCGATTCTGACCCTAGAAACACCCAAAAAAAAATTCAGAAAATCAGAAAAAATCGACGTTCCAAGTAAAAACAGGACGAAACCTCTCGCATTCGCCTTCCGAACGAGGTTTCTCACGGAAACAGGAGAAAAACCGAGCGATGCAGCTACAAAACCCTAGAAATCGCTCCACAAGGTAACGTCAAAGCAAGAAAAACCACCAGATTCCAAGCTCCAAAAGCAGAATACGTCGAGAAAATCCTCAGGAAGAAGCTTCTAGACTTCTCATCTCAGATTAGAAGATCAAATGCACGGCATTACCAGCCGGTTTTCTGCTCCCATCCGCTGGAGAATGCCGCCGAAATCTGACACACAGACGGCAGAAAGATAAAAAAGAAGAGGAGTATTCTTCGAGAACCCTATGAGTTGGCCGGAATCATCGACCGGAAACGTCGCCGGGAATCGCCAAGCTCTGCTCTCGTCGCCATGGAAAAGCAATTTCTTTGTCGGAAGAGAAGGAGTGGAGCTTTTTGTTAGCAGCGGAGAGGAAAAAGAGCCAGTAGCTCTGTCTCCTTTCCCCTTTCGCTCCTGAGCCGTACACGTGGCAGGATTTTCTCGGCGCAATTGGATCCAAGGTGGATGACACGTGTCGTTCGGTCAGAGCCGTGTACTGACGTGGCAGACGAAAGGGGGCCGCGCCTTCGGAAAATGCCCCTGCATCTGACATTTGAGCTATCGTATGCATGTGACATTTCAACATGTATATAACATCACAGCCCTTCAAAATATGGGCCATGGCATGAAAGATTTCAGGGCTGATCCACCCAATAGGTGGGCCACACCCCTATCCATCATGGAAATGGATTGGCTACTCCCCCTGCCACCCGCCAATGGCTGGTGGTCGGTGCTCTGTGGGCCCCACCATGATGTATGTATTTCATCCCTGCCGTCCATCTATTTTTCTAGATCATTTTAAGGTATCAGGCTAAAAATGAGGTATATCAAAATCTCAAGTGGACCACTTTACAGGAAACAGTGTTGAATGAACATCAACAACTAAAAGCTTTTTGGGGGCCATAAAAGTTTTGGATTAATCTGATCTTTGTTTTTTCCCTTCATCTAGGTCTGTATCACCAAATCAACAGATTGGATGTCAAATAAACAGTACAGTGGGCTTTAGGAGGTTTTTAATGGTGGATTTCCAATCACTATTGTTTTCCTGTGGTGTGGTCCACCTAAGATTTATATCCCTCTCATTTTTTGCATCAAGCCATAGAATAAAACACATACATCATCTTTTGATTTATTTTGAGGGAGTTTTGCTGAGTGAATCACTCCCAATATTTCCATCATGCAATCTTTACGGTGGTGCCCACTCAACCAACAGCTTAGATCAGACCATTGTGCCACGTGTCGAATTGGGCGCTGATTAAATACGTGGAAACCGACGGAGAAGAGTGTTCCAACATGGTGGGGCCCACTGGATGATGACTAAACTACAACGGCCCGACCCGTGTACACCCCTACCTATGGATGCGGATTGCATACTAATGCGTCGCAGGTAGGTGCTGGTCTTGTCGGTTCTATGTAGGCTCACCATGATGTATTTAATTTATCCACACCGTCCATCCATGTTTTCAGATCATTTTAGTATGTGAACTCAAAAATAATCCAGATCCAAATCTCAGTTGGACCACACAACGGTAAACAATGGTGACTGAAGGCCCACCGTTAAAAACTTATTAGGTGCTACAAAAGTTTTGGATCAAGCTGATATTTGCCTCTTGTGTTCGTCCAGTCGAGTGTGACCTAATCAATAGGTTGGATGGCAAATAAGCATTACGGTAGGTCCTAGGAAGATTTAACGGTGGGAGTTCAATCACCACTGTTTTCCTATGGTGTTGTCCACCTGAGAATTGAATCTTCCTAATTTTTTGTCTCATGCCCTAAAATAAGGTGGAAAAATTCATGGACGGCGTGGATAAAAACAAATACATCGTGGTGGGGCCCACAGAGCATCGACCGGTAGCGACCTGGGTACCAGCAGCCAGCAGGGTACTAGCAGAGTCAGTCCGCAATCCGCGTCACCTGCCCTATCATTGGGTTGGTCCAGCCAAGATGCTTTCAATTCAATCCATGCACATGCGTCTGTCAGTCACATCCACACCGTCCGATCAACAACCTGCGGTTGGATGGTCCCTACCATGGACAAACACAAGATAAGAACAAGCAATAATCCAGAGTCCATATTCGATCTGTAAAATTCCTTTGTCTGGCTTCATTTTAAGCTACCCAACGTACATTGCAGGGCCCACTTAATAGACGGTCAGGATCTCATCTACGCCTCACGCATGCGATTGTTGGTTACAGGTATTATCCAATATTGCTGACCACCGTACCATACCACTACTTCTCAGTTAGTACTAGTGGGGTCCATTAAATACCAATCAGAGCCGTTGTTAGGATCTTCCAATCAAGGGTATCTTTGTAAGTCGTTCATCTATGGCGAGTCCCATCATATCAACGCTTTGGATTACAGAAACCGTGGGCCCCAACTTTTAAAAAACCGTGCAAAAAACAAACTGTACCATACATGGGCAGAGCATCGTATTAATGGCGTTCTGGTAAATAAATGCAAGTGAATGGTTGTTTTCTTGAAATTTACGAAGAGATGAAGTTGGGTGAAAAGTAGATATGCAGAGATAGGCAATAAAGTAAGAGACATGTCTCGTAGTCCGCGGACTACTGAAATAAATTCGTAGTGCATTTATTTGGCCATCTTCAAAGATGATCAGAACCGTTCAACTGATAGATCTTTTCATGAATATACTAAAAAGCTATAAATTACCACAAATTATCTGATATTGAACGCTCAAATTTCTAAATTACCCTATACGGCCTATCCAAGTTAGCCTTGTCTCTGATTTGGGTTCTATAATAATCACATGGTCCAGCTAGCGGGGAGCCGTTCTACTTCAGAAGTCGAGGACTACCTGACATTTGCCCATAAAAAGAGAGAGAGTAAGGAATTTGCGGGGGAGGAGATAGAGAACGATCAATCCTACTCGCAACAGATCTAATCTCACTCACGTGCCAGTTTGGCAAGTACATGTAAGATCAACCGTTCATCCGGAAGGCTTACTGGTATTACGTGCTCCAGCACAAAAAACAGCTCACAAAATGGGCCACGCGTGTATGAGAAATAGACGGTTAGAAATGAATCAGCATTCTGCACAGTCAGTACAAGTGCAGAGGCCCTCATTTCGGGTGAGCTTCAATCCAAGTTAAACAGCCTTGATCATCCACCCGTGTGCCAAGCTGGCACGTGTGCTGCTAGAGAGTTAGTATAATACTCGCGCGAGTAGCATTTGAATTCCGTGCGGAGCAGGGCCTTTCGCTTTTATCTCTCTTTTCATAAATGGCCATTGAATGGAGGCCGTTCTTTGCCTTTACTCCTTTACCAGCACCGCATAAATGCGCCTGCTGACTAACCACAGGTAAAATTCCTAGAAATCCAATGTCGACTCGCAGGAGCAGCCTTCCCGAAACCTACTCTCCCCCGTATGCACCAACCAAGCACGCATGTCAGAGATCAGAGCCGTTCATACTGTACTTCCCACAATATTTATTCCCTACAATTAACCATAAAACGTTTTTTTATATGTACGGGTGGAAAAGATTGTCCTTAATCCTCATTGAACTTACACGTGTGGCCCACTTAGTGACTCTATCGCAATAAATTTTATTGGGGTGACATGAAATTGTGTTTCCCAATTGATGAACGGGTTGGATTTTTCACATACATGGTGAGCTAGCACGTGTTAAGATACTTGGAGAATGATGGATGGCTACTCTCTATTTTCTTTTTAGTTGTTCCTGGGGACCACGTAGTTATGGTGACATGGCAGGAGGGTTCTTTAAAGCAGGCCACAAGGGCAGGTGTAGGGTACCGCGTTCTTCGGAATAATCACATGGCTTTTGCTTTTTTAATTTTGAGTGATTATAGACCACTTACTGTATTAATTGGGAATGATACTCGCATGCTATTTAGGGGTAATTTCGTCATAAAATATTTCACTATTTTTGTACTGTGACCGGTTGTCATTGTCGGGATGGAACTAAGAGAAGGTCAGTCTAAGCTGTCGGACCACAAGTTTTGGTCCACCTCGGAATTAACTTCCAAAATTTTCAGTCTATATGAAATCTAATCCTTAAAATTTGTTGGTTCAACCAGTAGGATCTTATTATATAAAAATATTTCCAGTCTACTTATCATATGGGCCACACCAAAGAAATAATTTCAAACCATTGATAAATATAAAATACAATTTCGGTCCACTTGATGATTGGATATGGATGATTTTTGTAGAAGGTGATCCTCTTAATGGGGATAACCTATTGGGAATGTTGGATGTGGCGTAAACATAGAATGTTAGAATTTATAAGCTAGATGGACCCTAACGTTTGGTCCAGCAGGCTAGACTTGAGCCCTTACATTACACTAACGTACAAGCACACGTGCGAATATGGAACGCGTGTGCATAATCTAACCTTAAGTAATGCTTGGGTCTTCTGCCTAAGTAGGCCCCTTCACTCCTCGTGTGGGCCACATTGCACCAATTATAACCGTCCATTTCGTTGGTTTTGCTATGGCCCACCTGGGGTGTGAAATGCACTATCTGTAGGATGAATGAACGGTTTGGATCATCTATATGCTGCACGTATGGTATGAACATGGTAGCCCCTGGTGAACCAGATCCCATACTCCTCACGTGGGCTGCACGTGCTGTACGGGCAATGCCCAAAAAGACCCTGACCCATTTCACCGGTTGGTCGTTTCGTTCAACCAATAAGATCAGTGGGCCACCTACCCATGAGCTACCGTGTGTTCCACCCTTACCAAACACAATTAATACGAAGTTTTCAAATTCATCTGAGCCGTCCATCATGTGAGCTGCACTAATTTGATCTTCCATCCAAAATATTGGCCGTTCAACTCTTCTAGTGGGCCTCAATTTACCAAAAATTTCATAGCCGTCCATTTCTTTCGCGCACTACGGCCTGCGCAGGAATTAAACAGACGCCTGTGCTTTATGCTAGAAGATCTAGACATTGTGGCCCACCTGATGGAAAGCTCCGATCTCAAAATCCTCTGCCACATTGGCACGTGCGTTTGCTTGTAGATGGAAATGGAATGGGCTCTACTAGGGCTGAAAGTTGGGCGGGTTCAACCCCACCAACCGGACATTGGGTTGGGCTCCGGCAGCAGGTCCGATCTCAAGCTTCGGCTATACAAACACCAACCCGATAAAACTTGGGTTGGGCTTGAGTTGAGGTCTCGAGTTGCCCAACCTAACCCGAACCCGATCAATATATTAATTGCTTATAAAATATAATTGAGTGTGGATCATTTGTGCCAAAGGCATACTAGTAATGTCGGGTCTCATTTGTCCATGTTATTTTGAGTACTCAAGCTAACAAGAATTGCCAGATTTCTCTCTCCCAAATAGATTGCGTGCTATGCTACATTACTTTTAAAGGAGTAGTTGTCTTATATTTTAGCTTCTTTTTAAAAAGAAAAAAAGAAAAAAAGGAAGCTCTTTGTGATGAATAATTGCATATATAATTAATAAAATTATAGATATAAAAAATTAGTCTTATATTAAAATATAATAAACTAATATAATAATGAAAATATTAGCACGTATACACTCGACCAACGCAATCAACCCGACCGAGCCCGCTTGGGTTGAGAATTCTTGACCCGAGATTAGATTGGGTTGGGTTGGGTTGGATTGGATTGGGTTGGGATTGAGGTATAGGAATCTTGGGTTGAGTTAGGGTTGAACACCAACCCAACTTAACGCATGCGACTTTCAGCCCTAGGCTCGACACGAGTGCGGGCTAAGCAACCTTGATCGGTGGTCAAAGGGTGAATTGTACAATTAGGAAACCTTGAGGTCCCCACCTAAGGGAGTGGATTACAGTGAGGCCCACCTTGATGTATCTATTCTATATCCACATCGTCCATCCGTTTTGGAATATAATTTTAGAATAGTAGCCCTAAAATGAAACATATCCAGATTTCAGGTGAACCATGCTGTAGGATAGAGTGGTGATTGACCATTAAATTCTTCCTGTGGGCCACAAAAGTTTTGTATCAAGTTGATATTTGCTTTTTGCCCTATATCCAGATTTGTGTGACATAATCAACAGGTTACATGGAAAATAAAAATTAGGTGGGCCCCATAAAGTTTCAATAGTGGAGCATTCAATCACCACTCTTTCATATGAAACGGTTCACCTGATATTTGCATCAATCACCACCATTTTTTTCTGTAAAAACGGATGGACAGTGTGGATATAGAATATATACATTTAGGTGGGCCCCAAGGGGTGCACCTAATCGGCTCCCCCATTGAAATCTTGACTGTAGGATTCGTATACCATACCGTTGATCCAACGGCTAGGATCGTTCGTTCTTTCAAATTCCCTTCTTAACGTACGAGGATTTTGGAGGCTCACGTGATTTATAACATTTTTAGTATCTGAAAAAGAAGAAAGATCGGGTCTCGTGTGTGATCGTCATTGCGTGTAAATAGCATACTGGCGCATCGTAGCATGCGGGGTGTATATTAATGAGCAGCGCAGCGAAACTCGCGGTAGGTACCTCTCGCACCGCGAGCCACGGAAGTAAAAGTTTCATGAGATCCACGCCGTCTATCAGGAACGATGCCTCATGTCCATCTTCGAATCCGAAAATCATGAATTTACGGAACTTATGGTGGGCCACATCATAGGAAATTTTTGGGATGGGAAGCCCACCGTTAGTTTTTTCAGCGGCCACCGTGGTTTTTTTATGCCATCCGGTCCATTCATCATGTGCCACATTGGGAAGAAAGGATTATACGAATTTTACATCATTTCAAAACTCAGGTGGGCCATACCACATGAAATTAAATGTTTTTAAGTATAATTGTATGGGGTGGTCCACTTGACTGTTTAATCATGCTGGATTTTGGTATCAACGCTAGAAAAGGCGGGATGCATACGATGGACGGTGTGGATTTCATGAAAGTTAAGTTGTTTACACATGTTGGAGAAAGTGACTCCCCGGAGGTGGAAGCGGATTGACTGGTGTACCACACACCACCGAACTGGCTGGTGTGTTGACGTCACCAAGTTATGTGGGTCTCATCATGAGGTTTGTGTTATATCCAAACCGTCCATCTATTTGGAGAGCTCGTTGTAAATCTTCAACCGAAAAAATAAGACAGATCCAAAGATCAGTTGGATCACACTGCAAAAAGAAGTGGGGTATTGAACTTCTACCATCGAAAGCCTTCTGGGGGTCACAAAAGTTTTGGCTCAATATTATATTTGGTTTTCCTCTTCTTAAATGTATGTGTGACCTTATGAACGGATTGGATGGAAAATAAACGTTATGATGGGCCCTATAAATGTTTTAACGGTGAGAATCATTCTCCCACTGCTATTTCCGGTGTGGTCCAATTGAGATTTGGATATGGATCATTTTTTGGATTATACTCTAAAATGATATAGCCAAATGGATGAACCGTGTGGATATAATAAATACATAACTGTGGGCCCATATAGCTCGACGAGTGTCAACTCTCGTCTTCGCACGACACGTACACACACCAGCCAAGTGTGTGATGTGTGGAACACCAGCCAATCCGCTTCCCCCGGAGGTGCCTACCCGAGTTACGCAAGCGTCTTCCTTCAGGAGGCGGATTAGCTACTGACAGGTTGAGCAGCGAGACTTGCTACTGAAGTGACGTCACCAAGTTTTGTGGGCCCAACCATGATGTATGTTTTGTATCCACACCGTCCATCGATTTGGAGAGATCATATTAGGGCATGATCCAAATAATTAGTTAGATCAAAATCTGGAGTAGACCCCACCATAGAAAATAGCGGAGAGAGTGACGCTCACCATTAAAAAAGTTCTAAGGACCACAAAAACATCTAAGTGCTACATATTATGTATGAGGCATAATATCTAAGTGCTACATATTATGTATGAAGATGAATCTGGAACAAAGTTGTAAATTTTAATGGTCCATACTAAACTCTAATTATGAAAGTCTTGGATGATCAATGAAGCATGATGATACGGTCATGGCTTCTATAATACACTGAATAGAGAATGGACGGTTCATATCATTCTTTAAGATGCAGTCCGGGTTGAAAACCCATTCCTGCGGTACTCTGTGAGGACCGTACCCTGGAAAAAACATAATATGATCATTCGAGCTCTGACGAGTGTACTTTGTAACTGCAGTCGACTCACACATGGAAATTGGAAACTCGTGTGAGAGATCAGAGCCTCGTATCATATCCGGAAGAACCAATTAAGGAAGGATACATATCAATGTACCAAAAGTACAAAGTATGTCTAATATTTTTTAGGATAATTCACACCCATACTGTGGGACATATTTTGGGATTATAGTGGATGCCAATAGAAGTGCTACATGTTATAAATATACAAAGGGTGACCAAAAAGCGCAAATGGAGGACTTGTTAGAGAGAAAAGTAGTGTTGAGGTGATTACCTAAACAGGTGTCGAAAAAGGGCAAGAAGGCCAAAGCAATTGATATCAACTAAATATGGAGAAGAAGCACCTAGATGCTTGTTACAAGTATATGTACAAATATAAGAGGATTTCATGTATATGTAACGCCCAGAATTTCAGGGGCCAAATAAATACTTGAATTCCGATATTTCAAGTGTCACTTATGCCTTACAAAAGTGAGTATTTGAGTTTATTTAGTTAGTGCATGAACATTTAAGGAATTAAATGAATCATGTGTCATCAACCACGACTAAATTACTAAAATAAAGTGTGACTAATATAACGTATGATCATCAAAAAGAAATAGCATGTATGAGGCACGGAACAGCGTCCCAATCAAATATATGGTCCAAAAGAATACGCAAATGTCCTCTCGCCCTAAGGCCCCATCACTAGTCCTAGGGCAGTTTATGGTGATTCACCCAGAAGCTGAAAGTAGAAAAGCTCCTCCTTTTCGTTTATGCTCACCCCATTTAGTGCGTCAAGCTCTGTGACACCTACATCTAAGATAGAGTTTGGTTGGTGTTTTAAACACCGTCCCAAAGTGGGACTGAGTGATCAACTCAGTGGATTCCATTAATGATAAGTTACACAAGTTATCAATTCCATGGGTAGAATTAATGAAAAGCATATTTTTCGTTAATTGTGAAATGATGCATATGTATGTTATTGTGAAATGATGCATGCCCTCGTCATCAACACTCCTTCGAGCGACACCATCTAACATTTACATATGTCCAATACTCCCTCAGTGCGACCTCTATTGCCAAGTCGTCAACCTAACTAATGTGATGTGATCATGAACATGTTAGCCAAGTGTTTAGTTATGTTCATTCATCCAGTGGGTGGGGAAACTAAGACACCCTGACGAAGTCAATACCCTAACCCAATCGCGAGGCTCAGGCGGCCGCGGCAGCCTTGCACCCGCAATCTTTGATCTGTTTGGGTTCTTCACTCCCAGGAAACACATACGAAATGTGGCTTTGTAAAGTAGGCTTACTCGCTGTCACTACGGGGAGGCTCATCCCCCCAGCGTATGCCGATAGCTCGAGCATAGCATCCCATTTCACCATGCCCAGCTCACGAGATGGGTTTGTACCCTGGATTGCTCACGGTCACTATGGGGAGGCTCGTCACCCCAACGTAGGCCGACATCTCAAGCACAGTGTCTCATTTCACTATGCCCGGCTCCCGAGACATGTGGATCATATCATAATTGTTACTAGTAGGCACTACATGGGAGCAGGGTACCTTAGGTTCAAACAGGAGTAAACATACATGGTTAACGAATATAGTTGGTCACTTAGTAGGCCAATTTGTTCGATTCAGGGGAAATGCGGAACACTCGATATTGGATACGAGCATCCCATGTAGTTCAATTACTGCCGGCTATCCGTGTTCGACCTAAATTAGTCAAATTGGTCGTTGGGCGGCCCAACCAGTGGGAATGCCCATGCAGGCCCTGAAGTTTTGCTCGCCAACCAAAAAAATGATTTAAATTACTTAGCATCATATAGAAGATTATGAACTACTCCTAATTGTAGAAAATTCAGGCATGCATGTTAATAACCATATACATTTAACCCAATCTAAGCATATTGATGACATGCGGCACATAACCCCCAAATTGTCGTAGGTTTGAGGATAAATCAATTTCAAGTTTTACATAACTGAAAGGGAAACAAAGAAGAGGGCAACAATTTAATAAGTTGGCTTAATCTAGCATGGAAGCCAAACATTTATTGCTCTAAACATATTTAGGTAGATTCGTAGTGAAATAACTACTAATGAACTTCTTACAAATCAGCATGCACATCAAATTCACACACACAATCATTAATTTCGGCCTAGGTTCGATAATTGGCCACCTAAGGCTAATGGTCCACACCTAGGAAACGTCTGAGGGTTCGGGATGCCGCTCCTACGGTTCCGGTCCCGCGAGTTGGTGTATTGGTGCCTTGTGTCGATAGAGTTTGCATGTTAGAGCACGTTCAAGTGAATTAGGACACCTAAAATTTAGAAAGGGGGCTAGACTGATTACCTTCTGATTGCTAGTGGGCCGCTTCTACGGCGGCGGAGTCATGGGCCCCGATGTGAGTTGAGGTAGGAGGGAGAATTTCTCAAAATTCAGCTCATTTGGAGCTCCCTCTCTCTCTATTCTCCCCACTCTCCCTCTCTCTTGCAGCAAAATTCGTATGGGAGTGAAGGAGTGGATTTCTTGAACTTATATAGTTTGAAATTTTCATCTAAATGGCCTTAAGAACTCTTATTCTAACATACATGGCTCTAGTGTCTTGATTTCTGGTCCTTAGGGCCATTCCAGTGGCCCCCTGACCCATTTGTATCATGGGACAGGTGTCCCATTGTCGGATGAGTGGATGGTTCGAATTTGACAGCAAATGGATGACTCGTTTGGCAGAGGGGGCCTAAATAGCGATCAACGGTCACCGATATTCGATCAGGGCCCCCAGTTATACGGATATGAGCATGGAAATATCTCTGACTCATGGGCCGAGTCTGATTGCAATTCAACGGTTGGAAAAGTCGCAACTTTGCCATTTTAGTAGCGGGGCCGACTCACTTAAGTTTCAAATTTAAAGTCTCGGAGAGTCACGCCTTTCGAGCTATACCTTCATGGTCCAAGTTGTGCGGTTCGGGACATCGTTTGGGCCCCACCGTCCGCAATGGATGTCAAGCTCAGTGAGACGTACATTATTCTATAATTTCAGAACCAGTGGCCCACTAACAAGCAGTCTAAAGCTTGATCGAATAATCGGGGCATTTTTCGAACGAATTGGGTATGAAGATTTCTTCGGCGCAGTTGTTATGGTCTGGATTAACTGTGTTTATAGTGTGACATATTCGTAATTAGCGAAAATAGCGATTCGGTCATAATCACGCTAAATTATTGGTTCGCAGCTATATGAGTAACTGGGTTGATTTGATTTATTAATTAAGATCCGACTCATAGTTGTCTCGACTTTAAGTATGTCTTTAATTTAGTTGTGGTCATCTTCATTAGTCAGTGATAGGTCAGCTAGATTTGGACCCTATGTAAACAAATCACGAGGTTAAACTCGCTGCTTAAGTGATTGTGGGGATTCGTTGGCTTTCTATAGTTAATTGATTAATTGAATTTGTGCGATTCTGTACTGGTATCACCCACGTATAGGCTAACATCGAGTGTTAATGATCAATAGGTGATAATATAAGCTAATTAAAAAAAATTTAAGGATTTTTGAAAGATCCAAAATTAGCGAAAATCTGGGACGTTACTGCAAGACCCGTATCAGAGACTGTACTGCTCTGTAGACTCTCGCAATCCTCCCCATCGAATTTCGGCAACCCACGACCTGTAATCGGTATTTGCACGCAACCCTGAGTCGCATCCTGTATATCTGAGTTGACTCGACCCAAGACTTGTACCCTAGCGACTGCGCCATCATCGCGGTTCCAGCGCCGCATCTTGCGCGCCAATGCGATTCTCAGGCCAAGAGTTGTGAGCCCGCGTTTATTTCAAAGAAACGCCACGTATTTGCAAACTCAAGAGAATCTCTACCAAACATCAAATCGATCAATCAATATATAAGTCATGTACACATCCATCACTCACCCATCCCTCTCTCAACCAAAGTTAACTCTCAAGTCAAGTACACCCATCACTCACCCATCACACCCATCCCTCTCCGTTATAACCTCTCTCTCTCTCTCTCTCTCTCTCTCTCTCTCTCTCTCTCTTCCCTACCATTTTTCCAAACAACCCAAAGGAGAGAAACGTCTAAGCATTCTAAGAGAGAAAGGAGAAGCTAGGTGTGGCCCACTTCCTACCCCCATATCTCTCATCCTAGCCCTTCAATCATCATCATCTTTCATCAAAGGGAAAGCCTAAGAGCTAAGGAGTCCAAGGAGCCTAGGAGGAGCGAAATCGGTGGGTGCTCATAGCGCTAGATCTTGATTTTGATTTAGGGTCCACACAATTTTTAGGGCCCATCTTGATGTAAGCATGTATATAGAGGAGCTCATAGTGGCGGAGCTCCTCCCATCTCCATAATTTCTCTCTCTCTCTCTCACTCTCTCTCTCTCTCTGTAACATCCTGAATTTTCACTGTTTTGAAATTCCAAAATTCCTTTAATTTTTTTAAATTTAGTTAACTTATAATATTACTTATTAACCATTAGCACTCAATGTTAGTTTATATAGGGGTAATACCAGTAAAGAACCGTACCAATCCGATTAATTAGTCGTAGGAAGCCAATGAATTCGCCCGATCACTTGAACATCAGGTGTAATGTAACGTCCCGCCAACCAGAACAGTGTCCTGGGGCGTCCACGTAGGATTTGTCACAAGGCCATTCGTTTAAGCTACTCGTGGTGAGGTATCACAAATAAATTAGACCAAGATTTGCCCAATTAATTAGGCCAGACGGGTCCTGATAGAACCTGGTGCGGGCCTCCAAGCCAGATGGTCGTTTACACCTAGCGAGAGACCGTGCGGGCTGTACCGCGACGCGGGAAGGTTAGAAAAATCTAAAAATTTAAGGAACCATAGAGCTCATTGGACTTGTGGACCATCGTGGACCACGGACCCAGCAGACACCCAGAAGTGAGATCTGGCACTGACTGAATACACCCCACCAATGCTAGGACCGAAATCTGGCGCTTGCAAATGAAACTGAGATACCAGGCTATCCAACCGTCGGATCTCTTCCACATTCACGGTGGAGGTCTAATGAATTTTCCTAAACCTGTCCACCAACTCTGAGACCTGATCGTAGAACGGTGACCGTCGATCGTAAATTAGACCCGTCCGACCAAACTCCAGATCCAACTGTCTCTAAATTTTGCATGGCCCTTCATCGGGCCATGAAGCATCTATCCTAGAAATTTCATAGCCAGAGGGCCACCAGAACCACTCCAATCACCAGAATGGACCCCTTAGGGCCGTTTAAAGATCAGAACCGTTGACTCAAACCCCACAACCGTCCATCCGTTTGTTCCTAAATTTTATATGGCCCCTCATTGGGCCATAAGGCACCTACACACCAAATTTGGTGGCCAAGGGGGTGTTGCGTCCGCCCCAAAGCCAATGAGGAATCCTAAAGGGCCATTGTGGGAATTCATTGAAACTTAAGGCCAGAGGGCCCAAATCTAACCGACCCTTCGCTAACTAATCAAGGCAAGTATGACTAAATTAAAGATCTAACCAGGGCAGAGTCAGATAAGGCCCGGATCTTGAATAATAGACCAAATCAACCCCATTACTCTTTTAGCCTAAAACCAACGGCTTAGAGTAATCATGACTGAATCTCTACTTTCACTAGTTATGAATAGGCCACACTTTGAACATAGTTAATCCAAACCCTAATCATCGCCCACGAGAAATCTCAATACCTAATTCATTCAAAAAATGCCCCGATTTCCCGAACAAGCTCTAGACCGCTCGTTGGTGGGCCATTAGTTCCAAAATTATAGAGTAATGTTCGTCTTACTGGGTTCGACATCCATCGCAGGAGTCGGACTCGGGTAGTGTTCAGAACTGCTCAACTTGAGCCGAAGGATGAGTACATAAGAAGCGCAAATACCCTAAAGAAAGGATCTGGAACTTAAGTGAATTGAGTCATCCACTCTTATGTAAAGTTGAGGATTTTGGACCGTCGGTTTGCGACCAAACTTCACACGTGGAGTAAGGATATTTCCCTGCTCACATCCGTATAGTCGTGGCCCCGATCGACCATCGGTGACCGTTGAACAGATTTCTAATCATATCTGTCGATCGACGCATCCAAATGGCGGGCCGATCATGTTCATACGTAGATCATCATTAGGGCTAACTATCCTACGGTGTATATCAATATGTATACCGTATAGTGGGCCCTAGATCTTGAAAAGACCCTCCCATAGGTCTAGTATAGTAAAAACCCAACACTTGGGGCCATTTCCACCAAATCTGGCATTATAAAAGGGCCTCATTTGGGCACCCTCTCTCCCCATACGATTTTGCCCTAGAGAAGGAAAGAGAGAAGAGAGAAAAAGGAGAAAGGAGGAGAAAGAGAGAGGAAGAAGAGAGTGAAGGAGGGTGTTGTTGATAGTGGGGCCCAAGGGAGCTCAACCTTGCAACTCTCCACCTCTTCTCCAAGAAAACCCTCCACCACAACCACAAGAATCGTCCATTGGTCGTCTAGGTAAACCCCTTACCCCTTTTTCTTGAAATCCATGTATTGAGAAGAGATTGGCATGGATTCTAACATACAAGTGTTTGCTTTAGGGATTCCGGCCGTTCAACCCTAAAAATCCATCTTCCTAGGTCGTCTTTCAAGCCTTCAACAATCCGGAGGTGCGGACTATTGTTCTTAGGTGGCCTAGCACCAATTTTAATACGAGATTAATGATTTTGATTGCTTGGATGTTATATTTGAAAGCCTAGGGAAATCCTAGGAATTGTATGTTGGTTGGAATGGTATGGATTTATATGTTTGGCTCTCTCTCATGATGTCGTTTATGTTTCTTACATGATTTGATGTATGAATGATCATATGCTCATGCCGTGTTGATTTTTATACGTTGTTTGCTTCATATTACGTATGATTTCATTACTCTTGTGTACATGATTTTTCAACATGGAGGAAGTGTTAACTTCCTCACCAACCCACACCACACACATACACTTTATTCATAATGTTAATAGTTTGCTTGTTAGAGAAATTTGAATTGTATTTTGAGCAACATGAGAACATGGTGTTGAATATACTTGATGTTACTTTGGTAGTTGGCATGCTATGAGTCCCTATTCCTATCCTTGGGTTGGTCAGGAATTTGAGAAGTGACGGTAGTCCCATCGGTTGGACTATGCTATGGCTAGACCCGTGCGTTTGGGCGGGTGTGTGCAGGTGGCTGTAGTTCGACTACATGGGTCCTTTGTTCCCGATGTCACTCGCCTCATGCTCCCCCGACTCAGGTGGTCTAGCCTACTGTCTGACCAACCTTGATTGTTAACCCTACTTGTACACACTTGTATGGAACCTGAAACACCCTACAACCGTTGTAGCTCATCAATAACCCACTTGAAATTTGGTCCACAGCCTCGTGAGCCGGGCATGGTGGAATGGGACACTGTGTCCGAGCTGTCGGCCTATGCTGGGGTACCGCGCCTCCCCATAGTGACCGCGAGCGATCCCTTTCTCATGGCACTCCTCATGTGCTTAAAGTCGGGGATGAGGAACCCGACGGGATCACGGACCGCGGGGTCTCGGCCTCACGCATTGGGGGGTCTTGGCCTCGCAACCCGTTTAGGGCATTGATACGTGGGGTGTACCAGATTCCCAAATCTGCTGGATGAATGGACCTAACTAATCACACGGCTAACACGATCATTGCATCGCATTAGTTAGGGTGGCGACTCGGCAGTCGAGGTCGCACTGAGGGAGTGTTGGCATTGGCGACCGTTAGATGGTGTCGCACGAGGGAGCGTTGTGGTGAGGGCATGCATCATGTCATGCTGCATACATGCGCATTAATAAGATTACTTAGACGTATGTGATTGTCTGCTTTTCATTAAGATCATATTATAATTGATGTCTGTGATAACTTAAGACTAATAGCACCCACTGAGTTGATCACTCACTCCCACTCTGGGACGGTGTTTTAAAACACCAACCAGACCCGTTTATAGATGCAGGTGGCTCAGGGGCAGAGGAGCCTGGTGAGGCGAGCTTCGACGAGGAGGACGAGCCATCATACTTCCAGCTAATGGAGGGTTCTCCGCCAGCTTGATCGGCGGGATTGGGTCACTGAGCAGGGGGCTCAGTCCTATTCTTTTGGTCTTGCTATTCTTTTATGATTTTGTTGGGTAGCATCTTATGCAACCCATGTATTCTTTTGGACATGTATACATATATATATATATATATATATATATATATTTGTATTCGATCTATTTCATTTCAGTGAATTTGTATGGTTGTACTTTATGTTCCAGGAGATTCCAGGCCGCGCATTTAGACTTGATCGCATATTAATGAAAATTAGTTATAAGTGACCCCGGGAACTCGGGCGTCGAGTATATGCACGACCCCCGATTTTCAGGGCGTTACACTCTCTTTCTCTCTTTTATGGTGTTGATGATGTGTGTGGCCCACCCGATGTGACCAAAAATCTGGACTGTTCAGATTTTCTGGATGTCCAGTTAGTGTAGCCACCTTGCTGCCCATTTTTGGGCAAGCTCAGATGAAGGAAAACGCAAATGCTGGCCTACCGTGTGGCCCACCCTGATGGACCCCACCATGAAGTATGCATTTTATCCAAATCGTCCGTGAAACCACACCATGTTCGTGTGAGATCCACATCGTCCAGATCCTGGATGGGGGATCCCACCGCTGGTTGACGTCAACAAGTTCCTGGGTCATAAGGTTATGTGATATCCAACCGTCCATCCGTTTAGACGCATGGGGCCCACCCCACACGTGTGACACGTGTGGGCTGGTGGGACCCCACCTTGATGTATCTGTTCTTCATCTACACCGTCCATTGGGACAGTGCTTTGGTGCCAGCTTGATGTATGTATTTTATACATACCGTCCATCTGTTTTGAACGTGGGGCCCACCCCACATGTGTTGAACGTGTGAGGGTGGGACCCACCTTGATATATATTTTGTATCCATATTGTCCATCTGGACAGGTAGGTGAAGGCCACCGTGATGTATTTATTCTATCCCCACCGTCCATCTGTCCAGGATGGTGGGCCTGATCATGGGGTTGTGTTACATCCAAACCGTTCGTCCATTCATCCAGCAGTCGTGTGGGGCCACCCCACACGTGCTGCACCTGTGGGATGGGACCCATCTTGATGTATATGCTCTATATCCACACCGTCCATTTAAACGGTGTGCTGTGGGACGCACCATGTTGTATGTGCTTTGCAGCCACACCGTCCATCTGTTTTCAGCCGTGTGTGGGGCGCACCGTGATGTATGTATTTCTCCACACCTCCATCGCTGGACTGTGTGCTGCGTGGGGCCCACCTTATGAATGTGTTGTATATTCAAGCCGTCTAGCAAGGACGTGGTGCCCACTGTGATTTATTTATTGTATCCGCACCATTCAGTCTACTTGACGATGGGTTGCCCCGTGATGTGTGATTCAGGTTGCCCATCCATTTTTCTTAAGTTATGGGCTGCCCCATTAGGCCCACTTTATGATGCAATGGGGCCCACTTGATGTATATGAGGCCCATTGTTAAGGCCCATGTGATACAACCCACTTGATGTATATGAGGCCCATGTGATGCAGCCCATTGCGATTTATTTGAGGCCCATGGGATGCTGCCCAATGTAATGTATTTGAGGCCCATGGATGAGGCCCAATGTAACGTATTTGAGGCCCATGTGATGTAGTCCATTGTGGTGTATTTAAGGCCCATTTGGCGAGGCCCATTGTGGTGTATTTATGGCCCATGGGTTGTGGCCCATTGTAATGTATTTGAGGCACATGGATTGTGGCCCAGTGCGATGCATGTGGCCCAATGTGATGTATTTAACCCATATGATGAGGCCTATTGTGATGTGTAAGGCCTATATGATGAGGCCCATTATGATGCATTTGAGGGCCAGGCGATGAGGCCCATTTTGATGTATATTAGGCCCGTGTGAGCAGCCCATTGTGATGTATATTAAGCCCGTGTGAGAGGCCCATTGCGATACATATGAGACCCATTATGATATGGATTAAGCCCATTAACATCCTGAATTTTTACTGTTTTGGATTTCCAAAAATCCTTGAATTTATTTTTATTAATTAAGTTATAATATCACTTAATGACCATTTGCACTCAATGTTAGTTTATATAGGGGTGGTACCAGTAAAGAACCGCACAAGTCTTTTTAATCAACCGTAGGAAGCCAACAAATTCGCCGGATCAGTTAAACAACAAGTTTAGCCCCATGATTTACTCACATAGGGCCCAAATCTAACCGACCCATCACTAATAAATCAAGATAATCATAACTAAATTAAATATCCAATCGAAACCGAGTCAGACAAGGCCCGGTAATAGACCAAATGAACCCCGTTACTCTTTTAGCCTAAAACCAACGGCTTAGAGTAATCATGACCAAATCTTGACTTTCACTAGTTATAAATAGACCACACCATGAACATAGTTAATCCAAACCCTAATCATTGCCCACGAGAAATCTCACTACCAAATTCATTCCAGAAAATGCCCCGATTTTTTCAAACAAGCTCTAGACCGCTCGTTAGTGGGCCACTAATTCTAAAATTATAAAGTAATGTCCATCTTACTGGGCTTGACGTCCATCGCAGGAGTCGGACCTGGGTACTACCCAGAACCGCTCAACTAGAGGCAAAGGACGAGTGCATGAGAAGTGCAAATACTCCAAAGAAAGAAGTTGGAACTTAAGTGAATTGGGTCATCCACTCTTATGCAAAGTTGAGAATTTCGAACCGTTGGTTTACGATCAAACTTCACACCTAGAGTGAGGATATTTCCCTGCTCATATCCGTATAGCCGCGACCTCGATCGACAATCGGCGACCGTTGAACAAACTTCTCATCATATATGTCGATCAGCGCATCCAAATGGCGGGACGATCATATCTATACGTAGATCCTCATTAGGGCTAACTATCCTACAGTGTATATTGACTTGTACACCCCATAGTGAGCCCTAGAGGCTAAAAAATCCTTCCATAGAGTTAGTATAGTAAAAACCCAACACTTAGGGCCATTGACACCAAATTTGGCATTATAAAAGGGCCTTATTTGGGGCACTCCTCTCCCCATACCAATTTGCCCTAGGGAAGGAAAGAGAGAAGAGAGAAAAGGGAGAAAGAAGAAAGGAAGAAGAGAGGAAGGGAGAATGAAGGAGAGTGAAGGTGGGCCATAGATCAAAGTGGGGCCCAAGGGAGTCCCATCTTGCAAAACCTTACCTCTCCCTCAAGGAAATCCATCATCCACAACTTGGAGAATCCCTCTCCGCCGATTGGATAGGTAAATCTCTCATATTTTTAGAAACCCCTCATATTGAGGGAGGTTTTGCATGAGAATCTAACATGCAAGTGCAATGTTTTAGGATTCCAGCCAATCGGCACCGGGTTCGGCATTTCTAGGTCATTTTTCTAGACTTCAACAATCCATAGGTGCGGACTATTATCCTTAGGTGGCCTAGCACCAATTATAGTAGGAGTTTAATGATTTTGTTTGCTTGGTATGTAGTAGGGACGAATTTAGAGGAACCTAGGAATGATATGTTGTTGGAATTGTATGGAATGATATGTTTAGTTCTCCTTGATGTTAATCTTGTCTCACATGATCTAATGTATGGATGATTACATACTCGTATTTGTTTGATTTCTTATTCTCACATGTGTTGCTTCATGGTGTGTATGATTCACTACTCTTGTGTATTTGATCCCTTGAGGTATAGGAAGTGTTTAACTTCCTCCCTAATCCACACCACTCACATGCACCTTGTCCATGTTGTTGTAACATGCTTGTTAGGAATAATTGAACCGTATGTTGTGATGTATGTAAACATGATATTAGTATGCTAGTTGGTAATCTTGATGGTTGGTATGCTATGAATTAACATTGGACCCTTGGGTTGGTCGAGAATATGAGAAGAGACGGTAGTCTCATCGGTAGGACTATGTTATGGCTAAACCCAAGGGTTTGGGCGGGTGTGTATGGGCGGCAGTAGTTCGACTACATGGGTCCCTTGTACCCAATGTCGTTCGTCGCATGCTCGCCTGACTCATGTGGTTTGGCCTACTTACTGTCCAACCCTGTTTGTTAACCATGTTTGCTCACTTATGTATGGAATCTGGAACACCCTACAACCGTTGTAGCCCATCGATAACGAATAAAATATTGATCCACAGTTTTGTGAGCCAGGCATGGTAGAATGAGACAGTGTGTCCGAGCTGTCGGCCTACGCTGGGGTGACGCGCCTCCCCGTAGTGACCGCGAGTGATCCCACATTTCAGCACCCCCCATGTGCTTGAAGTCGGGGATGAGAGAAACCCGACGGGATCAAGGATCACGGAGTCTCGGCCTCACACGTTGGGGGGCCTTGGCCTTGCAACCAGTTTAGGGTACTGATACGTAGGGTGTATCAAATTCCCCAACCTGCTGGGTGAATGGAATTAAATAAGAACTTGGCTAACATGATCATTGCATCGCACTAGCTAGGTTGGTGACTCGACAGTCGAGGTCGCTCTGAGAGAGTGTTGATCATACGCGATCGTTAGACGGAGTCGCTCGAGGGAGTGTTGTGGCGAGGGCATGCATCATATCATTTGTTATGCATGCGCATTAATAAGATTAGTTAGGCGTTTATGAATGATTGTTTTTCATTAAATTCTTATTATAACTGATGTCTGTTACAACTTAAGACTAATAACACCCACTAAGTTGATCACTCACTCTCACTCTGAGACGGTGTTTTAAAACACTAACCAGACTCTCTCGTAGTTGCAGGTGACGAAGAGTATGAGGAGCTTGACGGCACGAGCTTAGACGAGAAAGACGAGCTGTCCTACTTTCAGTTGATGGGCGACTCTCCATCGGCTTGACAAGGGGGTTTAGATTGCTGAGTTGTGGTCTCAGCATTATTTTTAGACATATCATTCTTTTTGTGGTTTTGTTGGGCAATGCCTCGTGCAACCCGTTTATATATTTTTAGACCTATATATATATACACACACACACACTTGATCTCCTTCATTTCAGTAGACTTGTGTGGTTGTGCTTCATGTTCTAGAAAATTTCAGGCTGCGCATTTAAACCTGATTAAACGCACAGTAATGAAAATCGGTTATAAGTGACCCCGAGAACTCGGGAGTCGAGTTTATGCACGACCCCCGATTTTCAGGGCATTACACCCATGAGATGCGGCCCATTGTGATGTATAAGGCCCATGTGATGTATATGAGGCCCAAGAGATGCAACCCACTTGATGTATATGGGGCTCATGTAATGCGGCCCATTGTGATATGTGAGGCCCATTATGTTGTATGTGAGGCCGTGGGCCCCACTATATGTTTGGCCCTATAAGGGCCACTCCTTAGGAGTAATGTTGGTTGAATGTCCACATTGATGGGCAATGATGGTTAAATGTCCACATTGTGACCTTCCCTTAGGCCTCATTAGGCCCATCCTTGATATGAGTAGGTCGTCTAGGCCCATCCTTGATATGAGGAGAGTACATCATCATCATATAATATACTTAGTATAGCTCCATGATCCATGACCATGCGTATCATATGTATGCTTGATATGATGAGTAATTGATCATATCACATGCTATTGGGCAGATTATTATGGGATTCCCTGAGCGACGGAGTTGCCCACATGAGCGCACGGTACGCGCAGGTTTGATGCATGACTGGATGGTATGACTCATGCATCTCGCATTCTATGATATGATCACCGTACGCCCTAACGACATCAGGGCTGTGACCTCCATCGGCATGTCATGGATGGCCAGATGGGATACCGAAAATCTTTGGTTCGAGCATCTGAGCACGTTGGATGTCCGTGAGTGAAAGTCTCTAGACCTTCGTAGCCAGGAGATGCTCCAACGTCTAGACCAATTGGATATACATGAGCGCCCTAGTGCCGAATACCAGTAGGTCGCGTCTCTCACTGTGTCGTAGTCGGTTGGAAGGGGGTGTGGTCTTATCCGTCCGAGTGAGGGGGCTGTAAGCTAGGCTGAGTTTGACCAGCTCTCAAATGGGTCCGCTATCGACGAGTTGGGTAGGTATTAGTATACTGCTTGCAGGCAGGTAGTGAGGTCTTTCCACTTACATGACTGTGCGGCTAGGGAAGCGACAATCAGTGTAAAGTGTACTAAAACCCGATGATGATTCCAGAGATGCACAGTACTAATATGTGGACTTACTGAGCAGGAGTTGTGTACTCAGCATTATATTCATTCATTTATTCATACACTATCCACTTGGGTTGGTGGTGCGCAAATAAATCATTATGTATACCTTCGCAATAGCCAGGATTTCGGTTGGGGCGTGCGACCAACCTAAGATCAGGAGTTTACCACATTGAGTCTATCTATCCAAATTTAGGTATGGGACTAGTTTGGATAAAAGTCTCTTATGATGGACCCCATAGCTTGCGATAATACGTACTATCATCGCGACTTCACACCCCAACTTGGTCATCTCATTCGCACCACATATTGCATTACATCCATTACATATGACATTTTGGGTTGCTATGTTTCTGTATATATATGGCCTAGATATGACTAACGGTATTCGTGGACTCGTAGGATTTGCATATTTCATTGCATCCTCAATATCTATTATTTGGCTTACTATGTCTTCGCATTGCATAGCTGACCTATATTGCTTCCTTAGTATATGATATTGGCTTATTATATTTTTATATTGCATAACCTGGATAAGGCTGATGATATTTATGAACTTACCAGCATGTTTCCGCATTGCTCTAATATTGCATACTTGACACTTACCTTGTGCACACACTTACATCACCCTTTAAGCTTTCTATAAGCTTATGCACGATAGATGCGTGCAGGTAGCGTTAAGTCATAGCAGTGTTGAGTTTGGAGCGTGCAGCTGTCTTCTGGAGCTTTGATTTTCAATATATGTATTTTCCTTTCAGCACTGTATTCAACTGATTATATTAGTGGATATATAATGATGATGTTGCCTTTGTGATTTGGGTAAACTTGTAGTTATGCTTATTACGAGATAAATGTACGTTGAAAAATCTTCCTTATAAGATCCCAAGATCGAAAGCTGGTGTATGGGTGCTGAGAGTCGAGAATGGAGTACTGTGGAGGCTGTCGGTACCGAATTCAGTGATCGGGAATTCTGTGAGTCCAGTTTCCGAGTTTGAGATGTGACAGTTACAGTATAATCAATCCTTTATGTTTCTTAGTATGACCAAGTAATTTATTCTTACATTAAGATTAGTGGTAATCCGAAACTATGCTCATACGCTAGATGATTCCATTGCAATACAAGTGGTTCTTCTCTTAAAAATGTGCTTTTGTAGTTACTCGCCGTAGTCGACTGTAAATGTTTTTTTTTTTTTTGTGACATTCGTGTTTAAAAGTCTTTTTGTATGAAAGACAATGTATAACCGATTCTTAATTCTTGGAGGACGAACCCTACATTATGATAATCATCTGATTGTTTTAAATAACATCGTGCAAGCGGTTGAATATGCAACCGGTCTCTTTAGGGCTTGGTCATGTATGTTCAATTCTAACTTATTTACTTGTTTCAACGCCGGGGGTAAAAATTATTCGGTTGAAATCGAGCTTGAGAGTCAGTTTTAGCATGCCTGCAAATATTATACGTGGCCGGCCTCTACACAGTGTTTATATATAATTTCCTCCAAAAATAAGATCAAATGAGCGGTGGTTATAACCATGCGAGAGAGTGGGCGACCTCATTACTCGACCGTTGTGGTATTTTGTGACGTCGAATCTACCCATTAATTGATAAGATCTTTCCTAACTGTTCCTTATTTCCACACGTGTGAATATGATCTTGCAATGGAGAGCTAGTGCACTCAGCAATCAGCATCCCTCGAATTAGCATTTGACAGCACATGCCGGCCGATACGGAAGCACATGCCGGCCGATACGCTTCCGTATCGCCCGATATGTTGGACTTTGGTAATGACTCATGTCAGCACATCACGAGTCTCATTGACGTATGACCGTATGACCATGACCAATCGTTTACTAGCCGTTAGTTTGGTTTTTAACGGGCGAATAATGACAGTGTTTAAACCCATTGCATCGGTGGCGTGTATCAGGTGGAGAATACCGTCCAGATGACTTAGCCAATAAAACAGGTTGGTCAGCTCATCAGGTGGGCCACAGGTGAATGATGAAACCATTGCTTGATTTAATACACGGCTCTTCTGATGATTGGACCGTCCTGATTTATTCCAGCTCGTCTTTGTTGTGGGTCCCACCAATCATGTCTCAGATGGCCCCCTCATGGGCACGAAATGCGTGGGTGACCTGCCGAACAGAGCCCGTCCATCATAAACTCTGTGGACCCACTGGAATTTCCATGTACATCAATTTCTCAACCAAAATATGTGGGCCCACTGTGATGTCTATATGCCATCCAGGCCGTTGATTAGGTGATTCCCACAGATGAAGGGACAACGTATACCCATCAGCCTTATCCAAGATTTGTGCGACCTCATGCCTTCAGTCCCTCTGTTTCTCATCATGTGGCCCACCTGAGCATTGGATCTGCCTCAGTTTTAATGCCACATCCTAACATTAGCCAGGAAAAAATATATATATATATATTTGAAAAGATTAGCACCGTAGGCTCTTCCCTCTTATGCTTTTTTTTATTCCGGTTCCTGAAGACTTTAGTTATTAAAGTAGATTTTTAGGGTATAAAAAGAGAGTCGTGGATGAAAATATCCCTAGTTTTATAGGGTAAAGCATAGGTATATCAATCTTGATGAGGTCTTTCGTATAAATAAAGGTCTAATTTGATAAAATAAGTTTTGTTTTAGTCCAATGAAACAAGGTGAGGTCAAGTCTATGATAAAAAATTACCCAAAAAAATTTATACCAGGTGGATGTCAGACGGACATCACGGTGGGCCCACCCACTTGAAACCAACATGATCCGGTGCCTCCATCATGTGGGACCCACTATGAAGATGCCACAGCCTGAAAGTCATACTTCGTGAGCAGTTCTAGCATTTGGATCGGTGTAGTTGAATCAGGACCGCTGCTGTTGGGTTAATTTTTACCGTCCATTTTTAAGCTCCATATCTGATAGGTAGGATCATCGGATGTCTGTGATAGGCTATTGCGCTCCATGGTGGGGCCCACCTCTTTTCACGCTAAATGGGTGTTAGAAAAGAGGCCAAAAGAGATTCACATTCTATCATCAGCCGCTGTGTTGATTAGAAAATGTTAATCGCCGATCATTAATAAACATACCTCAACGGCTGTTTTGGAGTAATATGGACAGGAATTAGGTGGAGTCGTGATGTGTTGGCCGCTGTGGGGCCCACCTTGTTGTATATGTTTTACATCCACACCGTCCATCCGTTCTAGCATCTCATTTTAGGGCATGATCCTAAAAATGAAGCAGATACGAAGGTCAAATGGACCACACCATAGGAAAAAGTAGTGATTGAATGCCCACCAGTAAAAACTTATTGGGGCCACGAAAGTTTTGGGTCAAGCTGATATTTGTGTTTTCCCTTCATCCAGGTCTGTTTGACCTGATCAACAGATTGGATGGAAAATAAATATTACGATGCACCCCTAGGAAAGCTTTAGTGGTGGATGGAGCATTGCCCGAGATCATGGGATGATCTTAACCATCTGATCATGCCCAGTGGACATATCTACTAATTGGATTGCTAGGATTGTTCAATCGATTGGATTTTTCCGAGGGCCCAGATTGTCATTTGTGCATGCCGCATGTACGGTGGATGACTCACCACCCTCTTGAAAGTATAGCACTCTATGTTTTCATGCAATATGTTTTTTTTTTTTTTTTAGTACAATAGACTCTATGGAAGCGGATTGCAACTCCTACGGAATAAACTCGTTGAGGCCCACCATTGTGTATGTAACTTATTCACGCCGTCCATCTGTTTTTTAACCTGATTTTATGGGAATAGATCAAAACTGAAGAATATTCAAGTCTCAAGTGGGCCACACCTGAGGAAACAGTGGGAATTGAACACCCACCGTTGAAAACTTATTAAGGGCTACAGAAGTTTTGGATCAAGATGATATTTGTGTTTTCCCTTCATCTAAGTTGGGTGTGACCTTATGAACAGGTTGGATGACAGAGAAACATTACTGTGGACCCTTTGAAGGTTTCAACGGTGGATGTCATTATCTCTTCTGTTTCCTGTGATGTGGTCCACTTAAGATTTGGATATGCTTCGATTTTTGTATCATATCATAAAATTATATAGTAAAACGGCTGGACGGCATGGATAAGACAAATACATCACAGTAGGGCCCACAGAGTTCACTTAGTACGTAAGGGGCGTCCCACCAGGATTGTTTCCAGTACATTGTCTATGTATGTATTCTCACATTCGCTGTTACTTTCTGCGCCACTGCTCCATCCCTGGTGGGGCCCACAATTTGGGTGGGCTGGACAGCTGTATGTAAGTGGCAAGTGTGAGAAGGATGTAACTTTCATGTTTTAAATGGTGCAAAACTAATATATGAGTCTAGGGCTAACCAAAGCATTTTTAAGCAGCTAGACTCGTCCATGAAACCGGTTTTCATGTAATGTGACCCGAGCTTTGTGGGGCCCACCATGCTGTATAAGTAATTCCATTTCATTCCATCCATCAGGCGACCAACCACCAACGCGAATTGTGTGTTGAGTAACTCAGCACGCGTGTTGAGTTAACTCTGTGATGGCTCACCCTGATGTATTTGTCTTATCCACACCATTCATCTATTTTTCCAGCTCATTTTAGAGCACAGACCCAAAATTGAAGCATATCTAAAGCTCAAGTGGAGCACAGTACTACAGGACTGTGGGAATTACACACCTACCATTGAAAACTTCTTGAAGGGCCACTGATATTTGTGTTTTTCCTTTATCCATGTCTGTACATGACCTTATAAACAGGTTGGATGACAAATAAATATCACTATGGGCCCTAAAAAAGTTTCAATAACGTATGTTATTATACTTATTGTTCTCTGTTGTATGTTTCACTTGAGCTCTGGATGTACTTTGATTTTGGTCCTCATGATCTAAACTAAGCTGGTAAAATTGGTGGGCCACATGGATAAGACACATACATCATGAGTTTGCTCTGCATGCAATCCATGTCCATAAACCTCTTGAATTGTGTTCAATACGCATCATGGTGGGGCCCACACAGCTTAACCTCGTGGGAAGTTCCCATGAGCTCCACCGCATAAACCTTATATATATCCGGAGAGAGAGAGGCATGCTCACCTATGCACCAACGCACATGTGCACTTTTGCACACGTGTCATAGGTGTCAAATCCAAATAGTTCATAAGATGCGGAATCCCATGAAGCCTCAAGGAGTGAGTTTTCACCGTGTTCTAAGATTCTGCTGGGCCATAGCAAAGAGAAATTCAAATCAAAGGAAGAAACTGTTTGCATTTATCATGGCCCACAAAAGTTTTAGTTCAAAGTAAAAATTAATACCGAGGGTTTCATGAGGTTCTACTTCATGTGGACCGTTTAAATTTTCGAGACTCATCAGATATGATGAGTTCTCAAAAAAGTTCATATGTTGCCAGCGCGAACAGGTTCACGGGTGAGCGTTCCGCTCTATACATATCAGGTTTACAAACCTCAAAATGAGAGTGGATACATACCGAGTAGCTAGCATATCGAGTAAACTTCAATTCAAATCATGTTTACAAACTTCAAATTGAGTTTTCCCATCCCATGTTTTCTGTGGTATTGCCTGCAGAGTTTTGATTTTTGGGCTCACGTCCTAAGATGAGCCGGCATAGCTGATGCCATAGAAACATCACAGTAGGTCCCACAGAGGTTAAGAAATCAGCATCTAAGTTCCACTTAGCTCTCTTACACGTAATAATCTCCCACCTATCTTGATATGAACCCTTCCTTAAGTGGGCCGTGAAAGACAACCTAGTGCGGACTCACCACATGGCTGGCCTGGTTTATGGTCAATGTACTTGCACGGTGGACCCAACTGTTACACCATCCGAGAACTCGCACGTGCCACACTAACACATGTGAGGAGAGTAGGATTTGAGTGGCCATCACACCGTACCGTTTTCTACAGGTGGGCCCCACAATTCAGTTACCAAACCTCTGTTACCCATGCACGCAATCAGCGTCCCTTTTCGAGGTCCAGCGTCCAGCAACTGTCCGCTTCTATTTCTTTTTTCTATTTTCCTGTTAAAAAATGAGGACCGTTGATTTGCAGTCTCGAATGTTCTATGAAGTTCAAAACTATCCATAGATCAAAACCGTTTCTCTGGTGGACCACCATGTTGATATACAATTTACCGAAAATAAAGATTTTTTGGACGGTGCTATGGCTCTAAGCATGGTCACTAAATCAAATTAGAAAACATGCACACAAAGAATGAACGGTCATTGTCATCTTATCCTGGAAGATTCATCTAAAACATTCGATCCACATAGTAAAATACCGATTCAAATCTCTCGATCGCCAGAAATATTTTTCCACGTGTACGGTGAGGATGAAGCTGTACATAACTTCCATGGAACGACATGCATAGTATCATTTTCTCCTTACAAAAAAGACGACGCTCTGATTTGTAGAGAGGCTGGCGGTGTTTTATAGTCAATGTCGTTTGGCTGTTGGGGAGATGATGCCGTCAAGGTAACGGCGTTACTAAAAAGTCAGAGGAAAAAACAAACGGCGTTTACCGTTCGCTTTCTCGGGAAACACGGCAAAACGTTGCATCCGTGCCGTTACCGTTACTTCCCCGAACAGTAGCTTTCCCACTCAGATTGTACTCGCCAATATTTTAAAAATATCGCGATAAATATGAGACATGTTATCGAGATATTTTAAAAATCTCGGATGATTTGCAATATCGCTTTAGTATCGAGATATTAACACGAAAAAGTAAAAAAATAAATTAATAATATGTTATATGTGTGTGTGTATATATTATTTAAAATTTATTTAATAAATTAAATAAATGGTTTTTATATTTTTATTTTAACGAGATTTCCCCTCGATAATACCCGAGAAAAAGCTCAAATTTCAAAATATCGCGAGCGGAGAACGGAATTTGTTACTATGCCCCGCGGCTGCGTCTGTCCGTCGGCACTGTGTCGTTTCATTCCAGCTTCCCTCTCCAGATCTTCAAGCGCCAAACATAAACGCATAATAATTGATAATTTTCTTGTATTTGGAGAATCTGAAACATTCATCAAATTAATAAATTCAAATTCAGTTATATTGTTTAATATTTAATTTCGATCACCAAACAATATAATTTTTGATATTCACCGTCCATTTGATGAACATGTAAAGTGCGTATAATAAGCTATAAAAATTAATATTTTCAAATATTAGTTGTGAAAACTATATGAACGTTCCAGATCACGTATAAGTATGACCAACAGGTATGTGAAGTGCGTGGATCTTTAGCGCTTGAAGATTAGGCGTTTGGAATTATTGTTCCTACTGATTGATTATTTATTCGACGACAGTAAAAAAGAAAGAGTAAAAAACAGTAAGACGACAGACACGATTCCCGCGATTTTGACGATTTCCGAGAATGTCGTTTCCGTACGGTTTACTTTCCTCGGCAAAAGATCGGATTCCGGGATTTGCCGTCCTAAGTCGAGTCGACTCGGGAGATTTACGTCTGACTCGACGAGCCATCGCTATCTCCCTACACGGGTCTCATTCAAATGTCCTTATTACATCCGCTTTGTCTATCCATTTCCTCAGTTCGTCTCAGGACCTCAGACAAAAACATCAGATAGATTCAAAATTCAAGTGGGTCACACCATAAAAAGAAAATAGATTGAACGCCATCGTAAATGTCAGGAGTTTTGGATTAGACTGGTATTTGTATTTTCCCTTCATCCTGAAGGAAATAGCATTATGAATGGATTACATGGCATATAAATGCCACGGTGGGCCTTAAGAAGGTTCCAATGGTGGAAGTTTCATCCCCACTACTTCCTGCTGTGTTCTTATGATACATTGAAATTGATGTTTGTATGGATGTCACAAGAACGTACCAGTGGACCCCACAGGGCTGCTTGTACCTAGATAGAGTTTTAGTATGTTTTTGTTATTTTTTTTGAACATTTTGGGCTTTTCTCAAGAATCTACCACATTGCGCTTGTTCTTGAATAGAGTTGGGCGGATTTAGTGGTACCATCGGACATCAATGTAGACAAGTTGAGGCTGAGTAGCTTTGAGTGTGTAGAGCTATGGTTTTTTTTTATCAAATCGGTCAGTCCTAACTATATTGGGCTCATCCGATCTTAAAACCATTCTTGTAAGGGACTTAAATGCTAGCCATTTAACAATACTAGCCATAAAAAAATGGCATTTTTTAAAACTTAAGTATGGAATGTTGATTCTTTTTAAAATTTTTATTTCTATTGACACATGGAAAGATGTGAGGAGTACGATTGTAAAGTATACAAAACGTTGAATTCAAAAGGTTACCTTTGAATTCACAAAATAAAAAGAAAATTTTGAAATTTTATTAATCAATAATGCTCAGGCTTATAACTACATCACTTATAAAGGAAAGCAAAAACTCTACTAAGGAATCATAATTCAATTAAACTAGAACTTACCTGAACTACTAATATTTACTAAAAATAAAAAGTCATAATTTAATCATGCCAAATGATTTCTAGCAAGATTAGAAGTAATTCATAAAAAAATTACATATACTAAAAACTCCAAAACAAACAAGATATGCCCACGATAAAACTTAACAAAAATAGTAAGTTTTTTCTAAAATTATGATTTTGAATTGGAATGAAATGTTTTCCCGCGATATGAAATGAATTTTTCGATCTAAATGTGCTTAGGGAATAACTCCCTCATTCTAGGTCAAATTAGGGTGATCTATTATTTGTTGAAAAGATAATTTGATACACTTTCAAATAGAATTTGAATCATCTCATTTGAATACTTTTTTTTTTTTTAAACACACCCCCACACATTCACACCTTAGTGGGATTTCACCACCTATGGGTACTCGAACCCTTGACCAGTTGTTGAAACTCTTGAGAGTCTACCACTGGAGCAAGAGTAAGGACCCTCATTTGAATACTATTTGCTTGTTCAAAAGTAAGCCCAAATTTTATGATGTTGTTAGATCGTGTTCACACTCGTTTCCAGCATCGAGCGGCCCATAAAAAACTATCGTAACTCTTTCTTTTTTGTTTTCTCTTTTCTTTGGCTCTATCTAATTATTGGTAAAAGATTTATCTATGCAAAAGAATTAAAAAAAGAAGGGAGACTCATTTTCTAAGGTGAGTGGATTAGATGTGGCCCCAACTTCACCTAATGCGATGTGCCTATTATCATGGGGCCCGCTTTAATGTAGTTATTTTATATCCACGTCATGCATTCGTTTTGCCATATCATTTTAGGCTACATGCTTAATAGTGAAGCAGATCCTAATCTTATGTGGACCATACTATAAGAAACAGCGGTGATTGAACATCCCACACTTAAAACTTCTTATAGCCCACCATAATTTTTCTGTAATGTTTATTTTTCATCCAACTTGTTTATAAGTTCACATGAACCTTAATGAAGTGATCAAAACAAAAATATCAACTTCATCTAAAACTTTTGTACACCATTATAAATTGTTAATGGTTTATCTCCACCATTTGCTATGGCATGGTTCACCTAAGGCTTGGATTTGCTTCTTTTTTAGGCTCATGCCCTAGAATAATATAAAAAGATTGATGGACAATGTGGATATAGAATCCATGCATGGAGGAGGCCCCACAATAAGGGCATGACCGTCTTGGGTGAGGCAGGGTCACACTAAATACTTACTTTTTTTAAGATGCATAAAAAATTGAAAAACAAAAATAAAAAACTAAATAAATATGTATAGATAGAAGAGTTCGTTAGAAATTGATGACAAAAAACTATACCATTATACAAATTTTCGAAAAATGGAGTCACTGCATAGCCATATAAAAAGATAATGTTTTGAAAAGCAATGCTATTTAAGCACTCTTAAGATTCGGTGGGTATACATTAGCTAAAAACCCTATAAACAATGCCATTATTACAATAAAATGTAACTAGTATTATTGAACAAGTAAAACAATTATAATCATTATCCATTTCCTTTATTAATTAGTGAAGCAAACAAATCCTAATATAATCGTACCAATCCCATCAGACCCGGTGAATGTGGATTATTGAGCAGTCACCAAATCGCTAAGATCATCTAACATGAATCCAACAATGAAATAGCATTTCTTTGGACTCAAAATTGTTTGTTACTCTGGTCTAAAGTGATCCTTGATACACGAGCTAAGAAATTGTATACGTGGCATACAAGCAAATCAAATTAAAACAGTCCAACTTGCAACCCCCAACCTATATGGATCATGAACCCAAACGCAGACCAAATTGATTGGCAAATTAGCTGATTGGTGGACATCTGTCGGACTGTTGTAATGAAAAGGGTCCAAGAATCAGAGGTTAGGCTGTTTCAACACGTATACAATTTCTAAGTACTTGAATATCAACCATCCTAGTCTGCCAGAGTATAAAATAATTTAAGGAGAGAAGAAAAACAAAGAAATTGGGTGTCAGTAGATAAAAAAGGGAGGGTAAAAATATCAACTCCCTGATGGTAACTAGTAAAAAGGGTAGGGTGATATAGTAATTTTGTGCCGATTTTTTGAGCTGGCCACGATCCAAGTCCTTCTCTTTTGGCGATTTTTTAACTGTTGTGGTTGACCTTTACGATTTCCAAAACCATACACGTGCGAAGTGTGTTGCAAGCGCGCGAAATTCAAAAGGTTCTCTGTTGGGAAATTGGCGGGAATAATTTCTTTATACAGGAGGATAGTTGTTCTATACAGTTACCTTCCCTGCTTACACGTGTAAATCGTTTCTGTGATCCAGACCGTCGTTCTGGTGGGCCATAGAGCGGATGGACCATACCAAAAATGAAGATGATCGTAGTCTGTGTGGTACTAGCCTTTTAGTGGTCTGTAAAAGCAACGGCAGAGATGCAGTCCATCTTTAACCGTCAAGACTCACCACTACTAGATACTCAATAGTTATTTTCTCAATCGATGATATTTTTCTCCTATATCCCATCCACATGGTGGTCTACTAGATCAACGGTTAGGATCACCATAGATGTTTGGCAGTTGTACAGTGTATAGCAAATGCATACAAATATGTGCACCGAACCTGCATTCTCCACAATTTTCTATTTTGGATATCTCCATCGCAATGTATCTCTTTATCCACGCCGTCCGTGCGTTTTATCATATCATTTTGAAGTATTAACCTAATAATGAGGTAGATCCAACGCTAAAGACGGTCACGCCGGAAACGGATTGGCTACTCCCCCTGACACTAGCCAATGGCTGGTGTTCGGTGCTCTGTGGGGCCCACCATGATGTATGTGTTTCATCCATGCCGTCCATATGTTTTTACAGATCATTTTAAGGTATGAGACCCAAAATGAGATACATCCCAATCTCAGTTGAACCACATTACAGGAAACAGTGTTTAATGAGCATCGACCATTAAAAACATTTTGGGGCCATAAAAGTTTTGGATCAAGCTGATTTTTGTTTTCTTTCTTCATCTGGGCCTTTATGACCTAATCAACAGATTGGATGTCAAATAAACAGTACAGTGGGCCTTAGGAGGATATTAATGGTGGATATCCAATCACTATTGTTTTCATGTGGTGTGGTCCACCTGAGGTTTATATATCTCTCATTTTTGAGATTCAGCCTAAAATGATCTTTAAAAATGGATGAACAGAATGGATGAAACACATACATCATGGTGGGGCCCACAGATCACCGACCATCAGCCCCGGGGCTGGTAACGGATTGGCTACTCCCCTGACACCAGCCAATGGCTGATGGTCCGTGCTCTGTGGGCCCCACCATGATGTATTTGTTTCATCCATGCCGTCCATTTATTTTTAAAGATCATTTTAAGATATGAGACCAGAGACGAGGTATTTCTAAATCTCAAGTGGACCACATTACTGGAAACATTTTTGAATGAGTATCGACCATTAAAAACATTTTAGGGGCCATGAAAGTTTTGGATCAAGCCTTTTTTGTTTTTTCCCTTCATCTGGGCCTGTATGACCTAATCAACGGATTGGATGTCAAATAAACAGTACAGTAGGCGTTAGGAGGATTTTAATGGTGGATATCCAATAACTTTTGTTTTCATCTGGTGTGATCCATATGAGATTTATATCTCTCTCATTTTTGGCATCAAACACTAAAATGATCTTTAAAAATGTATGAACGGAATGGATGAAACACATACATCATGGTGGGGCCCATTTAATGGACAGCCCAGATCTTCAACTAAATTGGGTGGCTGGGTCGGGCTCCATCTAGACCAGTCTCAGGCTCTGTATAAGAGCCCGTTGGCCAGGCCAGCTACAAGGGCATTTTTGTCATATATCATGAATGGTGGGGCAAACTTAATGAACAGCCCAGATCTTGCATAGTCTCGTGCTCGGCCGTGTATAATTACTATGGTCCGGGCTCAGGTCAGCCCGAGCGAGCTCAAGCCCAGGTTTTACTTTGTGGGCCGGATGTAAATCTCGGCTCCCGGCCCAGCCCAGCTTTGTCAATGAACAGCCCAGTACTTAACCAAAGGAAATTTAGGATTCTGGACTAAGGTTGCACCGTTCATTTCTTAAAATTGGGTCCATGATCTAGAAATCCAGACCGTTGATTTTATTGTGTCTATCTTGGATGGACCATAGGGGAAATTTTTTTATTTAATAGAGTAACCCAGACCTTTCTATTTGCGGTAAACAAATCAACGGTCATGATGAAGATCCAACAACTGTCCATTTTCTACTAAAGAAGGCTGAAGCTTGGTGGGTTCATCCATGACGAGATGGAACAGACCAATGGTCTGGATTTCCGTACCATGGCCCACATCTTTTCATAATCTACACAGGTTTTTAAGTTATGATAAGTGGGACACATGGTTCAATAATCCAGACCATTGGTCTGATTATTCCCAAACTAAGATGAAGAATGTCCCAAAAATGTACCAGATTGGAAGATTAAAGCGACCAATATTTTGTACTGTTTTCAATTGAATGTGGACAGTTATCTTATTGATCACTACCTGCATCCCATCAATTGAAGGGTTAAGATTGTCCCATTAAACAGAATTTTGAAACATAGTTCATCCATTTGGACTGGGCGTGTTTGACCCTGGCCTGGCCCATTGAGGTCATGGTTTTAAGACTCCGGTAACTCTCATGCAACTCGCTCGAGTCGACTCGGACCTGGTCGGACCAGATCTGGTTCAATGCCCGAGTCATCAACAAGTCACCTTCAACTCGGCGATTCGGGTCAATTAACCCCTGACTTGGGTGCGTTGCGACTCGACCGAGTCGATCACGAGTGGCTGAGTCAACTAACCATGATCGACGGTCCTAGTTGAATCGAATGCTACGACAGAAGTGGGCCTGATTAGCCCTTGCGGATCAATGTCCAAGAATCTTTGGACTAGATTTTTACTAGTTTGGGCCTATGTTTCTATATGCATAAAGACCTTACATGATGGCCCACCCAAGCTGGACTCGCTTTAATAATACTTGAAACGAATACTTGGATGGTCCCAATCCTATACACCTCCAGTTATAGCTGTCAAGGGACCAGACTAACCCTTAGGGCTTGGGCCTGACCCGCTTCATGTGGCCCAATTAATGGGCCTAGGCCTATGGTGGTGTCTGTATGACATCTAGAGCTGTACATGAGCTGAATCAAGTCGAGCTTGGCCCAGCTCAGCTCGGCTCGACCAACAGGCTACCCCAATTCGAACTCGGCTTGGCTCGGTCTTCGAGCCTGACTGGCTAGCTCGGCTGGGCTTGGTCAGCAGCTTGGCCAACTTGAGTCTAGTTCGAGCTCAATTTTTCGAGCCAAGTTCGATTTTGAGCCAACGAGCTGAGTTCAAGTTTAAGTTTTAGAATATATATATATATATACACACACACACACACACAAAACATTTATTTTAAGCGAAATCGATCCAAGTCGAATCGATTAAACGAGGTCAAGTTTGAGTCAAGTTCTGAGCCAAGTTGAGTCGAATTTGGTCTAGCTCGGACTCAACTCGAAATTTTTTCAAGCTAAAAAAATCAACTCAACTTGGCTTAAACTCAATTTCGAGCTGAGTTGAATCAAGCTTTTTCGAGTCTAGTCGAGCAAGTTGACCGAGCTAACTCTGTTCATGTACAGCTCAACTTGCTTTTTGGGACACCCTAGAAATCATGTGGATCCTATCTGGTGGGGCACAGCGTAGAAAACCATGGACAACCACTGAAAAATCTCCATATTCACATGAAGTGCATCTAATGGTTGGGTCCACTTTCTTTTTGGAGTGCCTTATTTTTATGGTGGGACAATCTCTGGACAGGCTAGTTGTCATACAAACACCATGGTGGGCCCACACACGAACTTCCACATACAACTAGTTATATATGAGCATTTCTCAAAATTAGAAATGGAAAATGTCCCTCATGCCGCTAGTTGTAGGCAATAAGACATGCAACTAGCCATGTAGCTAACATCAAGTTACAATTTTGGAAACGTTTAAATAAAAACTTTCCAACTCTTGACAAAGAATAGAGCCTAATTAACAACAACGGTCTCTATATCAACCTCTTCATCCGTGTTAACGACAACGGTCCATATGTCAGCCTTTTCATCCATGTCAATGTCACTCAACACCTTGGAATTTCATATACTTCATAGCAGTATTTAATATGAGAATTGCAACCATCCCACCCATGGCCTTGAAAAAGAATGGTTAAAGGAAAAATATATATTTAATATATTTAATGAAATGTGTCATAGATGTAATAGACAATTGAAGTTGATTGATTGGACTGTCCAAGTAAATTGATGAAACTAAGAGCCGGATAGCTTATTACTCATTTAGGGTTAGTTAGGTTAGGTGTAAATGCATTTAAGTAGTGGTAATTAAGTAACGGTGACTTTAGTATTCAAAAAATATAAAGATATTGACAAGTGTGAATTTTGAAAAGAGACTTTCATAAACTTTATGGACTCCACCATGATGTATGTATTTTATCTATGACGTTTATTTGTTTTGTCAAATCATTTTAGGGCAAAAGCTAAAAAATGAGGCAAGCTCCGACTTCTATAGCCCCCAAAAAGTTTTATGTAGTAGGCATCCAATCCCCATCGTTTTATGTGATGTGGTCCACTTCGACTTTGGATTTGCCTCATATTTTAGCTCATAACCTAAATTGATCTGAAAAGATAAATAGACGGCATGGATATATCACATACATTACGAAGGGATCCACTTGTTATGAGGTTGAGTTTCATTGAATTTGAAAGGTGAAAATTCTACTTTAAACCAAACATCAAGCATAATTATTTATTTATCACTATTTACGTCCATTTATAGCTAACCAAACAAGCATATTTTATTTTGAAAATGACCTTAGGTAATTGGGTGAGTGGATATACGACTACTTAGAAATTGGGTAGTTAAATAATTGGGCAAACATTTTCTGGCAGGGATATGTTGCATTTGGGTAAATGGATATCCATGAACGTCCCCAAGGGAGTTTGGGACCAAGAGACTTGGGGGATTTTGAGGGTATTTTTTAATCGCTTGACAAGTAGACCAGAGAGTATTACCAACCCAAGTGACTTCAAATCCTCACATTGGTTGAGTTTTGCAACCTCTTCTATTTGCTTGAATTAGCAATTCTCCCTTTTGTTTGAATCATTTTCCAAAGCTAGAGAGCTGCATGTGTAACATATGTATCACTAAGCTACTAATCTAGTGTACTTGTGACCTATTAATAGTATCCTAAAATAATTATATTATCAACTGAATTAATAAAATTGCATCAATAAAATGATTTGAGTAATCCAAACATTGAACATACAAATCAATGAGTATAAAAAATTAGTCAATTAGGTTGTGATCCTATGCTTGTGGTCCATCTCAGCATTTGAAATTTCATCATTTTTTATTGAAGTATATATTTCAAGGGCCTTATTATAATCATTGTCAAACATTATATATTTATACAAATTAAGGATATTAAAGTTGACTTAGTGAGTAATTTCAAACTTTTGTAAATATACTATATAATTTAAGTGTATAATTATTTTTGGATTACATGGATTCTAAATATAGGTGCTCAACACAACCAGAGATTTCTAAATCCAAGGTATTTCAAAACCATGGAAATTCCACTATTTGCATTTGCAGGGCAAAAATGTCCAAAGCCTAGTTGCATCTTATATTATAGATATAGATCACTATTAAAATAATCTAAATGGACCCGGTTAGACATTATTTTAACCGGGTCCAAAATGCTGGACCCGTATCCATTAGACCGGGTCCGGTCCAGAGGAATACCCGCGGGCCAGTACCTGATTTTCTCGCTGCTAGATGAGGCCCGGCCCATTAAGTCCATTAAGCCTCTAGGCATGGAAGGCCGCCTCTTATAAGCTAGTGGGAGAGCATCAGAGAAGCGGTAGACAGAGAAGAAGAAAGCAATGGCTTCCAACGACCCTGCAACTGAAACCATCCTCTCAAAGAGAAACAAAGCTATCATTTCTGCTCTCTCCAAGCGCCTCTCTTTCGATCCTGTAAGCACCAAAAACCCCTCCCAAAACCTCTCTATCCTCTCAATCCACTGATTCCTCTCATCCATTCAAGCAGTTGGGTAATCTCTTTTTCATCTGTTATTGCCACACATCATCGATTTCGGGAATTTCCGATTGCTGGGTCCTCACTCCCATGGTCTGAAATCTGTGTATTTGATATTTATATTGAATTTCTTGAATTGGGTATTTTGATTTTTTGATTTTTTTTGAGAGAATTATTTGTTGGACTGGTTGTAGATAGAGATATTTGTGAAATGTCATGATGGTTATATCAGGTAATCAATATCTACGCCCATCCCGATTCACCAATTTTTCATTTTTGGGTATTGAATGGTACAAGAGTGTACTGTTTATATACCCAAAATGGAAAATGGGTGTTGGTCGCAGCTCCCTTATGCTATTGGTTGTAGGCCGAGATAGAGATTACAAATGTGTAAGGAGTCATTTGGATGCCTGTAAGTTTTTAGTTGTAAGGGACTTTCACCTGAAAGTGACTTTCAGTTGTAAGTCACTTATAGGGAAGTGACTTCTCACGCCAGCCCCACGAAGTTTCTTGGCAGTTTTGCCTGTGATTTACAGGTGAAATTCTTCCCCCAAACACCACTTTTAAGTTACTTACCTGTAAGTCATTTCCCAGTTACGTAACTTATAGGCATCCAAACGGCCAAGTGACTTTCACTTAAAAGTGTATATGCTGCCTGTTTGGATATAAGCTGTAAGTCACTTATGTTTATTGCGTTTGGATAAGTTGTTAGTCAGTTATAGGTAAGTAGCTGTCTATTCACAACACTTTCGGGTGAAAGTCACTTACATGCTGCATATTTAGATGCAAGCTATAAGTCACATTTTTTGTGCTTGGATAAGCTATTAGTTAGTTATAGGTAACTAGCTGTGAATTCACAACAAGTAGAGGTTGGAGTAGGGAATTGTTTCAAAATGTTATAATCACGTAAAAAAGTTTGGTAGAAAATATGCCATTTTATTAAACCAATCTAGATGAATATTTGATCTGATTCGTAGGCTAAGGCAATTATCAAGTGTGCTATGAAAGTGGGCCCATGGATTAAAAAATACCTGTAATGTGTAGTAATAATTTAATAAATTGTGAAAACTGTTATCGCCAAGTCACATCCCAAATCAGATTGGCTGAACCATCTCAACTCTAATTTGTGAACACTTTTTTGTTGAAATAGGACTAATAGATATTTTTCGCTTTATCCATCCAATAAATGCCCATCAATATGATAGTCAGATAACCAAATAGGCGTAATTTTCTGTTCATGGTACATCTAAACTGGGACCCATAATTGGAAATTTGAATTACTTGTTTGTCAATTGCCACATGCAATTTCTAAGTAACTTCTAAATGCTCATAAATATCGCTTTCCTCAGCCACTGTATGATTGATACATATTGATTTCAGGGGTGACCGGTACTGTAGACCAAAACTGATTTTTAACACTTGCTATATTGAGGCATTGTTTCATTTTGTGTGATCACCATTCTTTGGGCTCCATCGTGAAAGTGCCATGGTCGAACAAGTTCAACAATTAAATAGTCCTAAAGGGCCAATCAGTACTCGAGAAACCAAATAGCTAAAGACAATTTAGAAAAAAGAAAAAGAAAAAGAGCAACGGTCCACATTCAATCAGTCAAAATCCATTGATCAAAATGGAACCATAGTCCAAATTTTTGCACCCATCTCTTGTACCCCACAATGAATGAACCACAATCAACTTTGGCTAATCAAATGGTAGTAACCGCCCAAAAACATAAACAACTAAAACAAATTACACTAATCATATTACACAATGCATTTCACTGGGAAAGAGAGAGATCATGAATGGTTCAAATCATCATTTAGGATTTGGCGAGGCTGTGACCATGGGGCCCACCTTGACGTATGTTTTGTATATCCACGTCGTCCCCCAGCTTTGCCAGCTAGTTTTAAGGAATGGGTCAAAAAATGAAGAAGATCTAAATCTCAGGTGGGCCACCATAGGAAACAATGGTGATTGAATGCCCATCGATAAAAACTTCTTGTGGGCCACAAAAGTTTTGGATCAAATTGATATTTGTGTTTTCCCTTCATCCAGGTCTTTGTGACCTTATCAACAGGTTGGATGGCAAATAAACATTACGGTGGGCCTGAGGAAGTTTTTAATGGGCAGAATTCAATCATCACCGTTTCCCGTGGTGTGGTCCAATTGAGATTTAGATATTCTTCATTTCTGGGCCCATGCGCTAAAATGAGCTAGCAAAACTGATGGATGGCGCGGATATACAAAACATACATCAATGTGGGCTCCAACATATGGCCTCATTGAAGATTTAGGCATCTCGATTGTGGCTTGATCAAATGCACAAGAGGAAAAAAAAAACACATTATCCTTCCACTCAATGCCGATTGCAGAAGCGGGGGGGGTGGGGAGAGAGAGAGAGAGCCACATGAAGTTTTCTAGCAGTTTTGCTTGCATGTAGATCATTGAAAGCTTTTGAAATTTAGGCCACGTTTGGATGCGCTATTGAATTGAATTACGATTATTGGTTCGATTAAAGTGGAGTTGACTGTAATTGTGATAACCTTTTATGGTATTCATATTGAGGGAGTAGGCTGTAGATTGCAAGTAGATTGGATTGCAATTTGAGGGCTACTTCCTCGTTATGAATACTCAGGAAGTTAACCACAATTTTGGTAATTCCTTGAAGTTATCATCATAGGTTTGTGGCATGAGCCTCTAAATAGTAACTAGTAAGAGGTCTCGTGTTTTCAGCTGGATTCTGAGTGACTGCTGAATCATTTGTAGTGGTTCAGGGGCTTGTCAGATTCTACATATCTATATCACCATAATGATTTTATCTTCTTCTTCTTTTTAAAAAGAAAATTATCCAATAAAATTTTCAATAGAAAGAAAAAAAAAATTTGTGAATAATTCATGAATTAATTCAATAATTCTAGAGAATAAAAATCAGAAAAATTTATGAGAAAAGGATCCTTTTTTGTGGTCACCTATCTCTCTCATACTATAAAAATAAAGTTGTGTTTTTTTAGGGCTTTATGCCTAATACTTGCATTGAACACCACTCATCCACCTCACGACAGGAAGAAATAAAAAAGAAGAAGATATGAAAAAGAGAGAATCTTTTAATTTTCTGGATTTTAACCAAAATTATTCCCCTCTTCATTTCCAGAATCAGGAGTACATTCCTTTCCTGCTTCCAAATCTGGACATGGCAAGCAATTTCTGGACAGTATTTGTCCAATTACCATCTACTGTCTGAAACTTGGAGACGATTTCTACTTCCATTTAAGGCTGCCTCTACTAGTAATCTAGTTTTTATGGTAGTGCAGTGATCAGTTATGTCTAGGGTAGCAACTCGGCCTGGTTGGGTTGGGTTGAGGTCCAACCCGAGCTCAACCCGACCCCAAGAGGACTTTACTTGCAAGTTGCAACTTGACCCAAGTCGAATTCCAACCCAATGGATCCAACCCAAACCCAAGTAACCAACTGAAGTCCTTTATACTTGACAAAGCCCGACCCAAACACATGTGATTATTCCCAACTGACCTAAAGCAACCTGAATTTGCTCAACCCGGACCAATCCGAATTCGAATCAGGTTAGCGTTTTCCAACCTAAGGGCCTTGAAAACCGACCCAACCAAATCAGAACTTGGGTTGGTTTAGCCGGGTTTTGGTTGATTTGAACCAAGTTGCAGCCCTAGTTATGCGTGTCTGGTTACTAAATTGTGCAAATGAACTTTGTGCAGAAAAGCTTGTCAAGTGAAACTGTCAACGGGCACGACATCAAGAGCTTGTTCTCGAACATTCTGCAGCTGTTGGGAGATGGTGCCCATCTAAAAAACAAGGATGAGGTAATCTTTAGTTGTATCAATATGAGAAACATGAAGGATATTTGTGCGAGATGGATTTAGGATTTTTGTGGCACACGCGTGAGATGGGCTGTTCATTAGGTGGGCTTCGCCATGAACATGCCCTGAGCTAAAAAAGTATGATGGTATGCTCACCAGAGGGATCATGCATACATTTTGATCGTAGACCATTCGCCATTTTATTTATACTGTTGTTCTTTGGATGAGTGGACTGACCTGGTTTTTGAGCCACGATAGCTACACCCTGTGGTCCGCGTGGGGAAAAGCCCGGACCTTGCACACATGGCCATTTTATTTTGAAATTTCTGATGTCTCAAGCTTTAATGATATTTTACCACCTGAACAATTTTGATTTTGGCTATAGGTGATGAAATGGGTAGAATTTGCAAATGGTTTTCCTGCTGAAGCCAAAGATTGCCACACTATACTTAAAGGATTTAATGAAGGTTTGACCCCAAAATCAGTTCTTTTGGCTGATGGGCTCAAGCCCTCTGAGGCAGATATTATTGTGTTCGCAGCACTTCATTCTTTTGTGGTATGTGATGCAATCCTTTTATATCAATTCATTGTCATAACCCGTACAAAAATTTTTCATTTTATTATTGTTCTTTGTAAGTTCCTTGCAATATGTGGCTTTCCTCACTTCATCTTCTCAGTCTGAAAGCTTGTGCTCTATAATAAATTAGAGAGTACAACTGTACAAGTTTCATGTAAATCTTAGCTTCAAAGAGATTTTTTTTTATTTTTTTTGAACAGTTTTAATATAAAAGGGCAAGGGGAAGGCCCAAGGGACGTGGGTGGAGCTAGTAAGAAAAGACTTGATGACCTATGCTCTAATTGAAGTTATGGCCCTAGATAAAAGGGGAATGGCAAAACATGATTCAAGTAGCATAGCCCAGTTAATTGGGATAATGATGATGATGATTATGATTTTTGACTAAAAAAATATGTTTTCAATCTATGCCTCATGTAGGGTTTAGCATCAATCCAACTTGACATCATGCATCACACTTTGTATGAGCCATCAAGCCATGCTTGTATTGAGCAGCATGTCCAATAGGTTTTGAGAAATCACACAAAGAAGCATAGAGAGTCTCTCACTCTATGCAGAAAAAAGTTTTTCAATTATTCATTAAGCCATTCGTAAGAGTCCTTTACATGTATATATACTTTCTCCAAAGCAAAAGAAAACCTAATCTAAAGCATGATCACGTAAAATTTTGATCCTAGCCATGTATTTTAATAAAATATTAATAACTAAAAGCTGACACCAAGTACCAATAGCAAAGAGTCAGGTTATTTCTATGGTAGTTAATAGAGCTGCAAAAAGGATTATCTTTTGCTTCTTGATCTCTAAGAGCATGTTTGGATACATGTAATCCGAGATAGAGGAAAGGAAAAAACAATAATTATCTAATGATGAGTTCCATAATCACTATTGAGACATAAATTCCCATTTTAGAGTCTTATTTGGATAACTAGTGGAAATCTCATATTACTTTCACAAATGCCACGTAGTTTCTTGTGCCAAGAATTCAAATTATGAAAATCTGTAATGATTGCTTTGCAAATTCATCCTTTTCTTTGCTATCCAAACAAGATAAATCGTCACATCAAAGAAAAACCCTTTTTCCTTTTCCATTGTTTGGCATGACATCCATGGCATACAAACATGGAGGAAATCAGAGAGGTTCCCTTGGACAATCTTTGAAGTAGGGGTGAATGGGGATCTATGGAGCCTGATCATAAGAGATGTACTATTCATCCAGCCAACATCATCAGGTCGCAGGGAAGCAACGCCCCCTTGCTTGGGGGTCCGAGGGCATAACACCCAACCTGGATGGCAATTCCGTAATTTCACATAGAGTTTTATGTAAGCCTTTGTTCGTTTGGGGTAATATATATTCTGTCGTGAGAGAGAGAAAGATAGAGTTGTTATCATATTGAGAGTTGCTTCTTTGTTTTTTTGCCTTTGAGCATAGTGGATCTTTGTGATTTTGTGTACGTACCAAAAGGGAAACACGTAAATCTTTGTGTTGTGGTTTGCATCTTTTTTTCTTTTTTTTTTTCTTTTAATCGATATTGCCGTGTGTGTGGTCAAGAAGGGATCTCTTCTCCCAATATTGTGGATTGGTGTAGTAGGCATGTTATCCATAGAGAGTGGTCTCTTCCTCCTTTTGGGAATGTGGTACGCTCAATTTTGATGGCAGCTCCATGGGTAACCCATGCTTGTCTGGAACTAGGGGTGGCATTAGAGATGACCAGGGTAGATGTCTATTCGCTTTGGCAAGGGAATCCAGCTAACGTCGTTAGATGGGTGGCTTCTTCCAATGGTGTTCCTTGGCATTTTTCATGCTGGATCAATGACATTATAGAGAAGGGGACTATCTCAGTCACCTTTTTCGCATGTCGTTAGCGATGCTAATGATCTGGCTGATGATTTGGCTAAAAAGGTCTCTTGCCTTCAAAGTCTCTTGTTCAGAGACTCCCTTCCCATATTTTCTTTTTCTTTCTTTTCTAAAAAAAGGTTTACTCTTCAAAAACGATGATCATCAGTAGATGAAATACCAGCAAACTCTTCACAACCATGTTACCATCTCATGAATGAACCATAACACATTCAATTGATGCCAAAACTGCGTGATGCTATGCTTGTACGAGAGAGAGCCCAGTAGGTTTTCAGATGTGATCAGCCATTGTTCGATAACTGAAAAGTGTCCAGCAAAATAAGTGACGAAAATGCAAACGCATCAATTGAAAATAAAAAGTATTCGGGGCCCACCAGATGGACTCAGCTATTGTTCTATATTATCATGGCCCAGTTTAGGATGCATCAACGCTACAATTGAATTTAGTATGCACACAAACGCCGCTTGTATGACTGGGAAGGTGGATTACATGTGCATGTTATACCGTCTTCCGAGCTGTTTGTTTTCTCGGTTTATGTCATGTTTTATTTACGTGCACATGGAGACAATGTGATACTGACATTGTCTCCATGTTGCTGCAAATGATCTAGAAAATTAGCCCATTTAGCTTTATCAACGTAATCGTTGTATTTTCTAACTATTGTGATGGGTTTGTGCTTCATGGTCAGAGTTGTCTTTCGAAATCGGACATGCAAAAGCTCCCGAATGTGGTGAGGTGGATGGACTACATTCAGGTAAAATGATGGGCCCTTGCATCTTTTCATATTCCTGGTTGAGTATCGTTTAATTGGGACTCTTCAAGTGATATGCCTTATAGACACGCCACTTGGGAATTTCTATAAACACATTATCATGCATGTGCATCGAGCAAACTCTATGGTAATAATTATGAATTGCTTGTTGCACACCAGTGTAGATCCAGCCCCTCTATATGTGGCTGCCACATGTTGGCACATGGATGCAGAACAATCTAGTTATCCATCAGATGGTCCTTCTGTCTAAATGCACTGGCCCAATAAACAGGCTGGTTGACTAATCAAGAGGGCCACGATGTAAGAACAAATGGATGGCTAAAGCACATAGACATGTTTTTCTATCTACCCATTCGTGATGTATGCTGCCACCCACCTTATGGGTGGCTGCCTACATTCTTATGCCAAGGCATCTAAAACATGGAGCTTACTTGATGAATTGCCCTGATGTTCTTCACGCTTGTGCCATGTTCTCACATGTGGCAGCCTCTAGAGGAGTTGGGATCCACATGTGTGAAATTAGGAAACCTCATCAACCATAGATTGGTGGAACCTTTCTCATGTTATTAGGCTTGATCATCCACTGGCAATCTCCTTTCATTATTGGTGAATTTTACAAAAAACCATCTACTTAATATGGAAATTACATCCCAATAGTTCAATACCTTTTCAAGAAGGCTTTCAATAAGGTACCTCATTAATCCTAGTACTTATCAGAGTACTCTGTTACATTTCTTAATGGTAGCTCGGGTCGTAGTGCGAGCAAAGGGCTTGGTGGCTCAGATGGGCCCCATCTTAATGTTTGTATGAAATCCACCTCGACTACCAGGTGCATCACGCCCTGTTAGGCCCATGGCCTAAAACTCGGCTCCATTTGTGATACACGTGGACCGCACATTTGGAAACAATGCACAGGGCAATGCTTACCCTCCAAACTGTTTCCCTTGGTGTGGCCCACCTAAATCACAGATTGGCATGATTTGTGGGCCCCGGGCCTAAATCTTTGTGTCATCTAGTGGTTAAAGTGGATTTCATATCATTATCACGGTGGGCCCTGTAAAAATCAAGGGTGTACTTCTCTCTCCCAACTGTTTCCTTTGATGGGGCCCTCCTGAATCATAGGTCAGCCTGATTTTTTGGCCCTGGAACTAACATGGGATTACGGATCGAATGGTTAGACTGGATTTCACATGCACATCATGGTGGGCCCCATCAAAAAATCAAGGTGGGCGTCCCATAAAATTCCATTTCTTAAATATATCAACAGAAATCTCTCTTCTTTTTCTTTTTTAAACAATTGCAAGTGGGGTACTGGCTCTTGATTTTTTACGGGGCTCACCATGATGTGTATGTGAAATCCAGTCCGACTATTCGATGTGTAATCCCACAGCCAAAAAACTGGCTGACTTGTGATCAAGGTAGGCCACACCAAAAGAAACAGTTGGGAGAGAGATGTCCGCACAAGATTTTTACGGCACCCACCATGATGATTATATGAAATCTACTCCAATCATTAGATGCCAAACCAAAATTTAGTCCTAGGGCCTAAAAATCAGGCTCATCCGTGATTCAAGTGGGCCACATCAAGGGAAACAATTTGGAGGGAGAGCATTACCCTTTACATTGTTTCTAATCATGTTGTTCACTCGAATCATGGATGGGGCTGAGTTTTGGGCCCTAGGCCTAACATGGGGTCACTTACCTAGTGGATGGGGAGATTTCACATAAACATCACGATGGGGCCCACCCAAGCAGCTGACCCTTTTGCTTGCATCGCTCGACTGTCATTAATAAATTTAACGGAAGCTACACTAATGATAATTACTTAGATTGATGATGTAGCTTATTGAAAACCATTTTGAAAAAAGGTATCTAAATGTAAACTCTACATTAAGTAGGTATTTTTTAAAAATTCCCTTATTGTTAGCATATGACTAGATTATTTTCTCAGGCTCCTTAGTACCATTGTTGTCATGTGCGACCACATATGCACATATGCGGTCGCATATGCGCATATCCATATGCAAATGGCATATGTGATCATGACATATGCGATCATGGCACATATGCGATCGCATATGTGGCATATGTGAAAATATGTGATCGCATGTTGGCCATGGCACATTGAATTTTTATTTTTATTTTTTTTGCAAAAAAACAACATTTTGCCTATAAAAAGGCTTCCAACTCTACTCCATTTGCAATATTCTCACTCCAAAACTCTCTTACTCTATTTTTCTCTTACATTTCTTAATTACAAGTGGTCTTAATCTCTCTCTCTCTCTCTCTCTCTCTCTCTCTCTCTCTCTCTCTCTCTCTCTCTCTCTCTCGTATTTCCTACTTCCAAGTGATCTTAATCTCTCTCTCCTATATTCCCTCTCTCTTGGTTCAAGCACTTTCAAGTTTCAAGGAAGATAGCTTGTTGATTTTCTACAATAATAAATAAATTGCTAGTTGATTTTGTTGTTACTTCTTGTTAATTATATTGTTAAATGTGGATGACTTGATGTTTAATTCATTGTTTAATTGATTTTATCTCTCTCAAATGTATTTTAAATATGTAAAATTAGTTATCTATTAACATAGAAAAGTTCTCCTTAGTTTCTTATATTTTTTTACATTTTTTTGAATTTTTCCCTATATATATATATATATAAATTTTCAAAAAAAAATAAAAATGCAATCGCATATGCGCATAGCCATATGCGATCGCACATGATCGCATATGCGATTCGACAACATTGCTTGATACCAAAGCTTTTTTGAATTAGGGACCATTTGGGCACACCCTCCAAAAGGGCATCTGAGGCCTAAACGCCATTTCGATCCCAACAGCAGTTGATCTTGTGTGTTTGGATGCACTTTGCGGACCTCCATCTCATCTCCCTCTCAACAAAATAGGCGCTTGAAAAGCTAACTCATGAAAAAACCAACCCAATTGGTTTTTTCTTAGTAGACTGAAAAAGCAGTCTTGAAACCTCCTTTTTCGAAATCCCCCCTTATGAGGAAGTGTGTCCAAATGGGTCCTTAGTTCTTGTGAAATGCTTATTAGTGTTGTTGTGAACTTCAAGTCTATTTGGGTTTCAAATCATTCTATCATTGTTATGAATCACTGCCTTTTGAGCTTCTTTTCATTCATGTTCTTTTAGAACAAAGAAGACTTCGGCGAAGTATTCAAGAAGATCTCTGTGGAGAAAACTGGCTTTGAGCCTCATGTAAGTAAATCTCTACAGAAACATGGGTAGTTTGATTGTCACGTCTGAGACCGTTGGTGGTTCTACTGTCATGCTTTTAGTGGTATCTTCAATTCTTCATTTCCTAAATTTGTTAGACAATCCATATTGAGTGTTGCGCATCATTTTTTTATGAGAAAAACTTTGATACTTGGGCAGGGTGTGGTGGATGATATGCATGCAATTAGAAAATGCACACGTGGCATGGAAGTAGTCAAATTAAATAATCCAAATTATGGTACCCAGTGTAGATGTATCTTGAACAAAAAAATTAAGCTTATTTGATTATCTAACTATCCGATTGGGGACGTTTATTGGATGGTCAAAAATAAAAAATATCTAATGGTCTTATTTTCACAAACAATGTCCATGAATCAGAGGTTAGAATTGTTCAACCAGTTCAATCTTTGGATTGTAACTTTGCTGACAATGGACTGGACAATTTAGTCAGTTTTATTTGAGTTAATATATGCCACGTATACAATTACTCAGTGCCCGCTTATCAAGCATCATACGCTGCCTCACCATCACCACCACCATCATGATCTAAGCCTTATCCCAATTAATTTGGCCGGCTGCATGGATCCTGTACCGCCCTTCCTCTCTATCAACACCTAGACCTTCAGTTAGACCATAATTCTATCAGGTCTTTTCTTACTACCTCCATCCACATCCTTTTGGGCCTTCCCCTTGCCCTTTTAGAGCCGTCAACTTGTACCAACTCACTCCTAACTATCATGGTTCTTGGTCTCTGTTGCACATGACCAACCCATCTAAGTCTACTTTCCCTCATCTTATTTAAGTTCCCTCAAATGCATTCATTTCTAAATTTGTGCTTGCTCATCTTGCCACCCATCCATCTCAACGTCCTCATTTCAGCTACACATCCTATGAACATGTTGTTCTTTAACTGCCCAACATTCTATCCTGTAAAGCATGGTTGGTCTTAAAGCTATCATCTCTCTCTCTCTCTCTCTCTCTCTCTCTCTCTCTCTCTCTCTCTCCCTCCCTCCCTCCCTCCCTCTCTCTCTCTCTCTCTCTCACACACACACACACACACACACAATATCATCTGAAGCCAAAGCCTTGCATCTTGATTTCGTTTTAGTGACAGCCCGGGTCTGTTTTACACCCCTCTCTCTCTCTCTCTCTCTCTCTCTCTCTCTCTCTCTCTCTCTCTCTCTCTCACACACACACACACACACACACACACACACACAAACAATATCGTCTGAAGCCAGAGCCTTGCATCTTGATTTCGTTTTAGTGACAGCTTGGGCCTATTTTACATGGTCCACGCTTAGAAGAAGTCATTTCTCCTTGCATAAAATGTGGTCAGCGGTTAATGTGGTTCTTGATGTTATCTCTTGCTCATTTTGCAGGTCCCAAAACACGTAGATAAGTTAGAAGTGGACCCAAATATGAAAAAAAGTGGCCAGGGCTCAAAGAATGTTGAAAAGGTAGAAGTGAACTTGAATTCAAACAAGATTGTTGCTGAGGTAATTTGCTTGTAGAATCCACCTGCATTTTCTTCTGTAGTTTCATGTATATAATGGTTAGGAAAATTAGTTCTTTTGAAGAATTAACAGTGTGCTGAGACAGTGTGCAGAAGATATTGGAGCCTTTAATACTTGAGAAAAACTTTGATACTCTGCAGAGGGTGATGGATGCTATGCAGGCATTTATAACTTAGAAATTGCATGCAAGTGAAATTAAACCGTCCAAATTATGCTTTCTGGTTTAAATGTATCATGAACCAAAAATCCGTGCTAATTTGGTTACTGACTGTCAGATTGGTTGGCACTCAATGGACAGTTAAAACAGAAAAATATCCAATGGTTCTATTTCAACAAAAAAGTGTCCACCAATCAGTTTTGGATCATTCAAACACTTTGATTTTGGGCCTGTGACTTAATGGCAGTAGGTTCCACAATCTAGACAGTTTAATTTGAGTTAATGTATGCCTCATGTTCTGAGGGCTTGCATATCGCGTGTCATAAGCTGCTTGAGTATCATATAACTCCCCTTAATGCTTTTCACTACTACTTTTAAGGGCCTGTTGGAAGCACCATGAAAAGCAGATTGGTTCAGTTTGGCTTAATTTGACTTAATGTATGCCACATGTACAATCTCTGAGTGCCTGCATATCAGACATCATAAGTTGCTTGAGTATTATATAAATCTCCTCAATGCTTTTCATTACTACTTTAAAGGCCTGTTAGAACTTGGAAGCACCGTGAAAAATGGATTGGTTCCGTAACTTGGGTGGAACCCCTCTTCTTTGCATTTGGGTGGTGTGGAAAATGGAAAATTGCATTGCCTATTAAAAAAAAAGTGAACTGTGTTATTTGGGATTTTGGTTTGTTCCTTTTTCACTTCAATTGGCAACTGGGATAAGAATGGGTTCACTTGATGTTGGATGGTGTGCATTCCACTCACTGCTTCCTTTTTTTTCTTCAAAAAAGAAAGAAAGAAAGAAGCGGAATGGCCATAGGCCCAAATGGTCATTTTGCTTGTTTCTTCTAATCAAGGAACCCAACTCACTTGCCATTTGGAACTGTTTTGGTGAACTTTCTCCATTCAGCTCAATACAGAGTGAGTTTCCAGCCTTTCAAAAAAAGGAAAAAAAAAAAAAAAAAAGGAGGAAAAAAAAAAAAAAGAAGCCTTTTTCAAGGGTGTGTGCTCCAGTGGTACTGGTACAACTGTAGATGTGTGTCCACATGATACATGCATAAAATCCAACCCATCCATCACATGCTTCAATGCATGCTGCCCTGACTTACCTAAAATTAAGCTGGTCCGTGAATTAGGTGAACCACAACACAGGGAACAAGTTTGTCAGGGGGTGGGCTGGAGGGCCAACCATGTAGTGTATATGAAATCTAGGCCTGTCTGACCCTTCGTTTGAGCTGGATGAAGGGTCAGGCTGAAAATCAGGCTGTTTTGATTTTCAGGTGGGCCCTTGTGTAAATCAAGGGTGGGTGTCTCTTCTTACATTTTTCCCCGCGTTGTGTTGTGTCAGGCTGATGTTTTACACCTGGGGGTACCATGAGGTAACGCATCTGATGGACGGGTCTGATGGCCTTCATACATCATGTGGGTCCCACATCTACCTGATACCACCATAAGCTTACGGTGGTACCCTTACCACTGAGTGTGTTCCTTTTTCAAAATAGAGCAGGTGCCATTTATTTGTCTATATGGGTGAAATTGTAGTTTGTTCCTTTTCCCAAATGGCAAATCTATAATGTCTATTTAAATTGTATTTTGTAGTTGTGGTTTTTCAAGTAGTTTACACACTATGATAATTTTGCATGGTTGCTTGAGAAAATTCCAGAAAAAGGCTGCAGGTGATAATAAAGCCTCTGAGGAGAAGAAGAAAAAACCCGAAAAAGAATCTGTTGAGAAGGACACAGAAGCTAGTGTTAGTCTCCTCAATATACAGGTTGGCGTTATTCGGAAGGCCTGGAAGCATCCATCTGCAGACAGGTATGCCCAAACGCTTGCCAGTTCTTTTTTGCCATTTCAACAAGGGCTTAAATTATTGATTTTGATTTGTTCCGCAGTTTATTGGTTGAGGAGATAGACTTGGGGGATGGGAACTTGCGTCAGGTCGTCAGTGGCCTTGCAAAGTATTTCACTCCCGAACAGCTAACGGTAAGAACATTAGTTGGGCTTTTATTTCTTGCCTTAGTTTGTATGGGAGGGGCCCATGATTTAGTGATCTGGACTGTCAGTCTGTTGAGCCCAACCATGGATGGAACATGCTCCAAAAATATCCTCGAGAGAACAATCATAGGCTTTCAATTTGTAGCATGCAAATAGATTGTTGAGATGAGAAATATAGCAACAATTCAGATTCAACTGGAAAAAGGCTCAAGATTGGTGGGTCCGATCTTCCATGATGGGAGATTTCAGGGCATGGATCATCCATTGTGGGGCACGATGGAGTGACAGACCGGTAGTCTCATTGTGGGGCACAGTGGAGTGACAGACCAGTGGTCTGGATAAGTGAAGCATTTGCCCACCTATAGCAACTGAAGACCCAAGAATAATTTATATATACTTGTATCAAGGTTCATATAGTTCCTCTACGATACCATCCATCAAAATGCCATCTTCATCTTGTTAGGGTAGTGTATGCCCTGAAGCAAGCAACTCATTTGGCCAACAGGAGTCGACCTTCTGTTATCCTGCTCTTCCCACACATGAAAATATTGCTCATGTCTTTGACATGTGGAATGTCCATCATGGGGCCCTGAAAAGCAAGCCCATCAGTCTTTAAGTGGACTCTACATGAACAAAAAATGGGCGGTTATCGAGGATTGAAACAACAGTCCAAATTTGGCCTTCACTTACAGCCCACCTGACATCTGCCTGGCCTCATTATCAGCACACAAAACATGAATCACCTGGCTTTCTGATTTAACAAAAGTGGAACTTCTGTAAATTGGACGGTGCTTGTGAAAAGATCAATATTTACAGTCCCGTCAATTATCAGAAAAGATGTTAAGATAATTATAGTTTACTATTTTAAAGAGCACTTTGCACTTACAGATTGGAACACTTTGATGCATGCATGCAGAACCGTCATGTGGTGCTTGTTACGAATGTGAAGCCTGGAAAGTTACGGGATGTTATGTCTGCTGGACTGGTATATCTGTTGTCTGTCTTTTATTTTTTGTTTATTCCTTCTTTCGAATCAGATGCTTATGTTCTTAACTTTCTGTATCTTATTATCTGTCATAAAACCTTCTCCATATTTTATTGAAAGGCCATTTGGGTTGAAGTTTGGATGTTAAGTCGAAATGAATTGCCACGAGAGGAGGAAATGCTCAATGTGGGGCTAGCCCCACTAAATTGATATCAAAAGACAAGCCCCCAGATTACCGCTTTGATTGTTTTTAAGGGCCCATTTGAAAGGTTTCCAGAAAGAGGGGTTGCCACCCTGCTTTTTCAGTCGACCCGAATTGGTTTTTGCAGAGTCGGCATTTTCACACCTATTTGCGTGCGTGAGACGGGAGTTTGCAAAGTGCATCCAAATGGAAAACAAAAATGGCTTTGTATGGATCAAGACGCATTTAGGCCTCGAGTGTCCCTTCGGAGGGTGCCTGCAAACGGGCCATGAGTCTAATTGGAACGTGTGGGATCATGGTCATTTCCTCTTAATGGCATTGATTTTGTTACTATTAAACTAGATTGAACATCCAAACACACCCTTTATCTTTCCATAATTTTTAACAGTTTCTAGCAGCTCTCATATCACCTAACAATCTGAAATATTAATTACAAAAGTCAATTAATTGTTGGTTAGTCTTTAAAAAAAAAACTAGGAATCGACTCAAAAATATTCTTTCAGTTTCTGTGTTGGTTTGGTCAAGTCAGTGATTAACTCTCTGATTTTAATCATAGTTCTAAAACTTGCTGGCTACACTTGAAACCCAGTTGTATAACTCAACTCGTCTCTGAGAGATTTTGAGCTGAGTCAATGGAATACTCAGTCCTGGGACTGACTTGCTGCACACTTGGGAAGACTCATTGGGTCAACTTGATCATGTTGACTCACACTGAGTCACTTCCCTTGAGAATCAAACTCAATTCCTACCAGCAGAGCAGTGGGTCTTAAGACTCTTAACCAGTGGACTAAGTGCCGTGTGGCTGTTTGTTGTTGTATATATATATATATATTTTTTCCTTATACTAAACGAAACTATTTTAAACATTTATTGCTTCCTAATATTTTAATTTATAATTATTAAATATCAATTCAAGTCAGGTAAAGACTTTTTGACCAGCCCGACATGACCCGGCTGAACTATCGATTCGAGTTGAGTTGAGTTTTTGGGTTTTTGAAGTATGATTTAAATAGGGCTTGCATCTGCCCACTTGGTGACTGAGCTGGCTGACTTAAAGAAAGAAAAGAATAAAAAATCCGGTAAAAACTCAGTACTTGGTGCTTGGAAAATGGATCCAACTCGGCCCTGATTCCGATCAACTCATTTTTGACATCGTGTTAGTCAAATTATGGGATGCAATAAACTGTTCATATAGGGCTGTTCAAAGTCAAAATTTCGAATAGGCATGGCCCGGTCTCTTCAAAATCCAGGATCAAACCAACCTAGGGTGGCCAAAATTGTTTAAATTATGGGCCCTATGTGGACAGGAGATGAAGCAAAAAGTATCAGCTATTGAAAACCATTCAAACTGGGGCCCTGTTTGATGTAGCCCATTGGTAGTAACTGTCCATCAAATGGCTAGGATCATCAGATTGGGGAGATAGTAAGAGATGACCCATACAGAATGGACCACACCAGAGCAACGGCTTGGGTTACTAAATGGTGGGATCGATCTGTACCTTTGCTATGTCAAACAAAAGAACATTGTTTCTAGTTACTTTCGAATGTGGGATTGCGCTATTCATGTATGGTTTTCATCATCGTATCATATGAGATTTAGATTTAATATAAATAGTAGGATTATAATCTCAAATGGAGGGATTTTAATAATGCTCATGTTTTTGGTCCATATTTTTTCAGGTCTTATGCGCCTCTAGTCAAGATCATACGGTTGTGGAGCCGTTGCTCCCTCCAAAAGGGGCCAAACTTGGGGAGCGTATTTCATTTTCAGGGTAAGGTTGTAAAGCCATCAGATAAAAACATGATTCCTTTGCTTTTAATGGTAGTTTTGCATTTATTTTATGTTGAATTGCTTCTTGCAATTTGCAACCATGTATTGTTGCTTGCCAACCAAAAAAAGGAGGATAAAGGAGAGACTAGTCTGTGCAAGTGGGGTCCATGATTCAGGGAACCCGAACATTGAGATGATGAGCCCCATTGTGGATGGTGATGCTCCAAAATCTCACAAATTGGAGTTTCCTAATTCTTGGTGGCCCAAAAATGGATGGTTAAGAAAAGAAGACGGCAGTGGTCTAAAAAAGGCCAAAGATATGTCAGGCTAGGAATCATGGTCTTCCAATCTGGAGGACTTTTGGATCATCTTTCATCCAAGGTGTGGCCCGTTAGGTCAATGGTCTGGATCAACTAATGGGCGTATTTATGAGGACAAGGAGCATTAGACTGCTATTCCTATTCCAATAATGCATCAAAATTTCTCAAAGGGAGAAAAGAAAAGGACCAAAAAAAAAAAAAAAATCACTGGCAACTCATTTTGTGAATGCGAGTTGAACAATGGCGACTAACAGGCTCGATGAACTCAAATGTCTGATTCTCATATTTGAATGACTTGGGTGTGGGGCTTGAACCCATGAAAAAGTACGACAAGAAATAGTAATTTGGTAAGTCTACATGCGTGTGTGTGAAATAATGCTGCCCACATTGCGTTTGCTTTGTTCATTTAGGCAGGCCCGCACGGTATTCTTTTGCAAATCCTTTAGCGAAATCGAGACTGCTCAACCTTAGAAGATTACGTACCATTGAGCTCTACATATATTCATTGAACCATAGGCTTGTTACCTCTTTTTCCAAGAATTCGTGAGCTGCTCAGAGAAAGCCCTTCCATATCCGTCAAATAACCCATCCTCCCCCACCTCTTCCTCATGTTGGCAACCAAGCAAAATGGGCACCATACTCGGATGTGTAGGATCAAATGGGGTTTGGGGAATGCAACTCAGGCATGGCCGCAAGGACACAATGTATCAGTCATGAGACCCTGAAAACCTGCCACTGCGCTCATCATCATTGTCATCTAAGCCTTATCAGTTAGGTGCATGCGTGCAGGTATTGGTGCATGCATGCTTGCGTGTGAACTAAACTTTATCCCAACTACTTCGGGTTGGCTACATGTGTGTGTGCGCGCATGTGTGCACACGCGTGATCTAAGCCTTATCCCAATTACTTGGTGTTGGGTACACGTGTGTGCATGCGCGGGTGTGCATGTGTGTGGTGTGGGTCTTTGTGTGCATGCATATGTGTGGGTGTGTGCACATGCATGTCAAAAAATGACCTCATGATCAGCTACTTGGGGTGGGTTGTATGAATCTTGTTTCACCAATCAATCCTAAGGCCCTATCCCGGCCAGTGAACAAGCCTTAGTGTCCCTTCTCAGATCTTCACTCAAGTCCTAGGTCTTCCTCTTGTACACACGACATCAGAAAATGTATTGAGATATAAACTTTTACTTCATTTTTCTTTAAATTCATGAAAATATATAAATCCAAGTCCTTGTATTCTTTTTTCAAAGTCATATAACAATGCATTAATATATAATTTTTTTGAAATATCTAAAATTTTCTTTTTGATGTTCATATCTGACACTCACAAATAAAAATGTGTGCACTCTATAAAAAAGATAGTTTAATAACTATATAAAAAGTATAATAATAATAAATACAGCTAAAATACAATTATAAAATATAAGTTATCGACGTGTATCTGACATGTTGGACACAGGCAGCCTAGGGCCATGACAGGTTTTTAGGAAAAAAAAAACGTGTACTCGTTATGTAATTCTCATGCTGTTTGGTTACCCTCTTTGGATTGCATTAACATATCTACTTCCAATAGTTAAACCTGGCTTAGAAACTTGAAAATTTTGGACATGGCTAGGCCGAGTTAACTCCCCTCCACCAGATTTCTTCAACACCGGAGAAAACTCAATTAGGTCACAATCAAGGCTTGAAAAACAACTCTACTCAACAAAACTCGGAAGAAACTCAACTCGATTCACCATGACTTGACAATATGTCAGTATTGTTATATGTATAAGTAGAACTTTGCTAAGCCCACGCGCATGTAATACAGCTCAAGTACATGCCACACATGTGCCATCATGGCACATTGATCTATGATCCAGTCCATCCATCGGAAGGCCACCACATTTTGACGCCCTAGCCCAAGAATCAGGTTGATCCACTGGTCAGGTGGGCCACAGTTTGCAAAACAAATGTACAGATGTGAAAATGTCCACCTATTTCCATTATCGGGGCATAGCTGCTGAGTAGACCAGATTTATATTTAGGAAAAATCTACAAGGATGGACCAACCTAATGGATGGATTGGATCTAGGACCTACCCGCCATTCTGGCCCAAGTGTGGCGTGTACATCAGCTGTATTGCACACATGTATGGGCTTAGTAGAGTTCCTATAACTCTTTAAATATTACCAACAAGCTCGAAAAAACTCATCTGAGTTACTTGAGTCAACTTGACAGACATTCAAGTCGAGTTTTCCAGCTACCGTGATTTTGAATGGTGTAAATGTTACAATTTTTGCTTTGGGATTCGATGGATTTCACTCATCTATGCGGTGTTTGAATCTCAGGCATGACGGGAAGCCAGAAGATGTTCTAAACCCCAAAAAGAAGCAGTTGGAAAAGATCACACCGGTATATGAAATCCTCTCTCTCTCTCTCTCTCTCTCTCTCTCATTTGATTATCTTTTCATCATTTATAGAAAGGATGATAGGTACCACGTGGACCCCACTGTGTATATAACCCCAGGTGAAAATTGGACCAGTCAGCTCTCCGGTGGGTCCTGAGTGTGAAAAGGATAGGTGTTTCGGAACAATGTAGCTGATGGTCCAAATCCTGCCTGATTTTTCAGGCCAGGTCTTCTCCAGGTGGGGTGCACTTGACGCACGGCTCAGATGACTAAATGTGCTTGGTGGGGTGCATGGGCTGCAAGCAAGCCTGATTTTTGCATCAAGGGTCCATGGATGGCTGTCAATAATCTCTAATTTACCATCTATGCATGGCATGGTCTGTTTCGATGTGTTGTGATGCATGTGATGATGCGTCTGTCTTTTGTGGATGCAGCATCTATACACTAATGAGAATGGCGTGGCAACGTATAAGGGAATACCATTCATGACATCTGATGGGCCATGCACATCTTCCATTCCCAGTGCAAGCATCAAGTGAGCATGTGGACCTCTAAACCATAGGAATCACAACGCCCATTTTCATTTCCCTCGAACGATTTTGGATCGTGCTGAGGTGAGTAGTTTTCCAGTTTTGTTTTGGGTCATCCGAAGGACATAAATAGTAGATTTTAGCTGGCCCATGGCCCTTTTTTCCTTTAAAAAATGTAGTAATTTCTCAATCTCTTTGATAGAAAGGAGAACATGTGGGCCCACGGTTTGTAACATCTGATGTGTCATGCCATGAATGTCTAGTAACCATGGCATGGTTACTTTCATAACCATGATATCTGATAAATGAGGAATTCATGATCCTTTAGTGGGGCCGTGGCTCTTTTTTTTCAAGCTTTCTTTATTTATTATTTATTTTTCATGCTCCATCTATGACAATTTGATGAGCTTTGCTAAGCACACCCGCTTTGTATACACCCACATAGGTGTGAGATCCTATCCATCCATGAGGTTTCCAAGAATAAATCTGGTCCATGCAACATGTGGGCTTCTATATTGGAAACATGTGGATTGGCTAGATAACTTCAGCTGAGTTTTTCAGAGCCGCACATTTGTTTGCTGTGGCCCACCTGACCTGTGGATCAACCTGGTTCTTGGGCCAGGGCATAATACAGTGGTGCTCTTCAGGTGGATGGATTGGATTTTCGACTTATTGTGCCATGCTGGCGCATGTTTGGTGGGTACATGAGCTTTGTTGCAAACTCCTGTGGGCTTTGCAAAGCTCTAATTTGATATACCTCCCTTCTGTTTTTCATTTTTGCAGATACCTCCCTTGAAAATGGCCAACTGATGTGGCTACTGGATGGTGTTCTGTGGGCCCCACCATGATATATGTGCTTTATCCACGCCATCCATTATTTTACCAGATCATTTTATGTCATGAGCCAAAAATTGAGGTAGATCCAGATCTTAAGTGGACCAAGTGATTGAACGGCCACCGTTAAAAAATTCCTAGGGCCTACTATAATGTTTATTTGCCATCTAACCTGTTGATTAGGTCACAAAGACCTGGATGAAGGGAAAACACAAATATCAGCTTCATCTAAAACTTTTGTCACCCTCAAGAAGTTTTCAACCGTGGGTGTTCAATCACCACTATTTCCTGTAGTGTGGTCCACATGAGATTTGGATCTGCCTCGTTTTCCAGCTCATACTCTAAAATCATCTGGAAAAATGGATGGACGGCGTGGATAAAAACACATAAAATCATAGAGTGGCTCACAAAGCAACATCCAAATAGCTACTTCAAAAATGATGGGACTCGATACTCAAAAACTACATAGATTTGAGCTATTTCAAACCTCTTATCACCTATCTCTATTCCTGTTAGCCTGGCCCGGTCATGACTTTAATCAGGCTAAGAAGGCATTGGCTTTGACCCAACCCTAGAAGATAAGAGTGAAATGACAAGGATTTGAAAATAATTTAGAACGATTGGGCACATCTCCTTCATGCGCGATGTCCTGTCATGTAAATGGTGTTTATCATTGAAGCATGACCATTGTAACGGTAGCCAACTTGATGATAGTAATCATCCATCTCATAGAGCATCATGTGTGCTTGTTAGATGTTGGTCTTAAATTATATACAATAATGACATGACTTAATGAAAAAAATGTAGTGTGCATTGATGAAATATAAAAAACAAATGTATTATATCTTAAAAAACTTTTGCTTTAAAGAATAAATTTACATTTAACAAGTACAGAGTATGCTCTTTAATTGAAATGTTATAGACCATTCATTCATATTAAGATTTCCTTTTAACCATCACCTTAAGTATGATAAACATATATGACACTTTTTTATTGGGCCACGCAGGGCTGTACAATTTTATATAGCTTATTGCATGAAATCTACATTGGACCTCGAATATAATTAGGGCAAAACATTCAATAATCTTGGTTTATACACCCCAAATCATGGGGCCCCGCTGTAAATGATTATAAGCAAAATCTACACTGATGGGATGATCTGAACAGCGTAATATGGCCCGTTTGCAAAACAAATGTACGGCTCTAAAACTTGGCTGAAGTTTTCTAGCCCATTGAACTGTTTCTGATATTGGGGCCCACATGCTAGACAATGAGATTAAGGTCGTACTGACATGATAGATGGATTGGATCTCTCACAAGGTTGCACTAACCTGATGGATGGATTGGATCTTGCACTGTGTGCCTTGCTGGGAGTGGGGCTTCTGTGGCGTGTGCATGAGCTTCACTGCACCCGTACGTGCGCTTAGCAAAGCCCGTGGGAAATTGTGCTATAAAGCTCTTGTACACGCCACACGTGTGCCACATGGCATGATAGGTCACAGATCCAATCCATCTGTTAAAATGGAAGCACCCTACTGATGCTCTAATCCAAGAATCAGGTTGATCCACTGGTCATGTGGGCCACATTTTGCGAACCAAATGTACGGCTGTGAGAAGACTTAGCTAAAGTTTCCTGACCTGTTTCCAATTTTGGGGCCCACATGTTGAGTGGTCCAGATTTGTTTTTGGGAAACATTTAAAAGGTCGGACCGACCTGATTAGTAGATTGGATCTCACACATGTGCCATGCTTGCGCATGGGTGTCCGAGCACGACTTGGCTGCGACCTCAAATCAGCAACGTGGGTTGGAGGCTGACCTAGGGCTCACATCAATGTATGCATTGTATATCCACACCGTTCATCTATTTTTCCAGCTTATTTCATCGCACGATTCCAAGATTGAAGTAGATGCAAATTTCATTTGGACCACACCACATGAAACAGTGGTTATTGACCATTAAAAGCCTTTTTTGGGCCATAAACGTTTTAGATCAAGCTGATGTTTGTTTTTTACCTTTCATCCGGATCTGTATTATCTTATCAATAAGTTAGATGGTCAAATAAACGTTATGGTGGAACCTGGGAAGTTTTTAATGGTGGGCGTTCAATGACCACTGTTTCATGTGGTGTGGTCCACCTGAAATTTATACCTGCTTTATTTTTGGCAACATGCCTAAAATAAGCGGATAAAATATATGGAAGGCGTGGATATGCAATGCATCTATCGAAATGGGCCCTACGGTCAGGTCCCACCTATACAGCTGGTTCGGAGTCGCAGCCAATCGCGCTCGTGGCACATGAGTTTTTATTCCAGGCGTGTGCGCTTGGCAATGGGTTTTTACGAAACAATACAAACTTAACATACGTATTTAGACCTCCTCGTACGGCCACCGAATTTGAGGACAAAAATACCCCTGCCTTCCTCTGGCTGGCGTGCAGAGACGAGCGCTGACGGACGGTCTGGGCGATGGGAACTCAGGTGGGGCCCACTGTGATGTTTGTGAGAAATCCTCCCCATCTAAGTTCATTCATAGGGTCACAAAGACCTGGATGAAGAGGAAAAACAAATTTCATAATGATCCAAAACTTCTGTAACCCCTAAATGGGTTTCAATGGTAGACGTTCAATTACCCACTGCCATTTACAGTGTGGTCCACTTGATAGCTAGATTTGTCTTATTTTTCATCTCAAGCATTAATACGAGTTCTCCAAATAGATGGACGGTTTGGATATAACACATATATTATAATGGGACCCACAAAAATTGGTGGGGATTAAAACTGGAAGAAAGGAAAAAAAAAAGGGACCAGTGAGTTGGGGTCGACCGGGTTGAGGCTGGTCAACTGGGTCAGAGCTAGGCTGTGGCTACGGATTATAACCTTAGCCATAACTGTAATGCTATGCACCTTTTTCTCTCTTTTTTTTATTTTTATTTTTTTTTATTTTTTACATGAAGCACTTTTTCTCCCTTACATTTTTCTCTAATACATAATTATATAAATATGTATATATAAGTATATAAAAATGTTTTTCTATCTTTTAATTCATTTCTTTGTCTATTTATTTAACAAACATATTTCCTAAATTAGAATGTTTTTTTTTCTTTTTCTTTTTTCTTTTACACATGCACTCACACTAGTAGAATTTCACCATGTATGGATACTCGAATGCTTGACCGGGTGTTGAAACTCCTAAGAGTCTACCACCCGAGTAAGAGTAAGAATCCTAAACTAGAATGATTTACTTACAGGGAAAATTTTGGGAAAAATTTAGTTCATGGTGCGACCCATTAGACGACTGGCCTGGATCACCAAACCATGCATCACAGTTGAATAAACTCAAGACCCGAGAGTACTATTCATATTATCTTGTCAACGATCATATCATTCCTCTCCAAGTTTTACTGTTGGCTTTGATTTTCATGTTTATTTGAATAGGTAGGAAACCATTATGAACTCACAATCATACGGTTAATTAAAAATGTGAAAGCAATAAAGAAAATGGGGAACACGTGATTTATGTAGTTTGTCATGAAAGTGATTATGAGATTATCAAGTAGAGTTAACCATATGAAGATTACGAGTAAAAGCTGTGAACGCGTCATTTTTTGTGTTCTCAAACCCTATTTCAATTGGGAGCAGAAAGAAAGATTCAGACCCCAAAAACTCCAAAACAAAAGTTTCATACAAACAAGGAAACTATGTGGTTTATACATGACGAAATCACCCATGAAAATTAGCGGGGCAAGCATGAAAATGAGCGGGGCAAATTGAAATATGAGCGGGGCAAACTAGAAAAACAGCAGGACAAACTAGAAAAACAGCGGGGCAAACTGAAGTATGAGCGGGGCAAATTGAAATATGAGCGGGGCAAACTAGAAAAACAGCAGGACAAACTAGAAAAACAGCGGGGCAAACTGAAGTATGAGTGGGGCAAACTAGAAAATGAGCGGGGCAAGCATGAAACTGAGCGGGGCAAACTAGAAAATCAGCGGGGCAAACATGAAAATCAGCTGGGCAAGCATGAAAATGAGTGGGTCAAGCATGAAAATGAGCGGGTCAAGCATATGAATCGTCATTTTTGCAAACACAATTTTGCTATTTGCCTGTGTCATATATAATTGCTACACCTACATATGAATCGCCATGCTAACAGTGTGTAACAATAAAGCCAATTTTCTCTTCTTTTTTAGTGCAATACTGACTAAAATACGAAAATCTCACGATTTGTTACTAGACACTTTTGGTGTCCTGCTCAAAGCTATCAAAAGAGGTTTGATGCCATTGATGAACCGTCGATGACATCAAAGTCCCATCGAGAAAATCCGAAAAATACATGTTTAGTCGCTAGAACATTTTGGTTAGTTCGATAACATCGAAGATGTTCGATGCCATTGAAGTGTCATCGAATGTTTCATCGAACGATCGTGTGGGATTTATTTCCTATTTCGATTGTGATTCACCTAGATGCCATGCATATATATATGGGTGTAATCAAGAATATGGGGTATCAAGAGCTTTCTAATTCGTTCGTAGGGTTTCAAGCTTATAGCTTAGGTGATTCAAGACTTGTTCGAATCGGGTAATCTCTATCTCCTGTAATTTTATTCTTTTATAGTGAATATATGTCGCTTTGTGCCTTGATACATCCTCAGTGGAAGTCAACCGACCAATGAATTGTTCTGCATCACCCAAAAATGTCTCCCACTTGTGAAAATTAAAAACTATGCATTCTGTACAAAGATGTGGACCACTGTAATCAAACCATTGTACAAGGACACCAACAAAGTGGATAGTCAAACACTATAGTTTGTACTCTTTTCACTACAGTACAACTCATACACATGATAAGGACACTACCTATTTCACGTGTATACCAACATCTAATATATAAGGAAAGGACTACATCTCGAACACATGCATCATGAATTTCTCTATCTTCTCTTGTTCTAAGGCCATCCATACATTGTCACCTCCACCTCTCCTCACCCCAATACCATCAGAGAGCAACAACACAAACTCATCCATTCCACTCACAACTGGGCCACCATAGGTGGGCCTCCCATACCCAAAATCCAACTCATGGAAGGGCAGCTTCCACCAAGCTGACACATAAAAATTCTCATCTAAAATGGAAGGGACCCCTCTATAAACCTCTAACCAATCCACTACTGATTTCACATACTCATCTGTCACCATCTCTATTGCTTCTTTCACCTTCTCAACACAAAATCCCAAAGACTCCTTATTCAAATCCACCACCTTTGCACTTGCACAAGCTGTTACAACAGCATTCCCAACAAACCCCGCTCATATTTCAGTTTGCCCCGTTGTTTTTCTAGTTTGCCCCACTGTTTTTCTAGTTTGTCCCGCTCATAATTCAGTTTGCCCCGTTGTTTCTCTAGTTTGCCCCGCTGTTTTTCTAGTTTGATGTATAGCATACTTTGTAATTTTGGTGGATAGCATACTTTGAAAATTGTTTGCATATTCGTCGGAATTGTAAGTTATGATGTATAACATACTTTGTAATTTTTGTGGATGATGAAATGAACTTTATACTTTGTCCCACTATATTTTCCGTTTGCCTCGCTATGCTCGTCGATCAAATTCAATGTACATGGAACTCAATGCTTGAGATTGGCCTGCTGATTTTCTAGTTTGCCCCGCTGTTTTATATTTATACTTTTACAATTCAAACCGAGTATAGTGGTAGCCATCTCACAAACGAACCCCTCGATTTCTTGACACCCAGCACATGTCCCCATCAAAATCATTGTTCGTCATCTCATCTGCCAATGATTGCGGCCCTTTAGTTGGAAAGAAAATAACATATTAAGAATTTCCAATGACATTCTCTAGATATATATGATTCATACCTAGTTACATGTCCCCATCAAAATCACTGTTTGCTTTGCTGATTTTCTAGTTTGCCCCGCTGATTTTCTAGTTTGCCCCGATGATTTTCCAGTTTCCCCCGCTGATTTTGTAGTTTGCCCCGCTGATTTTCTAGTATCCCCCACTGATATTCTCAACGAACAGGGAATTCACTATGATGAAAACTGAGTATTTAACCACGAAGGTTTCAACTTGAGGCCTGTTTGGATGCAACTTTCAAAAGAGGTTTTCCCGCAAAAGCAATCCAATGGGTTTTTGGCAAGTGGGTTTTTTTTGGCGTCGATTTCGACAAGTGGCAGGATAAAATGGGGTTTGCAAAAGTGCATCCAAATGCACATCACGAGAAGAGGTTTGACTCAAAACGTCAGCTAGGCGTCAAAAGCCCTTTTTGAGATTGCATCAAAACAGAGCCTAACAAGGTTCGAAGTCTTCTTCAATTTCAATGTTCTGAATTTTCAATTTCATCACCAGTCTGTGATAGATAAGAAGACCCATGGCCTCTGCCACCACCATTCTAAAGACACTGAGGTGCTTCCTAAATGCTGCAATATAGGCTTCCAAGCTATTTGTGACTAAATCTCCCATTCTGTAATGATTGTTTGAGACATTGACTGAGCCGTCAAAATTCAATTTGAATCAACCCGTATTTGGGGGTTGCCATATCACTAGGGCCAAACATTGCCCAAGGGAAATTGACCACAAACTAAATGAAATGGATTTTCGACCATCGACCCGATGGAATCTTGGAAAATAACTAGGTTGGTTGGCTAAATTAGCTACTCCTACCCCCAAAATCTTATGTGGTAAGTTAAGTAAATCATTCTAATTTAGGAGATATGCTTGTTAAATAAATAGACAAAGAAATGAATTAAAAGATAGAAAAATATTTTTATATACTTATATATACATATTTATATAATTATGTATTATAGAAAAATGTAAGGGGAAAAATGTTCTCCATGTAAAAAATAAAAATAAAATAAAAAAGAGAAAAGAGAAAAAGTGTATAATCCGTAGCCATAGGCCAAGCTCTGACCCGGTCAACCGAGTCCCAACCCGGTCGACCCCAACTCGCTGGTTTTGTTTTTAAGTAAGGCAGCCTATGGCTACGGATTTAGCGGCCTCTATGGCTACGGATTATAACCGTAGCCATAGGTACCGCGAATCCGTAGCCATAGGTACCTTGGTCCAGGGACCTGATAAACTGGATCAGCTAGTTGGGTTCGACCGGGTTGGGACCCGGTCGACCGGGTCTGTTGTCTTGCCCACTTGTTTTTTTAGATTTGTCTAATTTTTTGTCTTATCTCATAATGAGAGTAGTCAATTCATTTTTTTAGATTTGTCTCATTTTTTGTCTTATATCATTTTTTATATTTATTTTTTATATTTTTATTTTTTACATGGAGAACTTCTTCCCCCTTACATTTTTCTCTAATACATAATTATGTAAATATGTATATACAAGTATATAAAAATATTTTTCTAACTTTTAATTCATTTCTTTGTCTATTTATTTAACAAGCATATCTCATAAATTAGAATGATTTACTTACCACATATGATTTTGGGGTAGGAGAAGCTAATTTAGCCAACCAACCTAGTTATTTTCCAATATTCCATCGGATTGGAAAATCTCTTTTGACTCTTCTTTTCAACTATAAACGATGGAATTCTCTATTGCGATATATAAAAAACGATCACTTTGAGAAAACATTGAGTGGGGCAAATTAGAAATTTGATCGAGGGAAACATGAAATTTAGTAGGGGAAACATGAACACATATCCCCATACACTCACACTAGTGGAATTTCACCACCTACGGATACTCGAACGCTTGACCGGGTGTTGAAACTCCTAAGAGTCTACCACCGCAGTAAATGTACCAAACAAAGAGGCAAACTAGAAAAGCAGTGGGACAAACTGAAATATGAGCGGGGCAAACTTAAAAAACAGCGGGGCAAACTGAAATATGAGCGGGGTAAACTAGAAAAACAGCGGGACAAACTTAAGTATAAGCAGGGCAAACTGAATTATGAGCAGGACAAACTAGAAAAACATCGGGGCAAACTAGAAAAATAGCGGAGGAAACTGAATTATGAGCTGGGCAAATTAGAAAAACAGTGGAGAAAACTGAATTCTGAGCGGACAAAGTAGAAAAACAGCGGGACAAACTGAATTATGAGCGGGGCAAATTAGAAAAACAGCGGGGCAAACTTAAGTATGAGTGGGGTAAACTAGAAAAGCAATGGGACAAACTGAATTATGAACGGGGCAAGCATGAAAAAGAGCAGGACAAGCATGAAAAAGTGCAGGGCAAACATGAAAAAGATCGGGGCAAGCATGAAAAGAAGGGGGCAAACATGAAAATGAGCGGGGCAAACATGAAAATGAGCGGGATAAGCATAAAAATGAGCAGGGCAAACATGAAAAAGAACGGGGCAAGCATGAAAAGGAGCCGGGCAAACATGAAAATGAGCGAGGCAAACATGAAAATGAGTGTGGTCCATTTAAACATTGGATACGTTTAGATTTATCGGCTCAAGCTATAAAATTATCTGTTAAGTTTGCCCCGCTGATTGTCTAGTTTGCCCCGCTGAATTTCATGTTTGCCCCACCGATTTCCTAGTTTGCCCAGCTGATTTTCTAGTTTGCCTCACTGATTTCTTAGTTTGCCCTGCTGATTTTGTTTGCCCCGTTGATTTTCTAGTTTGCCTCGTTGATTTCATGTTTGCCCCACAGATTTCCTAGTTTGCCCCGCTGATTTTCTAGTTTGCCCCGCTGATTTCTTAGTTTGCCCCACTGATTTTCTAGTTTGCCCCACTGATTTTCTAGTTTGCCCCGCTGATTTTCTAATTTGCCCCGCTGATTTTCTAATTTCTTCCGCTCAATTTCATGTACGGCTGAAAGTTGGGTAGGTTCAACCCGACCGAACCGTGACCGACCCGACATTGGGTTGGGCTCGGGCAGGATATATCGGGTCCGATCTCAAGCTTGGGCTATACAAACACCAACCCGATAAAACTTAGGCTGGGCTTGGGTTGAGGTCTCAGGTTGCCCGACCCAACTCGAACCCGATCAATATATTAGTTACTTATAAATTATAATTGAGTGTGGATTGTTTATGTAGAAGGTACACTAGTGATGTCGGGTCTCATTTGTCCACGTCATTTCCAAGGACTCACGCTAACAAGATATGCCGGATTTCTCTCTCCAAAATAGATTGCGTGCTATGCTACATGACTTTTTAAAGGAGTAGTCCCATATTTTAGCTTGGTTTTTAAAAGAAAAAAATGAAGTTCTTTATGATGAATAATCACGTATATAATTAATAAAATCATAGATACAAAAAATAAGTCTTATATTGAAATATAATAAACTAATGTAATAACGAAAATATTAGCACGTATACACCCGACCAACCCAATCAACCCGTCGAGCCCTCTTGGGTTGGGCTTGGGTTGAGAATTCCCAACCCAAGATTGGGTTGGGTTGGGTCAAGGTTTAGGTATAGGAACCTTGGGTTGGGTTAGGGTTGAGCACCAACCCGAACCAACCCGACCGCAAAGTGATTGAAATTGACCACGAACTGAATGAAATAAGATTTTCGACCATTGACCCGATGGAATCTTGGAAAATAACTAGGTTAGTTGGCTAAATTAGCATCTCCTACCTCAAAATCATATATGGTAACTTAAGTAAATCATTCTAGTTTAGGAGATATGCTTGTTGAATAAATTGACAAAGAAATGAATTAAAAGATAGAAAAATATTTTTATATACTTTTATATATATATATATATACATAATTATGTATTATAGAAAATGTAAGGGGGGAAATGTTCTCCATGTAAAAAATAAAAAATAATAAAAATAAAAATAAAAAAGAGAAAAAAGTGCATAGCACTACAGTTATGGCTACGGTTATAATCCGTAGCGATAGGCCAAGCTCTGACCCGGTCGACCAGGCCCCCAACTCGCTGGTTGCATTTTTATTTTTTTTTTGTTCTCTGAGACCCGGTCGACCCCAACTCGCTGGCTTCGTTTTCGTTTATTTTATTTTATTTTCTTTTTCTATTGTAATCCCCATCGATTTTTGTGGGTCCCATTATGAGGTATGTGTTATATCCAAACCATCCATCTATTTGGCGAACTCGTATTAAGGCTTGCGGTGAAAAATAAGACAGATCTAGCTATCAAGTGGACCACATTGTAAAAGGCAGTGGGGAATTGAACGTCTACCATTGAAACCCTTTTAGGGGTTACAAAAGTTTTGGATCATTATGAAATTTGTTTTTCCTCTTCATCCAGGTCTTTGTGACCCTATGAATGAACTTATACGGGGAGGATTTCTCACAAACATCACAGTGGGCCCCAACTTAGACGGGGGAGGATTTCTAATAGTTGATGCTCATTCAACCCTGTTTCATGTAATGTGGTACACTTAAGATTTGGATATACCTCATTTTTTGTCTCATACCATAAAATGATCTGGAAAAATATATGGACGGCATAGATGAAAAGCATAAATTATGGTGAGGCCCATGGACCACGACGATCTGCCATGGGCGGTTGACACGCGGAGTAGCCAATCCGTTTCTGTGAAAAGGAGGGGTATTTTTGTCCTGAAATTTGTCGTCCGTACGAGGAGGTCTAAGTGTGTATGTTAAGTTTGTATTGTTTCAATAATATCCAATGGATTGGTTCGGGGTCGCAGCCAATCGCGCTCGTGGCACATGAGTTTTTATTCCAGGCGTGTGCGCTTGGCAATGGTCCTTTTCATGAATAGCGTGCTATTTCCCGCCAAAGTGTGGCTTATATGCACCATCTGATCCGTGCAAAAGGTGAATTGCATCAAATAGATCATCTGGAGGAGAAACGAAGATGATCCATTAATCAAGAAGCCTACACCGTTGAAATAAATGTACAGATACGGTCTGGATCATTGCATTTTTGTGGCTTAAATAATAATTTAAATTCTTCAATTTTTTTTCCACGTGATCTACATGTCATGGCCCACCGTTTCCTCGGATTGGATTTTCCATTGAAGTGAGATGTTAGTGTTTAAAAGAAAAATTGCATGTAAAAATGCATGCATATGAAACCATGACTGTTGAGGCCTGATGGGTAAACACAAAACGCAAGCAAAGATTTCATGCCTCTGAAAAGCTCCATGCAAATGAAAGCAGGGATCTGATGCTTGCCTCTTCTTGCGTACCACAGGGTAATCGTTTTGGACGCGGTTTCGCTAGTGATCCCAACACCAGCCAGGTAGCTGATGCAAAAGCTTCACGGGGCCCATCATGGTGGGGCCCACTGTAATGTTTATTTTTCAGTCACCTGTTGATATATCTGTGCAAAATCACAAATATTAGCTTGATTAATCAATTTGAAATTTTCAAATGAAAAAAGTGCAGGTTTTTACTTTAGTCCCAAAGGTTAGGCAGGTGAAGCAATCGCCTAATGCCCTGTAATTATGAAGGCCCTATATTATAGCAAAATTAAAATTTTTTAATTATAAAAGTCCTATATTATAGTAAAATTAAAATTAAGGAGAAGTAAAAAACTTAAAAATTTTAAAATAAAACTTATTAAAAGGACTACAAAATATGAATATCTAAAAATTAGTTTACAAAATTGAAATTGAAAATAAAATACAAATTCTAAAAACTAGCAGTATCAATAATAGCAGCTTAATTAAATCGTCTCTTTTAAAAATAATAGCATCTTTCTTAATAAATTCTTCTCTTAAAACTTAGGATCGCAACTACCTACTTTATTAGTAATTAAGTTCTCAAAATATTAAATTCTAATGTCATTTTAAACTAAAAGGTCTAATTATTATTTTTATGACTTCAGCACAGAAATACAAAATGAAGTAACTAGCTGGCTACCGTGGACAAGAGCACATCATTGGGATATGAAGTTTCCTAATCCTTGCTCATTAACTGGATTTAACTTAAGATGAAAGAAACTTTGTCTCATTTGCTGTGAGAGGCGTAGCTGAACTGCTTCGAACTCCAAACCACGTTTCAAACTCAACATAGCTACAACTAGCATGCACTGGGAATGCATCCCAACGAGGGCTTAAGGCGGATCACGCCAAAGGCACTCAAAAATGTTCCCTATTCGTGGATAGAGGTGTGTAGTATTATCACTAAGAGTGTTCGAGGCTGAGATGATCGGATTGCTTGTTCCACGCTCCACCAGAGTAGTTTCTCAAGTGGGGTCCATTCAATCCACGTTTTTCATCATATATGATGGGGAGAGGTTTGGTAAAATTCTTTCAACCATCCATTTGCAAGACAAAACTCAAGAGCCACATTTACAAAATCAGTGACATTTTCCACAAAACCCCACCATGGGTGGGTCCCATTTGTTTTTAACGGTCTGGATCTCTGCACAATGGTCCCCAATTACAAGAAAGAGATTCTCAGGACGCTAAACAAGTCCCGAGTCCCAACATCCTAGCATCCTATGTTACAGTTGGTTGATACTCTGGCAGCGTATGATGCCTGATACGCAGGCACTTAAAAATTATACACGTGGCATATTTTAACTCAAATTAAACGGCTTAAATTATCGAAACCACTTCAAACAAGCCTCAACCGTAGAATCATTTTGTACGAACAAGTATAGCCTCTGATTCGTGGAAGCTTGTTACCTGAAAATAGAGACCGTTCGATATCGTTATTTCAACCGTTGATTAAATGTCCACCATTCCATGGTAAATTTAGTTCTTGGTTTATGATACACCTAAACTTGGAACTGCAATTTGGCATATTCGATTTGAATTGCTTGTGTTCCAGGTATACGGTTCCTGAGTATCATCCATCACACTGCCGGAGTATCAAAGTTTTCCTCTCCCTGGGACCCACCGTACGCTTTTCCCGCCTATATGTAGAATGTATCACGCCAAAGCAAACTGTGCGTATTACGCCCTGGGGAGAAAATGACCACTGTAGACAAAACCTTTTATCCAGCGGTTTTTATGGAGGAATACAAACTTAAGTTACCAACTTAGACTAGCACGTGCGGACAGCGTCTACGACGACGAAACTAACCCTCCTTTTCACTGCGAAGACGAGCGCTGACGCTCCTCTACCTGAGAGTTGTACGAACGGCTTAAAAGAGATCAAAGTTACATGGCCCCACAGCTATGTATTTATTATATACACGACGTTCATCCATATTTCGAGATCATTTCGGAGAATTATCAAAAAAAAAAAAAAATTTCATATCCAAAGATCAACTAGACCACACCACAAAGAGCAGCAGGAAAATTGACTAGGAGCTTATGGCTACAGTGTCTTCTATAGCTACGGATTATAACCGTAGTGATAATTGTCCAATGAGTTTGCCTCAAAAATCCTGCAGTTTTCCCTATTGCTATGGATTATAACCGTAGTCATAACGGTAGTCCATTGCAGTCTATATATTTTTTTTTTACATGAAGAACTTTATTTTACCTACATTTTTCTCTAAAACATATTTATATAAATATGTATATATAAACACATAAAAAAGAAATTTCTCTCTTTTAATTCATTTCTCATTCTATTTATTCAACAAGCATATATCCTAAACTAAAATGATTTACTTAACGTACCACATATGATTTTGGGATAGGAAAAGCTAATTTAGCCAATAAACCTAGTTATTTTTCAAGATTCCATTGGGTCAATGGTTGAAAATCCATTTCATTCATTCCGTGGTCAATTTCAATCACTTAGTGGTCAAACTGAAAATTCAACAGGGCAAACATGAAATTGAGCGGGGCAAACATGAAATTGAGCGTGGCCAATGAGAAATTGAGCGAGGCAAACATAAAATTGAGCGTGGCCAATGAGAAATTGAGTGGGGCAAACATGAAATTGAGTGGGGCAAACTAGAAATTCAGCGGGGCAAACATGAATTTCAGTGGAGCTAACATGAATTTGAACGGGGCAAACACGAAATTCAGCGGGGCAAACTAAAAATTCAGCGGGGTAAACATGAAATTA